>NW_022681470.1:79660073-80167573 GCF_009764315.1 Trachypithecus francoisi
GAGTTGATCTTATCTCATTAGCCAGTTCAAAATTACATCAAGCTATTGTGTCCAAATACAGTTACACCTACATGTCAAAGTAGCTTAAGCTATTTTGCTATATAATTATCCTATATTTCCCAGCAAACATCTTTAAAACAGCTTTAGCAATTATATATGATTTTTAGTGTTATTAATATGAAGTTCTATTTTATGCATAAAATTTTCAACATCTATTTCTTCCATGTTTTAAATTCAGCACACTTTTTTCAAATAATTGTTTTAGTTTTGACCTTTTTTATGTTTTGTGTATAAATATCACTTACATTTTGTAGTTTTATTGTCTCATTAGCTAGCACATCTCTGAAAATGGAATCCAACAATATATTTAAAAGTTAATCCATTATGACCAATTAGAATTTATCCCAGGAATACAAAGTTGGGTAACATTCTAAAAGCACAGTATAAACAAATTAAGAAAAATCATACTAGCTCAACAGATGTAAAAAGGCATTTGACAAATTTCAATATTAATTCCATTAATTCCTGATAAATACTCTCAGCAAACTAAGAATAGACGGGAACTTCCACAACATGAAACAGTGCTACAAAAAACCTACAGCTAACATCATACATAATGACGAAAGACTGAATGCTTTCCCCCTATGACAGGCTGAATTATGTCCCATCCTCCAAATTCATATGTTCAAATCCTAATCCATTGGTACCTTAAGATGTACCATGGGTATTTGGAGACATGGTCTTTAAAGATGTAATTAAGGTAAAATGAGGACACATGGCTAAGCTCTAGTCCAGTATGACTGGAGCTCTCATAAGAAGAGGAGAATAGGACACAGACGGATACAGAGAAAGACCATGTGAAAAGGCGGCCATCTGCAAGCCAAGGAGAGAAACCTCAGAGGAAACCAAACTTTCCAGCACCTTGATCGTGGACTCCTAGACTCCAGAACTGTGAGAAAACACATTTCTGTTGTTTAAGCCACCCAGTCTGCAATATTTTGTTATAGCAGCCCTAGCAAACTAATCATCTCCTAAGATTAGGAAAAGACAAATATGTCTTCCTTCATCACTTCTACCTAGCATTGTCCTGGAAGTTAAGGCCAGTGCCAAAGTCAAGAAAAAAAAATTAAAATTGTCCAGAATGGGAAGGGACAACTAAAAATATTTTTGTTTGCAGATGACAAGAATATCTATGTAGGCTCACACCTGTAATCCCAGCACTTTGGGAGGCCAAGGTGGGCGGATCACAAGATCAGGAGATCGAGACCATCCTGGTTAACATGGTGAAACCCCGTCTCTATTAAAAATACAAAAAACTAGCCAGGTGTGGTGGTAGGTGCCTGTAATCCCAGCTACTCGGGAGGCTGAGGCAGGAGAATGGCATGAACCCGGGAGGCAGAGCTTGCAGTAAGCCGAGATCACGCCACTGCACTCCAGTCTGGGAGACAGAGTGAGACTCTATCTCAAAAAAAAAAAGAATGTCTATGTAGAAAATCTTATGAAATATGTTTAAAGGGTATCAGGATTAGTGAGCGAGTTTAGCAGAGTTGCATTTTATAAAATCAACACATAAAACTATTTTATTTCTCTATACAAGCAACAAAAAACAGAATTCGAAATTTTAAGACACTACTATTTACAGTAGTTTAAAAAAAATATTAAATACCTGAGGTTAGGTATGACAAAAGGTACACAAGACCTGTTCAGTGTTAATCACTGAGAGAAATCAACAAAGACCTAGATAAATGGAGAGATATATCATGTTCATGAGCCAGAAGACTCGATACTATGAAAATGTCATTTCTCCCAAAATTGACCTAGAGAATCAACACAATCCCAAAAGGAAACACCAGTCAAAATTCCCAAATTCCTTTTTTTGTAGAAATTGAAAAACTGATTCGAAAATTCATATGGAAATGTGAAGGACCTAGAACAGCAACAACAACTTTGAAAATAAAGAACATAGTTGGAAGACTAACACAACCCACTTTCAAAATGTATTATAACACTATAGCAGGAGTTAGCAAATTAAGACCTGTAGACCAAATTCAGCCCATGACCTGTTTTTTACAGTCCTCAAGCTAAGAATGGTTTTTATATTTTTAAATGCTTGTTAGAAACACACACACACACACACTACAGAGGACATATGTGCCGCACAAAGCCTAAAATATTTACTATCTGACCCATTATGGAAAAAGTTTGCTGACCCTCAAGCTACACTAACCAAGACAATGTAGTATTGTCAAACAGACACACAAATAGATCAGTGGAGCAGAAGAGAGAACCCAAAAATAGACCCATACATATATGGACCACTGATTTTTTTACAAAGATGCAAAGGCAATTCAGTGGACAAATGATAGTTTTACTATCAAATGGTGCTGAAAGAATTGGATATCTATGTGCAAAAAAAGTAAACTGGTCTATGCTAAACTTTGCATAATATACAAAAATTAACTCAAAATGTATCATAATCTAAATGTAAGCCTAAAATTATATAACTCCTAGAAGAAAACATAAAAGAAAATCTTTGTGACCTTGGATTTGTCAAAGATAACCCTTAGATATGGCACTAAACCAAGATCCATGAAGAAAAAAATTGACAAATTGAACTTTAATTAAATTTAAAATGTCTGTTCTCAAAAGTCACTGTTGGCCGGGCGCGGTGGCTCAAGCCTGTAATCCCAGCACTTTGGGAGGCCGAGACGGGCGGATCACGAGGTCAGGAGATCGAGACCATCCTGGCTAACACGGTGAAACCCCGTCTCTACTAAAAAAATACAAAAAATTAGCCGGGCGAGGTGGCGGGCGCCTGTAGTCCCAGCTACTCGGGAGGCTGAGGCGAGAGAATGGCGTAAAACCCGGGAGGCGGAGCTTGCAGTTAGCTGAGATCGGCCACTGCACTCCAGCCTGGGCGACACAGCGAGACTCCGTCTCAACAAAAAAAAAAAAAAAAAAAAAAAAAAACAAAAGTCACTGTTAAAAGATTAAAATACAAACCAAATACTAGAAAAAAAATTGCAAATCATGTATCTGATAAAGAATTGGCATTAGAATACACAAAGAACCCTCAAAACTCAATAATCAAAACCTAATATGTTTTAAACAGGCAAAGTATTTGAACAGACACTTCACTAAAGAAGATATAAGCATAGCAAATAAGCACATGAAATGAGGGTCAACATCATTAGTCATCAAGACAATGCAAATTAAAACTTCAGGTAAATACCACTACACATCTATCAGAATGACTAAAATTAAAATTATTGGCCATACTAAGTATTGGCAAAGATGTGAAAGAAGTGAAACTCTATACTGCTGACAGAAATGTAAAAACAGCAGAACTACTTTTAAAAACAATTTGGCAGTTTCTTAAACATATGAACGTACACCTATTATGATCATGCCTGGGGGTAGTTCCAAGAGAATGAAAACATGTGTCCATATAAAGACTTGTGCCCAAATGTTCATAGCAGCTTCGTTTGGAGTAGCAAGAAACCGGAAGAAAACCAAAGAGCTATCATCACATTAATGAATAAACAAACTGTGATATAACCATACAATGGAACAGTATTCAATGGTGAGAAAGAATTAACTATTGAAAATGTAACAACATGAATAAATCTCAAAATACTTACGCTGTGTAAAAGACAACATACCAAAAAAAAGAAAAAAATACATACTCTGATTCCATTTATATAAAATACTAGAAAACAGAAACTAATCTATTTGACAGAAAGCACATCATTCTGGGGATATGGAGAGGACAGGCAAAAGAGATCAGGAAGAAGGGAAGAGATGCAAGAAAACTTTGGGAATGACGAAGATGTTCATTATCTTGATTGCGATAATGAGTTCTCAATTACATACATACATCAAAACTTAGCAAATTTTATGCTTTAAATATGTACATTTAAGTTATACCAACTACACCTCTATAAAGCTGTTTTTAAAAGTAAGACAAGCTACAATTTTTACTTTGCTTCAAAAAATGAAACTAATTTTTTACTTAAAGCAAATAAACAAACAAAAAACACTGCCATTTAAGTACTGAGTGTGATAGAACACAAAATTTCACTGAGACACAAACATAAAGCAGAGAAAAATCCAAGACTACCCATCATTTGTTAGCAAATATAAATCATTTGGGGAAACTCTGAATATTGTACATACCATATTTCACTCTCCACCCTCAGTTCCATCTTGGACATTCTCTGTGTACATTAGTATGCAAAAGACTCCACAGGTCCTGAGGAAGGAAACTTACTTGACTGGCCCAGGCCCATTTTTCCCAGATAACTATTAGTATTCCATAGAACTAGCATCCATGGGTACACTTTAGAAGACAATTTTATAGACTGTAGGTGTTAGCAGACATCAAGTGAGGGTGATAGGCATAGCAAGGAAAAGAGGGATTACTTCCAGCCCTAATATTTTATTAATCTAAGACACTCAAAAGTTGGACTATTAAGCTAGACCCAAGTCAAGATCAAAATACATGCTAGAAACACTCTCAGAACATTTTAATTACATTTTAAATGTCATAAAAAGGGGGAGGAAATAAAAAGAGACGATAAAGTCCAAAGTCAATAGATAATTTGCCTTTGCTTCTTACAGGTTTTACCATATTCTGTCCTTGACAAATTTCTGTATTATCTTAGCTGTGAATTAATCTCTATGCTTTGCAGACTAAGTTAATCCTTCTGTAAATTTTACATCTTTATGGTTCCATGTCTAAAAGGATAACCATCACCAAGTTACAAATGCAAGCAATAATTTCTAATTTCTTTTTTTAAAGAATCTCTAAAAGTCATTTTAATTTGCATTATATATTTCTCTCTACTGTTTTAGAGAGACAGAGACCAACTTTTCATTTTCAAGGATTGATGGACAATCATTCATGAGCTCTTGAAGTTTAATAACAGAAAACTGTGCTTGTTTTTCAAATCATTTGGCTACTGTAAGAAGCTGCAGGTCACAAAATTCACATTCAGTAAACTACAGTCCTATTGGCAAACCTCGGTTTGAGAGTGCAACAGGAATACTCACTGCTGGCAATCCTGCCATGTTTAGAGCCTGTGTGAGAAACTATCATCCCGGGCACTTCTTGTTCTGTTGTCTTCTTTGATGAACTCCAAGTATGGTACTGCCTCATTCAAGGTGGTGGGAGTTAGCAAGACATCTACTCCAGAGTTAAAGGCATTCACAAAATCATTAGCAATGAGGTATCTCACCTTCTGTGCTTTGATGAAATAATTTTCATAGTTTTTTTTAAACAAGAAAAAGTTTCCTGAGAGAATTCTTCCTCTCACCACATCATTGAATCCTTCTTGTCAGGTTGCAGTGTAGCTGGCTTCACTGGACACATCAATTTCACATCTGTGACCATATCGTAGCCCATCAAATCTTGCCATATTTGATGCCACTTCCAATGTGAGCAATACATGGTAGCAGACAACTGAATAACTGGTGTGAGGAAGGGATGCTTCAATTACTTTGGCCTTCACAGACTCAAAGAGGTCAGCAACTTTGGACTGAAGAGATTGTACTTCACTGATAATTCTGGTACAAGATATTTTTTGGAATTCCTATACATCGTTTGTTTACATCTGTCAAACTGGGAAGTATGAATGGTTTAACAGGATCTTGTACTGTGGTAGAATCCTTGGGGTCATGTCCAGCCAGTACACCCAACACAACTGCTGCATCATCCACACATCTGGTTAAGATTCCTGGCAGATCCATCAAATTCGCCAGGGAAATGAGATCATGACGGGAAAGTAAGCCATGAAAATGAAACCAACAGGTTTAATTTTCCTCAGATCTGTATTCCCATATTCCTATTATAGTTCATGACACATTGCATTATAACTATATGTTAATGTATCTGTCTTCTTTGCTCCTGAAGGCAGACATTGTCTTATTCAACACTCAATAAATGTATTTTAAATTGAATTATCATCATTAATAATATATTAATGGTTTTCCTCAAAACACACACACAGTCTCTCTCCCTCACACACACACAGAGGGAGGGAGTGGAAAGGGGGAGAGAGAGGGGGAGAGAGAGAGAGAGAGAAACTTAGGAGGAGCTATAAGAGAAGGTTACAGTTTTAGCTCTTGCCTTTTCATGGATTACAACCTAAGACAGATAATAAAGAAAGACATGGATGATCACAGTGAACTTCTATAGTATACACCTGAAAAGGAGGCAGTCAACGAACAGATAAGATAGTAAATAAATCAGGACTTTTGCCTGGAGCAGTTGAAGCAAAAACCCCAGTACAAAAAAAAATTACATTGGCTCACAGACCTAGGAAATTCAAGAAATGTTATCTGACTAAAGGTACAGCTAAACCCAGGGTTTCAGATTATATCGCTTGGATGTCTAATATCCATTTGAAGCCTAACATGTCAAAAACCTGAGCTTTTTCTAATCATCCTCCAGAATCCACTCCCCATTGTGCCTTCTGCATCTCAGGAAATGGCAGCTCCATTGCCTCAGTTATTCAGGCCAGGAACCCTAGAGTCAGTCTAGATCCCTCTCTTTCTCTGACTCTCCACATCTAATCCTTCATCATACTGTAGGCTGCACCTTCAAAATACATCCTGAATGCAATGTTCTTACTACATCTCCTAAACCAAATCATTCCTCACCTAAATAAATATCCTTTGCCTTCCTAGGGTCACTTTTCAACATAGACCAGAAAGACAGTTTAAAGTAAGTCAGATCATGTCTCCTCTTTGCAAAATCCTCCATTGCCTTCTCATCTCACTCCACACAAAAGCCAAAATCCTTACAATGGCCTCCAAGGCCCCATGCTATAGGCTTCCCTCCCCTCTCACCATCACCTCCTCATCTCCCCCTCACTCTGCCCCCGCCATACGGGTCTCCTTGCTCTTCTCTTACTCAAACAGACTGAGCATGTTCTCATTCTCAGGTCTTTGCATTTGTTCTTCCCTTTGTCCAAATATGCACTTCCTGCAGATGTCTGCATTGCTCACACTCTCATCCTGCAGACCTTTTCGTAAAATCATTTTCTCAGAGAGGCCCTCGCAAGCTGTTCTTTCAAAACCACAACAATCCCCACCACCCAATTCTCTATTTTCCTTCCTCATGGTTTATCTCCACAGCACTTATCAAACATGCTACCTAACGTACTGAATTGTGTTTATTGTCTGTCTCTCCTTGCTAGAATGTAAATTCCTTTCTCCATTGGCAGATACCCATGTGTTCCAGGAAGAGATGATGGACAGTTGCTCCTTTTCCACCACAGTTCAGTGCAGCATTGAACTATCTCACCTGGACTTGAAGTTTTATAGGATTTCTTATCAAAAAAATGATTCTTTCAGCTTTTTCCAGTGTTCCCTTTTCCACTGGGGGTCAGCCCTAGTCCTGGAGCCAGGATGTAGAACAAGACACCGTCCCATCCCCAACTGGGACCATATAATATCCACCCTCCCTGCTTTGATAACAGAACTCCCGAGTTTCAGCTGGCAGCCTATGTGGCCATGTGCATAAACCCTGAACAACAGAATGTGAAAAAATGATGTGTGCCACCTACGAGTTGTACCCCTGAAAAGAAATGTGTAAGTACTTCCCTGACCCTTTCTCTTTGATTTCCCTGTTGCTGGTGAAATAACAAGAATTATCATCTGCCTTGGACTCTGAGGTGGGAGCTCTAAGTGGAGGATTTCACTGTCGCCTGGCAGCCCTGGACCACCTCCTCCTGTACAGTGATACAAGGAAGAGAGAAACTTCTATCTCAGTTAAGCCATTATATCTTGAAGTTTATTTGTTATAGCAGCCTGGCGAAAACCCTAACTAATACAAAAATTACATTGAGAATGTCTTTCTTGCCTTTGGGTATTTGGGGAGCAAAGGAAAATAACTGGGGGTTGAAGAAAGGGAGTAGAAGAGAAATTAAGAACTACTCAGTTCCAGACCCAATTCTGCTACAGAAGGCTGGGGCTTCTCATATCATAAAACATCAGAGCTCCTACTTGTACCGGTATGAAATAGCCTCAAGCAAAACTGCTGATATGCCGTTGTTAGTTAATTTTTAAAGGTTTATATATATGCAAGTGTTATAAATGTAGACTATTGATGGAAGAATACCAAAAAAATTCTTAGGTGGCCGCCTCTGAAGATGGGGACTGAAGGATAGGAAGACAGTGTTGGAGGAAAAGAACTCACTTTTGGATGCTTTCTGAATGTTATTTCACGTGTAACTACCAAAAAAATAACAACATTTAAACCTTAAGAAGTCAACAAGCTAAAACTAATTTTTAGAGAGGATTAAAATCTCAGCTATTAACCCTTTATCTCATATGAGTGATTTTCACCCTTTTTGGGTGACCATAGCTCACAGTGGCACAATGAGAAAAAATGTCGCATTTTTGAAGGCCATTGTTATCAGTGGATGTGAAAGCAAACTTCCTTTTGGACATAAGTATGCATAGCTTTCAAATGGCACAAGAAAAATCAGGTCTTTCCTCAATGTATTTTTTTGTTTGCTGCCAGTGGAAGCAGAAATCACCAGCAGCCTAGCATCCTTGAAACTTTCCCTCCTTTCTCCCGACATCATCATCATTTTATAAAGGTCATCCCACAATGAATGGGTTGCCAAGTCAGGGTGAAGGCAGCTCCGCCACGGCCCTCATTACGCTGATCTGTGCTGTCTTCCATCCCTTGTCAGCAGCAAAGTCAGTATTTCATCTGGGAGCTAAAATTAAGTCATCACCCCTCCTGTGAGCAACGCTCCTCCTGAAATAAAAATTTTACAACATTAGGTTGGAGGAGGATCACTTAGCATTTGAAAACACTTCCCCTGTGACCTTGAGCTTTTATCGCTTGGGAGCCAAAATAAAATCTCTCAGGCAAGATTTATGAATAAATAATTAACCATGAAAATAAAAGCAGCACTGAAAAAGAAGTAGGTCCTTTCCATTTACAGCCAAAGTTGGGGGGGGGGGTGTGTGTGACTTTCTCTTTTATGCACATGGTGTTTTCAAGAAAAAAAAATCCAGGATATAAAAGCCTGACCTAACCACAGGAGCCATAAGACATTCGGACAGATTCTGCATGGCCTGCTTCTTCCATGGGCCTTCCTGGAGCCTCAGAAAGTACCCAGGCCACCCAGACAGTGAGCAGCAAGGACAGCCCTCACTGCTCTCCATCCTCCTGGGATTGGCTTCTCCCCACCCCACTCCACCCTTCCCAGCAAGAGCAAGCGGTGTTTCCCCAGTGGTCCACCTGCCAGCCAAGGTGAGTCTGAAGGAGAGGCAGCAGGAACTGAGTCCTGCAGAGAAGACTCTGGGCTCACACATCCCCCATCTCAGAGCAGGGCTCTCTAAAAGCAGGTCACCCAGTGAAACAAAAATGATAACACTGGGGAACACTCAGCTCAGTTTCAAGGCAACCAGGAAAAATAATCACAAATTAAGAGAGCTCTCTCCCTCCTTTAAATGCAAACTCAGCATGTGGAGGAGGAACGCAGTCCAGTCTTGGGTTCCAACTGTCACAAGCTCTCTCTGAAGAACTGCAGTGCCTTCCTCTTCCTGAAATGCTCACCTCCTGGTGAGCTGCCCATCCCAGTTCCAGCAAAGAAAACACTTCCAGCATGAATGACAGGAATTCAAAGAGATGAGGCCTTGCTGCCTCCCGGTGAGAAAACTGACTGAGGGGCAAAGAGCCCAGGGATCTCCCTAGCCTGTCCCAGGGCGCACAGTCTCTGAGGAAGCATGAGTCTTGAACTTCATCCTAACGTTGGAAATCTAAACTTTTTCTTTTTCATCTTCATAGCATCTATTGTTTTTCTTTAGACTGCTCTAACCTGCCTCCCTGCTGACTCATTTTTGTCATGTATTCTCTGAAGCAAGATAATAGACCAAATTATTCTGAAGCATAACTGCCTGTTAAAAGTCAGAAAAAGAACTTGCCCAGCCTCCTCCTCTGAGGCAGGCACTCCTCCACAGGGTGGACGGGAGGCAGGCCAAGCCTACAGGCTGGTGGAGAGCCCTGTTCCTGCAGATAAAAGTGGCAGAAACACTCCTCCCATCAAAAGAAGTCAAATGAAGGTTAATCTTTTACATCCCCAATCTTCCCTTCAGAAAGGAGGTTAATTTTAAGAATTCCTCTAGCAGTTGAATAATCCCTAAGGGTTCTTCTGTCTTCAAGATTCCAGGATTCCCAAGCTTCCTACTTTGCTCAGGAGGTCTTTGGTGACTCTGCATTTCCATGACATTTATCAATATTAAAGTTCCCTGAAGAACTTTAGGAGACAGGATTAACAAAAGCACTTTGTCTTACAGTTAAAACTGTAAGACAGTATTAACAAAAGCACTTTGTAAACCCTATGCATGCTACTAATGGCAGTTTGCTCGTCCAAAAAACTGCTCACTTCTGTTTCCCTATATTCCAGAAAAACTTCAGCTGCTATTTACCTTATTCTTAAATCAAGTTTTTTATTTGTTTCTTGCCTTAGATATTTTTAAGCAGCTCCACTGAGGTATAATTGGCAAAGAATAAACTGCAAATATTTTAATTATACAATTTGAGAAGTTTTAATAAATATAAACACCATGAACAATCTCTATAATCAAGATAATAAACATATTCATCATCCTTAAAAGTTTTCCCAGGCCCTTCTTACATCAATTTATGAGCAAAATAACATTGTTTCTTACCCTAGACCTAACCATAATTAGCTGTGTGACCTTGAGCCTCTTTGCAAGTTTTCATCTTTTCACCTGTTCAAGGAGAGAATTGTATCAGATGATCTTCCTAGTCCTCCAAGACAAAGCCTTCTATGAATCTAGGCTTGAAATCAACCTTCAAGGACAGAGATCACCCGTGAATTTCCTCATTGTTTTTTCTGGCCACAAAATTTATTCTCAAGCTATGGCACTCATGATGATACACATGGCATCATAATATTTATTTTTGTTTCTCAGTAGTTCTACAATGTTGCCTCTATAATAGGACCACTTTCATGGGCCAGTGACCTGTGCAGCCACACACCCTCAGAAGGGCCACGCTGTTGAAGTTCAATGCTCTGCAGTTGCCATCTTGAAATTCTTAATAATTTTGTCTTTGAATTTGTGGTTAGTAAATGAAGTCTAATGAGACCATGGAGCTGCAGGCTTGGAGCTTTGACTCACATACGCTCCTACGTGCCACCACCTCCCTACCTGCTTGCCTTTTCAGACAGGCTCTCAGCAGTCCAGTCCCCATCCCCTGGTGTCCTGGCCCAGTCTGACCTCCTAATTCCTGAGACCAAATTGCATCAACAGAACACGACTGCATTCTACTGTCATTCTTTACCCCAAGGAGTGAGAGGATCAGGGTTAGACACTCACCCCATGGCATCTTGGGACAGGACAAGATAGCATCCATCCTGCACCAGGCTGACAGCACCACTACATGTTTGGTGGGTGACCAGTGGGGAGGGATGTATCATCCACCTCAGTCTAGGTACCAAGTACATCCAGGCAGGGGTTAGAATAGAACAGCCAGCATGTAGGAAGGGGAGACTGACTTTGCCATCCCATCCAGCCCCACATTTTCATTTTGCACTGGGATCCACAAAGTATGTGCTTTTTAAAAGAATATTATGAATATAAATTGCCTGTTGCAGACCAGGAATCAACAAGACAGCCTCCCATCTGTGCCCTTTCAAGAGGTCATGCAGGAAATAACATTGTATAGTGCTAAAAGCAATGACTATTTAATGATCCTCTGGCCCTTGATCATCCTGTCACTCAGGGACAGGCAAAGACAGGTGAAGAATCTCCAACTGGTTTAAAGAAAAGTGTGAAATGGTGTTAGCCAAGCTGGAGCTGAGCTATAGCAAACTCCAGGCTGGATCCTGCCTCTAAATTGCATCTAAGTATATGCTAAGCCTACCTGGTCTGCTCTCAGATGGGGACTCTGCCCCTCCTCTCTGGATAACTCTCCCACCACCTCACTGCTGCCTGAGATGGCTTGGTTTTAAAAGAAAATAGTATCTGTATTAGTTTACTAGGGCTGCCATAGTAAAGCACCACAAACTGGGAAGCTTAGAACAGCAGAGCTTAATTGTCTCACAGTTCTAGAGGCTAAAAGTCCAAGATCAAGGTGTCAGCAGGACTGATTCTGTCTAAGGATTGTGAGGAAGAGTCTGTTCCATGCCTCTCTCCTAGCTTCTGGTAGTCTGCCTGCAATCTTTGCCATTCCTTGGATTTTAGATGCATCACACCGATCTCTACCTTGATATTGACATAGTGCTGTTCTTCTTCTTATAAAATTTTCCCCTTTTATAAAAGCAAATTCATGTTGGATTAGGAATGCACCCTACCCCACTATGACCTTATTATAACTAACTAATTATATCTGCAATGACCTTATTTCCAAATAAGGTCACATTCTGAGTTGTTACAGGTTAGGACTACAACATACATTTTGAGATGACACAATTCAACCCCTGAGTAGACCATCAGAGACAATGCTTCAGTAAATAATTATTCCTGGGAGAGGAAGCACGCTGGCTGACTCAAAATTCACACTAAGAGTGAGCAAGTTTCGGAGAGAAGAGAAAGCAAAACCTAAGGTCCTTTGGCTCTACAACACAGTTGGGGTATAGAAGAAAAGGTTGGAGGGAGAGAGAAGAAAGGGCAATAAAGTATCCTCACAGAATACAGGCACAAACAATGTAAAAAAGAGTGACAAAGCCCACGGACAGCCTTTACTGGCTCTGCAAAAGGCTCAGTCCTGAGGCTGGAGCATAGTTGCCTTTCTCAAAAGGTTGCCTATCCCCACTGTGTAACTTTACTGTCATTTTCCGAATGTGGAAACTTAAACCAACACACACACACCCAACACATGCACACACACACACGTACACACATACCTACTGTCCTCTCTAATAATGTTTCCTTTGCTGCCACAAAGGCCTGTTTCTCTTCCAAAGCAAGTTCTTCCAGAAACTGCTCCTTCATCACCAACTATGCCCAGAAGAATCAATACTTCTTAACTGTATTAAGCAAAATCCTGCAGCATCTGCAGACCTGGATATCAGAGTCCTGCTAAGAAGGAAGAAAATAAGTTGCAATTGCTGCACTCTCAGAAAAATGGTCATCAATTTAAAGCTTCTTCGAATATACTCCAGTATATTACAGTGTACATACAAAATGGTGGGTGGGTATTTTAAGTCCTATTAGGAGCCCCTAACTAAGTTATCACCAGTCAAAACCAGCACCTATAATCTCTTCTACAATCTTGCTTTTGTAAACAACATGCTGTGGTGTCAGCTGTCTGTAATAAGAAGACAAGGTAATTGTATGTTCTCAAGAAAATCCATGCACTTGTTAATGGCCCTAAATATTCAACAAATTAGCAGACTTTAAAAATTCATTAACACTTCTGTTCTTAATCTATGGATTTGTTCATTTAATAACTGTGAGCTCATAGTAAGGATTTATTAGCATATCACAGGAAATGGTTTGGTTGTGTCCACACCCACATCTCATCTTGAATTCCCATGTGTTGTGGGAGGGATTCAGTGGGAGACAACCGAATCATCAGAACAGGTCTTTCCTGTGCTGTTCGTGTGACGGTGAATAAGTCTTACGAGATCTGATGGCTTTATAAAGAGGAGTTTCCCTGCACAAGTTCTCTCTCTTTGTCTGCCACCATCCATGTAAGATGTGACTTGCTCCTCCTTACCTTTTGCCGTGATTGTGAGGCCTCCCCAGTCATATGGAGTTGTAAGTCCATTAAACCTCTTTTTTGTGAATTGTCCAGTCTTGGGTATGCCTTTATCAGCAGCGTGAAAACGGACTAATACACCACAATTGCTATTTGGAGGATCTGGCCAGGTGATGCGTAAGATGGGGTTTTACTTTTCTAAACCTGTGTATGTTGAAATCCTTTGCAAGGGAAATTAACCAAGTCTTGTCCAGAGGTGACGCAACATGGTTTTGAATGGTCCAGCACTACAGAATAATAATTGACATAAATAAATATCAAACTCTTTGCATCTTCCCAAATGCTCTAGGAGGTAGGTCCTATTATTATTCTCATTGTATTGTCTTAAGCCTTGGTCACATGAAGTCAGGGGCCCACCCTACCCCAGTATGACCTCATCCTAACTTAACTAATTACATCTGAAATGACCCTATTTCTAAATAAGGTCACATTCTGAGCTACTGAAGGTTAGAACTGCAACATAAGAATTCTGGGGGTACACACCTCAACCCATAACAAGGGCCATGAATAGACCATCAGAGACCATGCAGAGCCATGAAGAAACTGCAGCTGCAGAGAAGCAGCCAGACTGCTGGACTCCAGAGCAAGGAGCTATGTGAAGGAAAAAAAAGAAAAAAGAGAACGCAAGAAAAGGGAGAAATGGAGCTCATCTACACTTTTCTTTCATGGTGACAGTGACAGAGAAGGAGAAGGAGGGGAGAAAGAGAGTTCCACTCCTTTCCATGGTCAGTATCTTTTAGTTGTTCCTTTTCTCATAGTTTCTAGCCCATTCCTCTGTTTCTGAAACTACAGTTTCATAAGATATTTTGCTGTTATTCCATAACTCTAAACTACCTGACAAGGAGATTCTCAGCCCATAGTAATTTAGGGAATTAGATGCTCTTAAACAGTGGTTGATGTAATAAATATGACAGGCCCCAAGTGATGATCAATGCATATCTAATGCACTCATTTGCTGAGAATTGCTTGAAATCAGTGGACTTTGCAGTAATTAACATTGTCTATATGCACATACACACAAACACCATGGCCAAACATCACATTAAAGAGATGGCCTGCTAGAGGAATAAAACAGCAGATCTGTATCAGTCAAAGTAGACTTCCATTACAAAATACCATACATTGGGTGGCTTAAACAACAGAAATCTATTTCTCACAGGCTGGAAGTCCAGAATCAGGATGCCAGCATGGTTGGGTTCTGATGAAGGCACTCTATTTCTTTTTTTTTTTTTTTTTTTGAGATAGAGTCTTGCTCTGTTGCCCAGGCTGGAGTGCAGTGGCATGATCTCTGCTCACTGCAACCTCCGCCTCACGGGTTCAAGCAATTCTCTTGTCTCAGCCTCCCAAGTAGCTGGGACTACAGGCATGCATCACAAGGCACTCTTACTGGTTTGCAGATGGCCTCCATCTCACTCACATGGCAGAGAGACAGCAATCTCTCTCTTCCTGTTCTTATAAAGCCACCCACCCCATCATGAGGTCCCCACCTTATGACCTCATCTAAACTTAATGTCATCCCAAAGGCCCCATTGCTAAACACCATCACTTAGGGGTTAGTGCTTCAACATATGAATTTTGGGGAGGATACAATTCAGTCATTCCACTCCGGCCCCCTTAAATTTATGTCCTTCTCACATGTAAAATACATTCCTTCCATCCCAACAGTCCCCAGAATCTTAACTCATTCTAGCATGAACTCTAAAGACCAAAGTCCAAATACTCATATCAGCAAAATCAAATATGGGTGAGATGCATATGTTGCTATGATTCACTCTGAGACAAAATTCCTCCCCTTCTGCAAACATTTGAAATCAGACAAGTTTACATGTTTCCAAACTATGAAAATGAGACAGGCACACGATGAACATTCCCATTCCAAAAGGGAGAAATAAGAAAGAAGGAAGGAGTAATGGGTCCCAAGGAAGTCTGAAATTTAGCAAGGCAAATTCTACCAGATCTTAAGGCTCTAGATTAATCCTCTTTGGTTTCAGGCTCTGCCTCATGGACCACCAGGGTGACAATCCCACTTCTGAAGCTCTGTTAGGTACAGGGTTGAACCCTCAAGGCTCCATGTGGCCCCTCTCACAAGATTTTGCAGAGTGGTCTCATTCCCACAGCATTGGTCAGAGGCCATCTAGCCTGTTCAAACCAAGTGGTACCACTGGTAATCTCTGAATTGCCTTCTTGAAGAATAGTGCATGTTCACAGCTAAATGGCTCTATGATCTGGTCCTGTTAAATCAAAGAAGTACAACTGCCTTCCCTAATTTAGTCTCATTTTTTTGCATTCTCTTTAGTTCAAACTGGCAGGGTCTTTGTTGGTATAATCTCATCTCTATGCTTGGATTCTGTTAAAATGGCTAAGTCAATAAGTCATACCCATGATGTCTTTATCAAATGATTGTTCAGCCACATCTTTAATGTTCTCTTCAAAACAAGCTTTTCCATTTTTTGCAATGTGGATAAACTAAGAATTTTACAAATCTTTAAATTCTGCTTCCTTTTGATTAAGAATTTCTTCTTCATTTCATCTCTTTCCTTTAGTATTTTTCTATATGCATTTAGAAGGAACCAAACCACTTTTTCAACACTTTGCTTAGAAATCTCTTCAGCCCACATTTTGCTCACAAATTCTACCTTCCACCAAACACTAGAATACAGTTCAGCCAAATTATTTGCCACTTTATAAAAAGGATCATCTTTCCTCCAGTTTTCAATATCATGTTCCTAATTTCCATGTAAGCCCTAATCAGAATCACTTTTAACATCTATTTTTCTAGCACACAACTCAAAACTCTTCCAGCCTCTACCTATTAACTAGTTCCAAAACTACTTCCACATGTTTAGGTATTTGTTATACCAGCACCCCACTTCTTTGTATCAAAATCTGTATTAGCCTGGATTCTCCAGAAAAACAGAACCAATATGTTTTAGACATATAGATAGCTCTACATACAGATATATATTTCAGTTCTGTTTCTCCAAAAAATCCAGACCAATACAGACATGTCTATAGACATAGACATACACATCATATATATAATCCAAATATGTCTATATAGATAGGTATCTATATCTATGTATATATAAACATACAGATAGAACAATTATAACGAACTGACTCACATGATTCTTTAGGCTGAGAAGTCCCAAGATCTGCAGCTGACAAGCTGGAGACCCAAGAGAGTCAATGGTATTTCCAGCCCAAGTTAGAAGGCCTGACAACTAGGAAAACCAGTAATGTAAGTCTTCATCTGAGTGTGAATCTGAAAGCAGGAAAAGAGCAATGTTCCAGCTCAAAGAGAGTCAGGCAGAGAGAAAGATTTCTCTCTTACTCAGCCTTTTTGTTCTATTCAGGTCTTCCATGGATTGGATGAGGCCCACCCACATTGGGAAGGCAATCTGCTTTGCTGAGTCTACTGATTCAAATGCTATTCTCATCCAGAAACACCCTCACAACACACTCAGAATAATTTTTCACCAAATATCTGAGCACTCCAAGGCCCAGTCAAGTCAACACATAAACTTAACCATTACAGGACCCAAGGAGAATAACACAGCTCTCCAACAGAATGGTTTCTGCGTCTCTACCCTATTCCCTACTGATTCTTTCCCTCAGGACCCTTGCTAAGTGTTCTCTTGACCAGATGAAATGGGGAAGGATAGGAAGAGCAGGGAATATAGACAGGATGGATGGAACACGAAGAATTTCTAAATGAGTTTGGGGCCAACCCCCTTTTGAGGTAAAACTCGATTTATAAAGGGGAATTTTAAGTAATCCCCTGTGTTTGGCCTATACTTGTAGTATATTAAGGCATTAAATTGGATTAAAATTATACGTTTAGAATTTTCAAGGAGGTAAGCAGAATCAAGAAGAGACTTTTTATAAAGGCAGGCTTAATAAGCTCCCACAATGTTCCTGGCCCTCATCTGATGCCCCAATAGCCCTTTGAGATAGATATTATTATCCCTACATTACAGAAGTAGAAACTGAGGTAAAGGCGTGTTCCTGCCACAATGGTGAAATAAGGACCGACCCAGGTAGGTGTCATTCCTGGCCTGCCATTCTTCACCACCTCACACCACCTGCTGTCAATTGGCAATGACTCCCCACTCCTTTCTCCACATGTGCACAGCTCTAGAGAACACGTTTCTCTCATCAGAATAAAAAATGAATCAGGGTTTTTAGCACCAGAGCTCTTGAATCAATTAAGGATTTTAATCAGAGATGAGAATTATACAAAACTTCCAGTAGACTCATTCCCAGGCAAATCCCCCTGCCCATGCCTCATCACTTCTAATAAGACCATCATAGCACTTTTAACCCTGGACTCCACAGTTAGTGAGGCATTCCTGATGACTCACATCTGTGGGAGAAATCTCCTTCTTAGGCCCTGAGCTGATGCTCTTCTATAACCCCTTATATGATTTTACGAATTCTCCAGGACAGGGTATGTCAAGATGAGAGAAAATAGGGAAACATATTCTAACCTGTGCAGAAGCCATGCAGAAGACATCACGTTTAATACAACTATAATGAAGCCAGGGGCTATTACTCATAGTTAATAGAGCTGAATTAAAGAGAGGTGGAACATTTTTCAATTTATCTACCAACAAGGAAGGAATCACAGCACATTCCTACTTCTTGGGGAAATAAGAAAATAGGGTTATTTTATGTGATCAGACTTTACATACATTTTCCCTGTTACAGTCAATTCCCATTTCAAGAATAAGTAGACAGATGTGTAGAGCTTGTTTCATAGAAATAGACCCCAGTATTTTGTTAAGTAACACTGTCTAATTGATGAATTATTCCAAATAATTATTCCATCTACACTTGACAGGACTCTCTCTCTAGGACACCAAGGGACGCATATTGACACTTGCATTCTTCATCAATATATTTAATTGCTCAATTCTGCTTTGCATAAAGGGGATTCTTCTCTTCTGCACCAGTGTTTGGTTGAGAAAGCTGTCTGGGAGAAAAAAAAAAAAAAGAGAGACACTCAGATTTGAATATGTAACTGAGCTCTCCACAACAAACAGCACAATAGAATGAGACCCAAGAGAGCCTCCTAGTGCTGTTCCATCCAGGCCCCAATTCCTCAATAATAAATTTCCTTCCCCAAAAAATAGTAATGAACTCTGCAAAACTGTTAATTGCAGCTTGAAATAGGTAAATCTAAGCTTCCACTTTCCAGAGAGCCTTAATATTGGATATTAAACCATAAGAATAGCCTGAACACTGCTGGCTACGCACACAGAACACTGCACATAGTAACCTGATGGAGCTTTATGCAGAAATTGTAACTAATTTACACCACACTGGGTACACATCTTGTTCTCTTTTTCACTCCAAGCCATCTGCTGCTTTGTCACCACCACCCGTGGCAGGACATCTCCTCAGCTGCTGCCACTGAGCTGGAATTGTGCCCTCTCCCTGTGATCTGCTATCAACAAGCATTTAGCACTCATCCCTGAATCAGATGGGACTCATTTAATCCAAAGGGGCTTGCTGTGTAGTAACACCTTGGCAGGCTCTGTACTGCTGGGGAGAAAGCAGACTTGGGAGATTATTTCACAGCCTCATCAGATCGAAAATATCACAAAAATCTAGGAAACAGTTGTCCCTCAAAATGTATAAGCCAGCAATAAAATGAAAACACATCATAGCACTGCCTGACTTCCACCTCCTGTGAGTGCTTTTTTTTGTTGATCTGCACCACACAAGGTATTCATTCATTCATTCATTCATTCATTCAGTAAACATGTTTCAACACGTCTTCTGGGTTCAAACTCTTAATCTTCACCTTTGACAAGGAGCAGGGAATCAGAAGAGCTCTTTGGACTAGTTCTCACATTCACAAAAGGATTCAAATTTAGACTGGTGAAGTTAAGTCCAAATGAAGTTATACATCAGTCCCAGAGATACACTGAATGGTTGAAAGAAGAAACTTATTACCCAGACTTTCACTTACATGCAATCACCACAACGCACATGTTTAACATGCTATGAATTGCAATTAAGCTCTGAACAGAAAAACTATCTTGTGTCTTCATGCTTTACAGCACGAATTTTTTCTTTTCTTTTTTTTTTTGAGACGGAGTCTTGCTCTGTCGCCCAGGCTGGAGTGCAGTGGCGCGATCTCTGCTCACTGCCAGCTCCACCTCCCAGGTTCATGCCATTCTCCTGACTCAGCCTCCCAAGTAGCTGGGACTACAGGCGCCCACCACCACGCCCAGCTTTTTTTGTATTTTTAGTAGAGATGGGGTTTCACCATGTTAGCCAGGATGGTCTCGCTCTCCGGACCTCGTGATCCACCCACCTCAGCCTCCCAAAGTGCTGGGATTACAGACCTAAGCCACAGTATGAATTTTTTCAGTGTACACCGCTAAAATGTACTACAAAAACTTCAGACTTTTGTGTTTTAATATACCGAAAGCCTTTAAAAATGTAAGTGGCCAGGCAGGGTGCCTCACACCTGTAATCCCAGCTACTGGGAGGTGGGGATGCTGAGGCAGGAGGATAACTAGAGGCCAGGACTCGAGACCAGCCTGGGCAACATAGCAAGACCTCATCTCTTTAAAAATAATAATAAATTAAATAAAAACAAATAAAATGGAAGTGAATTGGACCCTCTCAATCCCTACAGAAAAGGAAAGAAGAGAAGGGGCTAGAGAAGTGAATAGCAATCCATAAAACAATCTGTCCACTCAATGCTCCGTATCTTTCTAGAGGCTTTTCTGTTGAGTGAGAGCACCCACTAATGCACTTTCTCCCTTACCTTAATATTCTCCCTTTTCCCGTGTCAAAATATCTTCTGGGGGCTTCTAATGAGAGAGCACACTGAACTGATTTTTTAAAAAAGAATCCTCTCTCAAAAATCTTGTTAAATGCTCAATAAAATATAACAAATACTTAAATTCAAAGTTAACTTTGAAAGAAAGAAGTTCTGGGAACAAAGAGGGAATCAAAGTCAGATAGTCAATGAGAGCTGTACTTTCAGGCCTTTTGTCTGTGCTAAACACTTGGATGAACATCTCTATGTATAAAACCTTTTTTCGATTTTGTCTGCCTCATCTCCACCCTCACCTTCCAGAATATATTTGCAGAAGTAATATTCTTTGTATACATGCTTTGTATCTGTGCATCTTCATAGGCTCTGCTTAAGAGCACTTATTTTCTCTATTAGTAAATTTCAAAATGTGGACTGCCAAAACAAACCACTCTGTACCATAGCAAAAACTGCTTTTTGCAGGTGAATGACCAAGCACTAATATGGTCTTTCCACCAGCTACTGATATCAACAGCAAAGAGCTCACAGCGCTGGGATCCTCTGACCCGGCAGATATCTCAGTCCAAGCAGACTGCATTGACCAGGTCTCAGTGACAAAGGCAGAAGATGATGGGGAGCCCATCCACTCACTTGTGTTCTTGGTATTCTTGGCTTAACTCATTGCTGGTCCAGTAAGAGTCTTCTTAAACCGAATCTAACTCGTTCTTATTTCCAGCCTGACCGCACTCATCAATCATCACCACTTCCCACCAACAGTTATTTTTCAACTCATACCCTAAGTGGCAAAGTTCTCCATCAACCCATTATCCATTTCCCCATCTTCCTAACAGAACCTCAGTCTTGGAACAGTAGTGGACACATCCCCGCATCACAGTTGGTTTAAGCCAAACACAGCCATCCCATTCCTCAGGTTCTGAGCCTTCTGATGGGTGACCACAGGCTCCAGTTCTAGCCACTTTGATGCAAAGAGGATGCAGTTTTGGAAAAAGTTTGGGTGTTCTTGATGGAATAGACAGATACAGCTGACAGTGGCTTCTCTTTTCTCCCCTCATGAACATGGATGTAATGGCTGAAGCTACAACAGACAGCTTCAACCAACAGAAGAAAAACCAAAGTTAAGGCAGAAAGGGCACATACAAAAAGACACTGGATCTTTAAGAATGTGGCTGAACTGCTGTTTCCACCCTAAATTGCCAAACTCTAGACTTACTATTTAAGATTATTAAATGTCCTCATTCTTAAGCCACTGGTTTTTGAGTACTCGGGTCAAAACAGCTGAAAGCATTTCCAACTGATAACATCCTTTTAGTTCCTGTATTGCACTCAGAACCACCATGTATGATTCATGGCACCTCCAATATGATGAGTGCCCTGACAGCAACTATCACAATATGCAACCTCCTGTTTGTTTCATTATATATTATCCATTTCCTTTCTAGACTGTAAGCCCTATGGGATCTGACTTATTTATTATTATATTCCCAATATCTAGAAAATTATCTAATACACAGTAGGCATTCAATAAATAACTATTACTGAATGAGATCAACTGGAATGAGCACATTGGTGCTTAAGCCTAAGGAGGCAGGGGGGAATTAGTTGTGGCTTTGATTGTAATTCAAGGGCCAGCTCTGTTAATACAATATAAGAGAAGTCAATTATGAGAAGTCAGGACTGGCAGGAATCTGTTGATTTGGATAATACCAACCTGGCTGTCCAGAGATCAGAATGAATCCCCTTTCCCAGACAACAGGGACTCTGAGGAAATCTGGAGATCCCCTTTCCCAGACAACAGGGACTCTGAGGAAATCTGGAGATCCAACTGACACACTGATCCTTTCTCAAGGTTGGAAGTAGAGCAGGATGTCAAACACTCACGCTGTCATTGTAACCTTGTAGTTCTGATCTTCCCTTGCCAGTGTTATCTGCTGTGCTGGGCTCCTCTGTGGCTCTGTGAACTCATTCTGTGCCTGGAGCTCTGAAGTATGTTTAACAGTGTCCTCCCAAAATTCATGTTCACCCAGGACCTCAGAATGTAATCTTATGTGGAAATAGGGTCTTTACAAATATAATTAAGATAAGGACCAAAATGAGATTGTATTGGATTAGGATGGGCCCTAAATCCAATGACAAGTGTCATTATTATAAGAGACAGAAAATGATAATATTTAGACATGGAGAAGAAGATAGCACAAAGGTGGACACAGACTGGAGTGATGCAGCCATAAGCCAAGAAATACCAAAGACTGTGGGGAGCCACCAGAGCTAGGAAGAGGCAAGGGAGGAATCTTCCTTTGAGACTGTGAAGGGAACATGGCCCTGCTGACACCTTGATCTCAAACTTCTGGCTTCCAGAACTGTGAGAGAATAAATTGTTGTTGTGTTAAGCTAGCAAGTTTGTGGTAATTTGTTAAGGCAGCCCTAGGAAATTAATACAGGTTCCCAGGGATTCTATTCTGTTCATCTGTTTGTGTGCTGTTTTTAGTAGTATGGCTGGTTTCTCCCTCTCTGGCAGGGTTAAGTACTCCTCCAGCTGCACTGCTAAGGATGAAAGTAGCATGGGTCTCTTCTCTCCCAAGGAGGGCTTATTCCTTTCTGGCCTTTAGTTCAATTAGATTTCTTTGCATCTTCAATTCTCTGGTGCATTTTTTTCAAGGATTATTTTGAGATGAATTCAGCTTTTTTTTGTTGTTGTTAGTATGAGAGCAACATTCTTTTGTAAATTTCTAAAGCCTAACCACAAATTTGCATGAAACTTTTTAATTTGTCCTGTCAATTTCAACAAATTTACAAGAAAAAAATAAACAACCCTATTAGAAAGTGGGCAAAGGACATGAACAGACACTTTTCTAAAGAAGATATACATGCAGCCAACAAGCATATGAAAAGAAGCTCAACATCAGTGATCATTAGAGAAATGCAAATTAAAACCCACAATGAAATACCATCTCACACCAGTCAGAGTGACTAATATTAAAAAATCAAAAAAAAAAAAACAGATGTTGATGAAGTTGTGCAGAAAAGGGAACACATATACACTGTTAGTAGGAGTGTAAATTAGTTCAACCACTGTAGAAAACAGTGTGGCCATCCCTCAAAGATCTAAAGACAGAAATAACATTCAACCCAGAAATCCCATTACTAGGTACATACCCAAAGGAATATAAATTGTTCTATTATAAAGACACATGTATGCAATGAAATTCCAGCACTATTCAAAATAGTAGACACATGGAATCAACCTAAATGCCGATCAATGACAGATTGGATAAAGAAAATGTGGTACACATACACCATGGAATACTATGCAGCCATAAAAAAGAATGAGATCATGTCTTCTGTGGGAACATAGATGGAGTGAGAGGCCAGAGGCCATTATCCTTACAAACTAATGCAGGAACAGAAAATCAAATACCTCATATTTTCACTTATAAGTGAGAGCTAAATGAAGAGATCTCAAGGACACAAAGAAAGCAACTGGAGCCTACTTGAAGACAAAGGGTGGGAGAAGACAGAGGAGCAGAACCAATAACTACTGAATACTAAGCTTAGTACCTGGCTGACAAAATAATCTATACAACAAACCCCCATGACACAAGTTTACCTATATAACAAACCTACACATGTATCCTCAAACCTAAAATAAAAAAATAAAAATAAAAATAATTTAACCTGTCCACATTTTAATAAAAGCTATTACATAATGAGTTTATATCTACTTTTTTGTTGTTTCCCTTTTTGTAATACTTTGATAAAAATAATCTGAATCAGCATTGGTCTTTTAGAGAAATTTTTCTTTCAGAGGCAGTGGTTTAGCTCATTCAATTAATTAAGAATTTACCTAGTTTTATGCACTCGAGCCCACAATTCCCATCTCTACACTCCTAGAGGATGTAATGGAAGATCTCATCACATTTATTGCTAAATTCTGATTGATTATATCTACAGAATTCCTTTTTTAAAAAATGTTTTATTTCCATAGGTTTTTGGGGAGCAAAACCTGTTTGGTTACAACAGTAAGTTTTTTAGTGGTGATGTGTGAACAAATACATAATATTAGACAGAGATACATCTGGCATAAGTATAGCCATAGGTATAGATACAGGTATAGGTATATGCACAGGCTCAGGTATAGGTGCATAGATAACGGGTAACACTAGTTAGTCTTGACTTGCTCATAAGTGAATCCATGCTGGCTTCTGATGATTATTGCTTTCCTTTCTTGGTATTAGTGGCAAGAAACCCACACAAGTCAATGTCAACTTATAGATTTCTAGTTTGTGAATCTTTCATTTTTAAATTCCATTTTTCCTCTACTAAATCTGGCAATGTATTGTCCTACATCTATTTTTTTCCCAGCACCTCTCTTGTTCAAAACATGAATCATATGTCCCACAAGCCCTCTCTCATCCCAGAAAAACAATTATAAAATTAATGCTGGGGGCCGGGCATGGTGGCTCACACATGTAATCCCAGCACTTTGGGAGGCTGAGCCAGGCAGATCACGAGGTCAGGAGATCAAGACCATCCTGGCTAACATGGCGAAATCCCATCTCTATTAAAAATACAAAAAAAAAAAATATTAGACAGGCGTGGTGGCAGGCGCCTGTAGTCCCAGCTACTCGGGATGCTGAGGCAGGAGAATGGCGTGAACCCAGGAGGCAGAGCTTGCAGTGACCCGAGATCGCACCACTGCACTCCAGCCTGGGCAACAGAGCAAGGCTCCATCTCTAAAACAAAACAAAACAAAAAAATTAATGCTGGGAATCAAAATGCTATTTTCTATTTTAGATGATTCTCAAGAATAAATGAGATTATTAGAAGAAGATTAGCCTAGTACACTAGCCACAGAATCCATTTCCACTCAGCAGCAAATAACATCATAGCATAGTTCTAAGATATTTAATTACCCTATAGATAACGCTATGATAGTCTGACATATAACATTTAATGCTATGTAAAGTGTTTGAAAACTTCCAAAGAGAAAGTTCTTCCTCCTCCCCTGTTCCAGGCCTATACAAATAATCTAGGAAAGACTTCTTCCTATGAAAAACAGACTTTCTAAAGTCTGTCTAAACTTTCTAAAAATAAATATGTAAATAAATGTGTGTCCCCTAATTCCTACGATGTGAATGTTTTCTATACTGGACCAGATCTCATTCCCCATCATAGTAGAGATTTCTGGAGACATATGTCTCCAATCCCTTTAGGACTTACGAAACTGAATTTTGAGTGTTAAAATTGTTACTGTTAGAAATGGAAAAAATTATAAGTGGTCCTTTTCATAGAGGAAGGAAAATGTAAAGTATCTTCTCATTAGGAATCAAGCTTCTTTTTCCAATTACCCTCTAGGAAGTTCTGTCAACAAACTTTAAATGCACACTGCTTTGCAGATGGCGTCACACTTGAGGTTCGTTCCTCATGCTCATTATTAAATGTAGTGAAACATTCCTTTGACTCAACGTCAGACACTAACTAAGGATACAAGGCCTGGGAGAATATAAATATTTTCACATAAAAAAGAATTATGACTTGATTTGCTGCTGTTTCACCCAGATGTTTGCATTGCTGGTATTTTTTATCACTGTACTACAGAATGATCTTCAAAATGATAAAAGCTCCCAAAATGCTTTATCTTCTTTTTCCCATAATGATTTTTTTTAAAAAAACACTCAGGGCTGATGAAATATCAAGACATATGTCTTTTTAACTAGCTAAACCCAAGGAGATTTTTATAGCCTGTATCCAACAGTATAATCTCCCCTCCCAAGGAGGTAGAGCCAGGCCAGGCGGGCCCATGGCCAAGCAGGTCAAGGTTGGGCTTTGGTCTGAGTAGATAGATTAATGTCCTAAAAAGAAGGAAGTGGAAAAAAACAGTGAGGTAGTGCAAACCACATCCCAATAAAATGCTAGTGGTCAGCAGTAATGAAGCAAAATCCATTGTCAAGACTAAAGACAAACTCAGGAAGTCATAAGCCAGGGACACAGGAGGATGGAGCTGGAGAGGGGGAACACAGGCAGGAAGGGAGCAATCTGTCCCAGAACATCTACTGTGAGCGAAGCTATGTTCTTGTCAGGAGCTGGTCTCACATTATGAGGTGGGTCATATAGATGGGTTTGCAGATGTGAACTCAGGACACACCCTGAGGTTTGCTAGAATAGGAAAGGCTCCAATATTTGCACACTAGAATCAGAAGACTACGCAAGAGAAGTTCTCATATTTTTTTCCAGCTGAAGATTCTAAAAGATGTTTCATTGACAACAAAGGATTCACTGGAATTGAGGGGAATCTCTACCTTTCTCTTTCAAATGGCAAGGATTTATGTTTAAAAACAAAACAAAAACATTGTTTTCTAGGTTTGTGACCCACCTCCACCCCCAATCTCCATTAGGCACCTTCCATCTGACATCAGTCTCCTCAAATCTAGTTCTAAATCCTGAACTCAATGCACCCCATAACTGGCCTTTTATCTTCAAGTTTCCAGAACCAGAGCTCAGATTGACCCTTGGAAGTTTTCTTTCCTGGAGACAAAATCCCTAACCCTGAGCCCCACAGGGTGTCTGGAGCTTCAGGCCTGTAAACTGATCTCCCAGTCACCAAACTTGCCTGCTCAGATTTTGTGAGATAATCACCACAAAGGCCCATTAAATTCTCTGATCACGTAAGTGGACAAGCACCTGCCTTGGGTCCTTGGTCTATCATGGCTACAGCCCTTAGACACCAGTAGCTGAAGCCATTGCTTTGCTCTCAGCCAGCCACTCCAACCTGCAACCTATCCCTACCACTTGGGCTCAATGGCACAACTACAAGACCAGTCTGTGATTCACCCTTCCTTCAAGAGAAAAGCAGCAAGCCAAATAACCAATATTGCATTTGTTCCCAAATGTAGACATCAGCAGTTGTCATTATCCAAACTTTGCATGTCAGATTCTACCAGGCAATTATGCAGGAACAAAGATCAAGGCTTGAAGAATAATAGAGATGGGACCAATGATAGCATTGGCATATTCCTCCAACTATTTGACACTATTGATTACAAGAACATCCCTATATTTCAAAAATGTTAAAATATGGAGATTTGTCATGTTTTGCAGGCTAGTACACAACTTCTATTGTGACCTTTTAGAATTCATTCTCTCCCTGGTGATTCTTCTTTTTCTAAGTCCTGGCACTGCTACTTACCATGCCAGTTCCTGTTCCCTTTACCTGACCCTTTGGATCTTTATAAATGCCTTAGGACTCTGATCTCATTTGCCTCTCAGTCTCAAAGCCCCACAGAAAGGGGGCCTGTCTTACAAATGGAGAACACTGTAGTTCATCTCTGCTTCTTCAAGCCCTAGATCAACTGCTTTCTTTTCCCTTAAGGTAGTCAACCCACCACCTTGGGACGTCCCACCACAAACTTTTGACACTTTCCTCAAGATCCCATCCAGAGCTCTGGGAATTTGGTTACCCACATCTGGACAGTTGTTAAGCCTCAACATTATGGATTCCTTTCAAGACTTAACACACACAACCATGCTTCTCCTTGAACTGCCCTTCTCTTTATTCTAAAGAGATATGTAATCATGCCAGGCTCATTGCCTAATGTGCATCAAGTCAATACACCAAGACATTGAGTTGCAGCAGACAAAGCTTTAATCATAAGGCTGCCAAACAAAGAGATGGGAGGAAACCTCAAATTCATCTCCGTGAAGAGCTTGGGTTTAGGTGTTTTAAAGAATTTGGACAGGTAGTAGGCCAAGATGTTGACTGGTTGAAGAATGAAGGGTGAAGTTATGGGACAGAGAGGTAAAGAAATTGCATTCTCATGCTGACTTGGTTTCTTGATGGGAACCAAGGACTAGTTGGCATCAGCTGTTCTAAAAAATATCTCAAATGGGAAGTCTTATGTTCCTGATGTTAAAGATGCTATGTATAGGAAAAATGAGAAAGTTAGATTTTATGTCCTGGTCTACATGGTCCATAAGCAGCTACAGGGAAATTAGTCAAAGGGTAATCTGGTTAACATTTATCTGTACTTTTGTCTAATGCCTGTATATAATTCTTATTAATGCTATGGGGACAGTTTCACGTGTATTTCCTACACTAGAAATGTTGCTCTCAGGATCTGGCATTTTTATCCTACTTACAGGCTTGAGTTAACCTGTTACTATTTCATGGATGCTGACAGAAGACATGAGATTTCTAGACCTGACATAAATGACATTATTACTCACAGCTTGTCCAGCAGCATGAGTTTATATTTCTGTCAGCTCCCTTTGTCTCCTCCTCATCTAATTCCTGCAGAGGCAACCTGAAGCAGCCCTAGTGAATGCTGCACACATAATGGGTTTGTATCACAGTTGAGGAGCTCTGAGTTTGGGGACTCCACCTCCTCTATAGCAAGCCTGCTATTTGTTCCCAAGAGTCATTACCTCGTTCCTCAAGGTTGCTCACTGCAAACATGACCCTGAGCAATGCCCCAGGCAAAGAGTGATCAAGGCCTGCATTCTTGAAAAATCCAGCAAGGGTGTGCAGGGACACTCAGAGCTCATAAAGGACTGCCTCTCCCAACAGTTGCTACAAGATTTTGGCAAAAGGCCTAGGTCATATGGTCTAAACTAGAAGGCAATATTGGGTTCAGATGCAGGAAAGAAATCACGTCTTTTAAAAAAATCTTTATCCGTACAAACCTTGCAACTCCTAATGAAAAGGGCTAAAATAATTATTGATAATATATGGAGAACATATGTTTTATAATAAAATAAATTTAATATAATTTTGTACTTTTAAAAAATAATTAGTGGTTTTGATACTTAATTTCCTTCCTCATTTCAAGGATCTTTTAGATTCTTCTTTCACCAACTTGCTTCAATATAATAATATCCTGGATTTATGTACAGCTTCCTCATTTCACCTGGGATCAAGGTTCCTTTATCCTTATCTCTTCTTATGAGGAAAAATACCTGCCCTATAGACATACTATTCATCAGAGGAAAATCTCCAGTTTGTCCTTTCATGCTGCAACTATCCACTCTGGCTCTATTTCCCATATTTGGCAGAAAGAAAAGATTGTAGCCACATAGACCATCTCTGTACTGAGGACTATTAGCAAGCTTATTTCTTGTCTTTGTTTGCTGCTTCTTTTTGTCAGTCATAATAAAAACTACCATTCACTGAGTGTCATTTCTGGGTCAAGCAGAATGTTCTGAGTTATTTATATGCATTGTCTCATTTAATCCTCACAACAACATATTATATTTATAGAGGTGCTTTATCATACCCATTTTATAGATGGAGAAACTGAGTTACGGAGGAGTTCAATAACTTGTCCAAGTCAGGTAGTAAGTAAGTGATGTAAGTAGATTTCAAACCCAGATAAGTGAATGAATCTATGATGAATGAATTAGGAGAGAATCTCAGGGCCAGAAGAGTGGACCTAGTTGCTGCTCTACTCATGAGTCCTCAGACACATTTGGCATTTTCACCCATCCGAGCACCTGGTATTTCCCGACTCCCAGCAGCCAGCATTTAAATCTCTATTTTAGAGAACTTGCCCTCAGGCTGCTGTTACCTGTTTTGCCTAGGTGCAGAGAGCCAGAAGTACCTAGAAATTTACGTTCGCACAGGGAGAGCCCTAAGCCAACATCTGTGGTGTAGCAGTATAAATGTTTTTGCTCCCTTACACTAATGAGGATCACTCTGAAATATGACCGCCACTGTTTTTGGAACTCCCCTGCAGTAGTGAGACAAAATTACCTTTTGTGCAACTTTGTTTGATACCGTGTTTTGGGAGCCCCCAGCAAAAGCGGGGTTCCAGTACCCGAGCAGCTGGCAAACCTGCCCCAGTAAGATATGAAGGGGAGTTAGGCATGGGCATTTACAATGTCCCTTTCATGGGATACTTCTTTTATCTGGTGGAGGGCCTAATACCCAGTTGTCTGACCCATGACCAGGGGTCCCTCACATAGGAAACTTGTTTATACTGGAAAACACCCTTGCGGTCAGGTCTGACCCATGTACAGCTTATGCCTGCTTGAGCATCACTATGGTGCTAGGAGTCCAACTTTGTGTTCTCCTGGGGCATCCTGGGGCAAACCCAGCCTAGACCAGCTCCTGGTTCTTCAGAAGGAAGACTCAAATTCAATACACTACCACAACAGGAAATAAGTTCAAAGACTTATTATTTACAAATCCTAGGCAGGGAGGGCACAATGAGTTGGGAGGCAGTCCCCTTGCCCCTGATCACACAAGGCAGGAATAAAGTGTCAGGCAGAGAGACTGAGAGTGTGGAAACCTGCAGTATATATAAGGGAACAGGGTGCAGGTCACTTTAAGTTCAAGGGTAAATGCCTCAATGGTCTATTTAAAGGAAGCAGCAAGAAAAGCAGAGAATCCAGTCTGCTAGGAAAAAGAGATGCCTCTAAGTTACTATCCTTGGCCACCAGCGTGAGTCATTTGGGTGTGGTGTTCTACTTCTAATGCCTAGGCGGAAACCTTACTGTTGCACTATATCCTCATTCGGTATCTTTCTTCCAAGTCCACTTCTCCACTCCCTACCAGACTTTCTTTGAAGCATTTCCTAATAAATCATTTTGAATAAATTCTCAGTTTAGCCTCTGCTTTTGGAAACCCAACCTAACATAGCTGGTTCCATGCTTGGTCCTAAAAAGCAGACTCTCAGGATAGGATTCTAGAACTGGATCACTCACTAGACAAACGCTAACAAGAGACCCACTGTTATGGGGAAATAGAGGGTAGACATCCACTAGCATACTGCCTTAATTGCTGAGACTTTTATTTGTAGTGAATTTGGATAGGATACAGATGGAAGGGATGCACTGGCATGCATGATACCTGTATTAGTTGACATATATGGGAGATTTGGTAAAAGACTGTGGAGTTGGGTTGCTGCCATATACAATTGATGAACTGAAAAAATATATATGCAATTACTAACTCGGGGGAAAATGCAAAACCTAGAATATCTTTATGACAGTGTTTAAAGATATCTTTATCCACTGCAGCCAAACAGTAAACTATGCTTAAAATCAGGCCCAGGCCTTGTTAGGAGAGTAGCAGAGACACAACAATGGGTGAATTTGAAGCCTGAAATTATCTTACAGAAGGCCAGATATGTCGAGAGCCACATAATCTGGATAGAGAATCTGAACTGACACTAAAAACAGGTCCTGTTACGGAGGAGACATATAGACATCCAGAGATAAATGCAGTCCTGGACCAATTCTAGCTTACAATGTGTTAAGGGGTTCACAAGGTGATCATTTCCACTGTCCCAGAGTGTATAACTGAGATTGACATATTTTACATCTGGCAGAACTCTGACACTGGTTACTGGACCTGCAGAGTAAATGCAATCATGTTAGGAAAGGTCAAGAGGAAGCCTTTGAAAATGCCTCCTTTCCTGGACAAAATAGTAATGCAGAAACAATACTGTATCCCAGGTAGAATAACAGTAATTAATACTGCACTCAACACCTAAAGGATGCAGGATTGGTTACTCTAGCAAACAACATTTAATTCACCAGTAGAGCCACTGCAAAAAAAAATGTGGATTCTGGTAGATGATGGTAGATTATCACACACTTAGTCAATCTGTGTCCCTAATCACAGTTGTATGTGAAGTATGTTATTATAAGGGATCAGTATAGCCTCCTTACTTGATATGTGCCTATTTATCTGGTGAACAAATTATTTTCAATATCCATCAGAAAGATAGATCAGAAGTACTTGATTTCACATAAGACAGGTAACATTACATTCACAGTCTTGCTCTGGGACTATGTTAACCCTCCTGCCCTCTGTTTCAATATAGTCTGAAGAGATTTGGATCATTTGGATATCCCGCAAAACATCAGATTAGTCTGTTAAAATAATGACATAAGTTAATTAGACCTGATAATCAAAAAGTGACAAGAACTATAGATGTCCTGGTAAGAAATACGCCAGGGAGAAATATAACCCTAAAAATAGTCAAGAGTTTGCTGCATTCATGAAGTTTTGAGGAAGACCGTAGTCTGGACATAATGGAACATCCATCCCCTCCATGGTAAAGAATAAGCTATTGTGCCTTACACCTCCTTCCACCCAGAAACTGGGAAGCCTATTCTGATTTTAGAAGCAACATATTCTGCACTTGTAAAAACTGCTGCTGTGATCAATTTACTGGGGCCATAACAGGCTGCCAGTTTCAAGTAGAACGTCCAAAGAAAAAGAGAATTCTACAAATTTAGACTGTGAGGCAAGGAGACCTGCCCGCACATGAACCAGCAGACATAACAGTGATGGAACACACAGTGGAGAAAACCATCATACAGAGTTTTTGACCAGCCAAAGGAAGCAAATCTCCATTTGCATGCTTTCTGCAACAGGGAATTATACACCATTTGAAAAACAACTACTAGCATACTATGGCAGAGATGAAGTGTCTGACCATGGAGTATCAAATGAACATGTCACTAGAGCTGTCCCTCATGAGCCTGGCGCTATAAGACATACAAAATCATAGAATCAGGTATAGACCCTCAGGCTTGAGAAGGTCCCTAAATAGATGCCCAAGAATCCCATTTGACTCACCTCTTCTGCACTGACACTGTCCATGGTCTCATGGAGTAGAATGGAAAGGAGTGAGTTCCATACAACCAGGTAATAGAGGAGAAAAAAATGCCTAGTTCTTGAATAAATAAACTCAATATTGACATTAGCCAAAAATAAACTGCTGCCACACTACAACCCCAGGAGTGACCTTGAAAATAATGATGAAGGGAAATTCTTCACAATGGGCAGAGCTTTGAGTAATGTGCCTTATTATCCACTTTGTGTGAAGAGAAAAGTGGCTCATAGTAAGGGTATATATAGCCACCGGCTTTGTGGGAAATGGCCTGGCTCGTTGGTCAGGGACATATAAGGAGTAAGGTTAAAAAATCAGGGACAAGAAGGTATGAAGAAAAATCACACAGAAGGGCCTATAAGAATGGACAGTGGTATGGTTTGGCTGTGTCACCACCCAAAATCTCATCTTGAATTATAATCTCCATAATTCTCACATGTCAAGGGCAGGACCAAGTGGAGATAATTGGATCATGGGGGTAGCTTCCTCCATGCTGTTCTCATGATAGTGAGTGAGTCTCTTGAGATCTGATGATTTTATAAGCATCTGACATTTCCCTGCTTGCACTCACTCTGTCCTGCCACTCTGTGAAGAAGGTGCCAGCTTCTCCTTTGCCTTCCACCATGATTGTAAGTTTCCTGAGGCCTCTCCAGCAATGTGGAACTATGAGTCAATTACAACTCTCTCCTTTATAAATTACCCAATCTCAGATATTTATTCAAAGCAGTGTGAGAATGAACTTATACAGATACCAAACGTCAGGATCTGCATGCTCCACATTAACGCTCATCACAAAGTATCTGATGTAAAGGAATTAAACAACCAAATAGGCAAGACATCTCATCTAGTAATTATTATCAAGACTCTGTCCTCAGCCATCACAATGCTTGCATTGTAAGAACATAAATGTAATAGCCGTGGTGGCAGAGATGGGTTTAATAGTAAGGGATTCATCTTACAAAGACTAATTTCAATATTGCCACTTCTGAACGTCTGACCTATCAATCACAGATACTGATGCTGGGATCTAGATATGGTGCCATCTCTCAAGGATGCCAACCAGCCACTTTTTTGCAGGTAGATTACATTGAGCTCCTTTCACCTTGGAAAAGGCAGAGATGCATCCTCAAGAGGACTGATATGTATTCCAGGTATAGATTGGTCTTTCCTGCCTATAGTACCTCAGTTAGTATCACTATCCAAGTGCTCATACTGATTAGCCAACATAGGATTACATAGAACAATGTCTTAGACCAAGAAATCCATTTCCAGCCAATGAGGTTCAACACTGGGCACATGAACACAGGATTCCTATGTTATACCGCATCCAGGAGCTGCCAGCTATACACAACATAGACTATCCACTGAAAATGTAGGCCAGGCACAGTGGCTCGCACCTGTAATCCCAGCACTTTGAGAGGCCGAGGTGGGTGGATTACCTGAGGTCAGGAGTTCAAGACCAGCCTGGGCAACATGGTGAAACCCCATCTCTACTAAAAATACAAAAAAAATTAGCCAGGCGTGGTGGCGCATGCCTGTAATCCCAGCTACTCAGGAGGCTGATGCAGGAGAATCATTTGAGCCCAGGAGGCAGCAGTTGCAGTGAGTTGAGATTGTACCATTGCAATCCAGCCTGGGTGGCAGAGCAAGACTCCATCTCAAAAAAAAAAAAAAGAAAAAGAAAAGAAAAGAAAATGTAGCTAAGGTGCCAGATAAAGATAAGAGATGAAACTCCACAAAAATGAGGTGCTATCAAGATGTGGTATATACCTTGAACCAATAATAATATGTTGCTATGTCTTAATAGGTAGAATATCTGGGTCCATGATCCAAAGGATGAAGGCAGATGTGGCCTCTCTTATCTTCATACCCAGTGATCCACTTAGGAAGTTTGTGTTTCCTAGTCCTACAATGTTAGACTTGGCAGATCTGGGGGTACTGGTTCCCAGGGGTAGAAGTGGGAAGGAAATGCTTTCACTAAGGGACACAGTAAGGTTCCACTGAACCTAAAGCTAATCATTTTGGGCTCCTCAATACAGTAGATCAGCAGAAACAGGAAGGAGTTTCATTCTGGCAGCAAGTACTGACCGATTGGCTTTAATGCGACCCCCAGAGCAAATGCCAGAGAAAAGGCAAGTAGGCAAGGCAAAAAAACCTTTATTTACAAACCAAATGTGAGGGAGGGGCGAGGTTCACCGGCCTTCGGCGGTGGAGGCCGAGGAAGTCGCTCCGGCGTTCTCGGGCGAGGTTCCTAGGTCCGCACAGGAGCAGGGGCCAAGGAAGCTCGCTCCGGTGCTCTCGGATGAGGTTCCCGGGTCCCATGTAGACGAGGAGGGGCCGAGGAAGTTCGCGCCACGCGCCCGACGGGAGCAGCTTTTATGTCCTGGGCCCAGGAGTGGGAGGGCAGTGGGCGGGACATAGGCGGGTCAGGGGCGGGGCGGTAGGCGTGGCTAGGCGGGTTCCGGTTTCTCTCCGTCAGAGGTCGGGTTGCGCCTGCGCAGTCGACCCGTGTCTTTCCCGGGCGCGGGAAAGTTGACAGTGAAGAACCCGGAACTGCGCCATCTTGCCTCCGTTTGTCCAAACAGTCCAACCTTTTACTGATAATAGTGATAAGGGGCGGCGTGGTCTGTCTGGCTACTTCCTGCTGTCAAGGGACGTCGTTAAGGTTGGGGTCCATGGTTGGTATTTGGACGTACGGATGAAGAAGCATCTGGTTGAAGGTGACGCGCGTGATCTCTTGAACTTTGGCTCGGAGAAATTTGATTAAAACAGGAGCGAGACATAAGACAAAACAGAGGATTAGTATGGGAATTAGGAACGGGAGCATCTGCTGTATTACAGGCAGCAGCCATACCGGTGGTCCGGGGGTGAAGGGGGTATTGTAGGTTTTTAGTTCTGCTTTAATCCTGTTTAGGGTTTGGATGTTAGTGTCCACTAGGCCTGACTCGTTTACGTAATAGCAGCATTCTTCTCCTAAGAAGAGACATGTTCCTCCTTTTTCGGCAGTAAGTAAATCTAATGCTCGCCTATTTTGTGCTGCTACCTGGGCCACTGAGGTAATTTGACGCTGCGGAGAGGCCAGGCTTTCAGCTGAAGCCTCTATGGCCTCTCGGATTTGAGCTGCTAGAGATTGGGTAGACTGTACCGAGTGGGCAAGTGCCCCAGTTCCAAGCCCTGATGCCACTAAGGAGGCGGCCAGGGAGACTCCGATGACTAGGGGAAGGAAGACAGCCCGTTTTTGGAGATCATTAGGAGGAGGGTTAAATTGTACGACGAGTTCAGCTACTTCTGCTTTACTATATAAGGTTAAACTAGGTACTAGGGACACTGGGACACAAAGGGATTGACCAATGGATGTGTGATTAAGGACCTTGAAGAGAGTTTTGTTGCACCAGAAATAACCTCCGATGGGAGCCATGTGGGTCTTAGCAGGTGGCTGGGTATAGTTACACCAGGAGGTGTTTGGGGTAGAGTAGCAGAAAGGAAGGATTGGACTTTCTGGGCTTTGGTATAGTGGGACTTGGAGTAAGAATGGTTTTTGGGAGGTGCCTATGGAGTTAGTTGTAGCCTTGAAAGCAGTAGGTAAAGGGACTGCCACTAAAGGGGCTCTTTCAAGGGCCGCACAGAGGAAACAGTGGGAGAGATTTGTTAGGTTGGCTGCCCGTGTTAGGTTTAACCCTTGACGGACTAGTTTTAACCATGAGAAGGGGTCCTTATTGGAGGAGTGTAATTGATCTTGTAAGGCCTGTTCTTGTGCTTGTATGGCTAAGGTTAAATTCTGTAGGGCTTGTATGTTTTGAGGAAGGGATTTTTGCTGGACAAGTGTTCTTTTTATCAGGAGAGTAGCTATGGGATATGAACTAAGGATTGTGTAGCCTGTGTAGAGTCCACCTTTGACTCCGTCTGCCCATCGGGGGTCCCATGGGTCTTTGATATTTAATTGGTATTGAAGGGGGGTTCGTTGATTCGCAATGGTGAAGAGAGCAGTGGGTTTCGTCTGTCTCAAGGTTGCATAATGGATCTTACAATAAATATAAGGGCATCCTATGTTCTTTTGTTTCCAGTAAGTCTTACAATTGTAATGTGTCTGATCGTGCAGGAAGCAGAGAGCCTTAGCTCCGGCCGCACTGCAACACGATAGGGTGAAATTTATAGTAAGATGGGTTGGCAGCCTGAAGGGGGGCAGTCAGCAGTGCCTTGTAGCTGTGAGTGCTGTTTATTTTTGTGTGACCAAGTTTCAACTATAGAGAATCTCCATATGAAAGTTGGGTTAGTAATAGAGATTGAAATGCAAGAAAAAGATAGTAATATAAGTATGAAATAGTACTTCATCTTCAGTGTAATCACAGGGTACACCCTGTCACTGAAGATGTTTTATAAAGGTAAGCGGGAGAACCACTGTGATGGGCTATTATCTGGAGGCAAGTAGGGATCCAGGGTAAGATATTGGAATTCTGTTATGTTTATATAGAGTATGGTGAGAAATCGGGATAAGCGCAAGGGGTCAGGGAACGTGTGGTGGTTGAGAGAGTTTGGTGAATTTGAGACGGGTAGGGGTAAGTCTAGTAGATGTCCACTGATTGTCTTCTGTGGGGGCCTTTTTTAATTGTGATATATGGACCCAGTGCGTGTGTCCTAGAAGTTTGGCTGCTGTGTATGTGGATAGGAGGACAGTATAGGGGCCTTTCCACCTAGGCTGAAGATCTTTGGCTTGGATATCTTTTAAGTATACTTGGTCTCCTGGGCTGAGAGAGAGATGTGGGCTATAGGTGTCTGTTGGAGAGGGGTGTGCTAGTTCTGCATGTTGTCTCAGGAGTTGTCTCAAGAGGGTGAGGTATGGAAGATAAGTTGCCAGCGGGGAAGAAAGGGTGGGTAACTGCTGGAGGGTGAGCGGGCGGCCGTAAACTAATTCAAATGGACTGAGGCCTGTTAGACTCCGTGGGGCTGCTTGCAGCCGGGTTAAGGCCAGGGGAAGGAGAGTTACCCACGATTGTTGAGTCTCGAGGGAGAGTTTGGTGAGTTGCTGCTTAATGAGCCCGTTGGCCTTCTCTACTTTACCAGAAGACTGAGGTCTATAAGGGATGTGGAGTTTCCAGGTGATGTGTAGGAGGGCTGCCACCTGTTAGACTACCTTAGAGATGAATGCTGGGCCGTTGTCAGACTGAAGAGTGAGCGGGAGGCCAAACCCAGGAATAATGTGTTCAGTGAGTATGGAGGCAACTATATTGGCGGTTTCTCCTGTAGTAGGATAGGCTTCTATCCACCCTGAAAAAGTATCAACGAGGGTTAAGAGATATTTGAATTTTTTATGCCTTGGCATGTGGGTAAAGTCAATTTGCCAATCTTCGCCTGGTTGGTGCCCTCTGAGTTGATGGCTCGGATGGGGGTTGCGCAATGCGCCTTGAGGGTTTGACTTGAGACATGTGGAACACTGTCGGTTGATTATAATTAGGTGTTTCATGAGTGTGGGGCAGTGAATGAGGGGGCTTAGGAGGTTATATAAAGCTTTGGGTCCTATGTGTAGGGAATTATGTATGTCTTTTAGAATGGTGTGGAGTTGAGTTTCAGGAATAACTAATTTATTATTGAGGTAAATCCAATTGTCTGCGGCTAGTTTGGCTGTTGGATCTTGTAATAGTTTGGTCTTTTCCTTTTGGGTATAAGTAGGGGTATATTGAGGAGAGAGAAAACAAATAGAGGGAAGCGTGGGAGTGGAGAATCCAGCTACCGACTTGGCAGTGGTGTCGGCAAAGTTATTGCCAGCCGCCACCAAGTTAGATGGAGTCTGATGACCTTTACAGTGTATGATGGCTGCTCTGGAAGGTGCTGATAAAGCGTCTAGCAGTTTGAGTATCTGTTTTTTGTTGACTATAGGGGTACCACTGGTGGTTAGGAACCCTCTCTCTTTCCAGATGACAGAGTGGGTGTGTGCAATCAAGAAGGCATACTTGGAGTCTGTGTATATGTTTACCATTTTTCCTCTGGATAGGAGGAGAGCCCTGGTTAGTGCGATAAGTTCTGCCTGCTGTGATGTTGTTCCTTGTGGTAAAGGCTTAGCTTCTAGGACAGCAGAAGATGTAACTACCACGTATCCTGCCTGTCTGTTTCCTAGAGAATTTATAAAAGAACTGCCATCTACAAATAGGGTTAACTGTGAGCCTTCCAATGGCTGGTCATGTAAATGTAAGTGACTAGGTGGTTGGGCCTCTAAAAGTTCTGGACAGGAGTGTTCAGTACTAGGTTGCTTGAGAGGGTCAGGAAGTAGGGTTGCTGGATTCAGAGAGGAACAGACTCCTAGGGCAATGGTGGAGTCCTCTATGAATAGGAGATGAAAGAGTTGGAGTCTGGACGGGGTTAGATGGCTAATACTTCTGTGGGCAATAAGATCTTGAAGGCAGTGAGTAGAGAAGACTGTTAGGTTACCACCCCTAATAAGTTTCTTTGCTTCTTGGGTTAGACAGGCTGCTGCTGCCAGGGCCCGAAGACAGGGCTGCCACCCTTGTATGGTGGGGTCTAATTGTTTAGATAGATATGCCACGGGGCGGTAGGTGGTGCCTATAGATTGGGCTAAAAGACCCACTGCAACTTTTTGTCTTTCATCTGTGAAAAGCTGGAAGGGGCGTTGGAAGTCTGGGAGTGAGAGAGTAGGATGTGAGAGAAGGCAGTTTTTCAGGTGAGTGAAATGTTTATAGATTAACTTTGGGTTAGACAAAGGTCCTTGGGGAGTCTCCTTGACAGCTGCATATAGAGGCTTAGCCAAGATTCCGAAATTAGGAATCCAGTGTCTGAAAAATCCTACTAGGCCCAGGAAGGATTGAATTTCCTTAGCGTCTTGAGGAGGAGAAAGATTTTGTATTAGAGTTAAGCGGTCTGTAGTAAGTGAGCGCGTCGTAGGAGTGATCTCAATACCTAAATATATGACACATTGTTGTGCGAGTTGAGCTTTGTGTTTGGATATTCGGTAACCTTTGGATCCTAGATGATTAAGGAGGATTGCAGTGTCTAAAAGAGAGTCCTGTCCCGTGGGACTACAGAGTAAAAGGTCATCTACATATTGGAGAATTTTACTATTGGTAAGAGGACAGGAGGCTAAGTCTTTTGCTAGGGCCTGCCCAAGAAATGGGGGCTGTCTCGGAACCCTTGGGGAAGCACTGTCCATGTCAGTTGGGTGGAGGTATGGGTGTCTGGGTCTTCCCATGTAAAAGCAAAAAGAAACTGACAATCTGGGTGCAGGGGAATAGTGAAAAATGCATCTTTTAGATCCAGTACAGTAAAGTGTGTTGTATTAGGTGGAATGAGAGAAAGAAGGGTATAGGGGTTGGAACTACCGGATGGGTGGGACAAACAGCTTCGTTGATAAGACGAAGATCCTGCACTAACCGAAAAGTTCCATCTGCCTTCTTTACAGGTAGGATTGGGGTGTTACAGGGAGAATGAATGGAGATGAGGATGTGTTGGCTGAGTAACCTAGTAATGATTGGTTTTAGTCCTCGTAAGTGCTGTGGAGAGAGAGAGAACTGTGGGCGGGTTGGAAACTGAGATGGTTTCTTAAGTTTTATAAGTATTGGTGGATGATGTTCCGCCACAACAGGAGTGGAGGTGTCCCACACTTGGGGGTCGATAGGAATGGGGAAATCGGGGAAAGGGTTAGTAGGATTGTTGGAGTCATTTGAGTTAGTCAATACTAGAAGCAGATGGCGGGTAGGATGGGGGGGCGCTAGTAGGGATAGAGATACAGGCTTTCAGTTGACTTAAAACATCTCGGCCCAGTAGGGGAGTGGGGCATGAGGGGATAATGAGGAACGAGTGTGCACAATAGTTGTTGGCCAGGCAGCAATTAAGGGGTGGGGTTTTTCGAGGGCTGGACGGGGAGCCATTGACTCCTACACAGAAATATTGGAGGGAAGGCTAGGCCCTTCGAAAGACGGCAAAACAGAGTAGGTAGCCCCGCTGTCATTAAAAAATTAATTTTCTTACCCGCTACCAGGAGAGTTACCCGCGGCTCGGCGAGGGTGATGGGGGTCCCCGAGTCCCGGCACCTTCAGTCGTCATCCAGATGTAAGAGCTGGAAGGAGCTCCCAGGGTCCTGAGAAGGGACATCACGTTGAGGCGCCATGCCCGTTCTCAGGGTGGGGCAGTCAGACTTCCAGTGCCCTTCTTCATGGCATGCTGGACAAGGAGTTGTTGGCAGACGAGGGTTAGGACACTTTTTAGCCCAGTGTCCAGCTACTCCGCACTTGTAGCACGGCCGCACTGGCTCAGAAGTTTGGGGATTCTGGGGACATCTATTAGCCCAATGCCCTGGGTTACCGCATTTATAGCAAGCCCCTTTCATTGTCTTTGAGCCTACGGGGATTTTGCTCTCCAGTTTTGGGTTACGGCTAGGCTGCAAAGCAGCAACTAAGGCTTGAGTCTGGAGCTGTACCTTCTGCCTTAGGCGGGCCTGTCATTGGGCCTCAGCTGTTTCCTCCCTTGAATTATAGACCTTGAAGGCCGACTTGACTAGGTCTTAAATAGGAGTTTGAGGTCCATCCTCTGCCTTTTGGAGTTTTTTCCGAATATCCGAGGCCAATTGTGAAATAAAATATGATGCTAGAATAGTGGCCCCGGCTGGGGAAGCTGGGTCTAACCGAGTGTATTGAATTAAAGCCTCAGTTAGCCTGTTTAAAAATGTGGCTGGGTTCTCATCTGGACCTTGAATAATTTCTTTTAGTTTATTGAAATTTACTACCTTATTTGAGGCCGCCTGCATACCAGCCAGAAGACATTGAGTCATCATATCTCGTCTTCGGTGGCCTGGCTGGCCTACTTGATAGTTCCAGTCTGGGTCTATAGAGGGGACTGCTTGTTCCCCTAGTGGGAACTCAGGGTCTGTTAAGTGTAATTGGTTGGCATGCTGCCTGGCGGCCACTAGGATGTGCTTTGCTCCTCAGGGTTTAGAGTAGAGGTAAGAATAACCTGGAGATCATGCCAGGTTAAATCGTAAGCCTGGCAAAGGTATTTAAATTCTTTGGTATAAATTGTGGGGTTGGCAGAAAAATCTCCTAAGCGTTTTTCAATCTTTGAAAGATCTGCTAGTGAGAAGGGAACATGAACTCTAACTACGCCCTCTGCTCCAGCCACCTCACGCAAGGGTGCTAAGACCGCGGGGGGTGGGGGTTGGATAGGGTGGGAGTAGGAGCGGGGGCAGTTAGGCAATCTTTAGAGCGGGTATGGGCAGAGATAGGTGAGCTAAGATGACCAGGCAGAAGTGCCGAGGGGTCGGAGGGAAGTGTAGCCTCAACAATAGTGGGAGGGGCTGAGGAGGGAGGTGGAACAACCGCCAGAGCGGGAGGGGGAGGTAGAGCCGAAAGAGGAGGTGGGGTATACAGCGGGAGTGGAAGGGAGGGAGGGGAAGTAAGGTCTTCAGGCAACTCAGACAGGAAAGATGACTCCTCTTTTTTGGACTTTGTTAGGCCTGCGTCCTTAGCCAACATGACTTGAGCCAAGGAACACTGGCCACACAGGTCCGGACGAGAACGCAAGGCCCAAAATCCTTGTATATAATTAATTTCGGACCACTTGCCTAAGCGCTGACAAAAACTACTGAGGTCGGTCAAAATGTTATGGTCTAGAGTGCCCTCAGGCGGCCATTGAGACTGATTGTCTAATTTATATTGTGGCCACGCCACAGTGGAGAGGAACACCAGTCGCCTTCGCCTGAGATCTTGTTCTAATTGCAAAGTTTTGAGGTTTTTTAGAAGACACCCTAAAGGGGAGTCTCTAGGTATTTTGGATTGAGGGTTTCCCATTGCCTTCCTCTCGCCAATAGGCGGAAACGGAAACTGAACTCTACCTGGCTACAAAGCGTCCTTTGGAGCCACCAGAGACCGGTGAGAGGCTCCTGGAGCCGGAATGGAGATTACCTCCAGGCGGACGTCTCCGTCCTGGACGGGTCTCCCACGGAACGGAATGGAGTTCCTTTGGGCAGACGTCTCTGCCTTTGGGAACTCCTCTGGGTCACCTGGTGACCGGAAAAAACCTTGGGCCTGCGCAGGACTTCTGGCCAAGGGATATGAGAGGGAGGCAGAAGGTACTCACCCCTAGGAGACTTGGAGGTGGGGAAAGCAATGTCCAGGTCCTGGTCCGTCTGAGGCGTGGAAGGAGGAGGCTCCTCGGACCTTGGGGGGCCCTGAGGAGGGGTCTCCTCCCGGGTTTCGGCACCAGCTGATTGGCTTTAATGCGACCCCCAGAGCAAATGCCAGAGAAAAGGCAAGTAGGCAAGGCAAAAAAAACCTTTATTTACAAACCAAATGTGAGGGAGGGGCGAGGTTCACCGGCCTCCGGCGGTGGAGGCCGAGGAAGTCGCTCCGGCGTTCTCGGGCGAGGTTCCTAGGTCCGCACAGGAGCAGGGGCCAAGCTCCGGCGCTCTCGGACGAGGTTCCCAGGTCCCGCTTAGACGAGGAGGGGCCGAGGAAGTTCGCAACGCGTGCCGGCCGGTAGCGGCTTTTATGTCCTGGGCCCAGGAGTGGGAGGGCAGTGGGCGGGACATAGGCGGGTCAGGGGCGGGGCGGTAGGCGTGGCTAGGCGGGTTCCGGTTTCTCTCCCTCGGAGGTCGGGTTGCGCCTGCGCAGTCCACCCGTGTCTTTCCCGGGCGCGGGAAAGTTGACAGTGAAGAACCCGGAACTGTGCCATCTTGCCTCCGTTTGTCCAAACACTGACCTAGACCATCATGAGAAGGTAGAGTTGCCGCTAGCTAAGAGGAGCAATGAAAAGTAAGTCAGAAAGTCTGATAATTCACTAAAGAGAAGCAATGTTTTCTTCCCTGAATCACCTTCTCTTGGTGATGCCATGCCCAGTTTTTAACTGTGAGTGAGAAAGAACAAGATTCATGGGAGGGACATGATTACCTAACCCTCAGAACTCTCTGGAAAGAATAGCTGTGTCATTTCAACTGGAAAGCAATCTAGATTAGTAGAAATCCTGCCCATGTAGGAAAGGAGTTTAGGATGAATGATGAAGAAAGGAGTTGATAGGTATTGCCTATGGTCTCAGGACCAACTAAACAGTGGGAGCTGTAGCTTATTCCATTAACCATCCTCTTGTAAGTCCCTTTATTTACTTAGAATTTGTAACTAGTCACAAAACCACAGGATCAATCAAATAAACTTACATGAGATGGAAGTGGCCCTGAATGGTGTAAGGGGTGGAATGTAGTTAGTCTTCCATCTGTGTTTCCTTGGATCCCTTAGCCACTTTTGTGCACACCAGCTCTCAGTTTGCTTTCATTCCTAGCAGCAAGCACCTGTATATCTTCACTGGAAGACTTCACTTAGGTTGCTAGAAGTCATGTTGCCTGCACACACATAGCACAGCCAGAAGTACCTGAGAACTGACATGGCCCCAGGGGCAGCACTTAACCAATGACTGATAGATGTGAGGTATAAACACTCCAGCTCCTTTACTCCATTATTAGAAAAAATCTGAGGTGTGACCTACATTGTCCCCAGAGTTCATTGCAGAAGTGATATAAAATTAGCTTTAAGGGACTTCGCTTAATTCCATACCCTCACTCAATCTCCTTCCTTTCCAATACCACATTTCCACTTCTCTACTGGTTTTTCCTGGGATTATGTTCTAATGAATTATTTTAGAAAAATATAATAAATACACTATTATATATGCTACTAGATAATCAAAGCTAATAAAACCAGATACATAAAATAATTTTGGCCGGACATTTTCACATTTATATAAAGTAGAGTGACAAAGAGCACAAAATACAGCAAAATGTAAAAAGGTATAGAAAGCACTCTGATAAATTTTGAAAGAATTTTCCATTTGCACTCCTGGCTCCAAAGAAGAGAGAATCTCACTCTGTTGCCCAGACTGGAGTGCAGTGGCATGATCATGGCCCACTGCAGCCTCACCCCCGGACTCAAACTATCCTCCTATCTCAGCCCCTCAAGTAGCTGGGACTAAAGGAATGCACCACAACACCTGGATAATGTTTCTATTTTTTGTAGAGACAGTGTTTCACCATGTTGCCCAGACTGGTCTTGAACTCCTGAGTTCATGTGATCTGCCCACCTCAGCCTCCCAAAGTGCTGGGATTACAGGTGTGAGCCACTGTGGCCAGCCTAAACACTTCCGTTCTATTCATAGCTGTAAACCACCATCTGTTCTTACGAAACCTAAAAAAAAAGTTGGGGGTGGGGGGCGGAAACCTATAGTGTGTTTATCTGCTCCAGTTAATGATCAGCAAGATCTGGACAATCAGATCTCAGTGGGGCCCTTAGCTCTTAAAAAGATATTTCAAGAGGATTTTAGGAAGATAGTGCAGTAGAAGGCACCAGCAATCTACCATCTCCACCTAGACAATAACTGCATTAACAGAATCTATCTGATGTAACTATATGGAACTCTGGAGTCTATTGAAGGCTTGCAACTTCCAGAAGAAGGTTTAGATAGTAAATTACAGTCAATTTTAGTCAATTTCCATTCTTTGCACAGCAGCTGCTACCTATCCTCCACTCCCAGCCCCAAGGCAGGCAGCTGTGCATACATTTCAGGAGCAGCTTGCACACAGCTTATGGGAACCAGGTGGGCAAAAAGCACCTTCCCTACAAATATTACTGATTGCTGCTTCTGATAACATAGGTGCAGACAAAGGGGTAAGTAACCACTGTTATCACATCTCTCCCCATTGTTTGCAACCTCCTACACCACTGGCTGAAGTAACCTATGGGGGATTTAGGAACAATGTCCTTTCCCTGATGGCAGATCTACTAGACAGACTCTAAAACTATCTTAAAGTTCTCAAAGAACCAAAGAAAGATGTAAAACAAAACAAAGGCAAGAAAATGATGTCCAAACAAAATGAAAATATTCATAAAGAAATGGAAAACCTAAAAAAGAAACCAAAAGGAAATTCTGGAACTGAAAAATAGAATAACTAAAGTTTAAAATTTACCAGAAGTATTCAAAAGCAGAGATGAGCTGGAAAAACGAATCCATTAACTGAAGACAGGATATTGAAAATAAATGTGTCTAAAGAACAGAGACAACAAAGATTGAACAACAATAAACAGAGAGCCTAAGAGACCTGTGGGACACCATCAAGCAGACCAACATATGAAGTATGGGAATTCCAGTAGGATAATAGGGACAGAACATGGCAGAAAGAATATTTGAAGAAATAATGACTGAAAACTTCCCAGATTTGATGGAAGGCATGAATATAAACATTCAAGAAGATCAATAAACTCCAACTAAGATGAACTCAAAGAAACTCACAATGAGACACATTATAATTAAAATTCAGAAAGATAAAGAAGGAATCTTAAAAGCCACAAGAGAGAAGCAACTAATCATATATAAGGAATCCTCAATAAGATTATCAGATTTCTCATCAAAAAATTTGCTCATCAGACGGCATTGGACCAATATATTCAAAGTGCTATAAGAAAAAACTATCAACCAAGAATTCCATATCCAATAAACAGTCCTTCAAAAGTGAGGGCGCAATAAAAATATTCACAGACAAACTTAAGCTAAGGGAGTTCATTATTATTAGACCTATTCTGCAAGAAATGCTCAAGGGAACTCTGCAGGAGGAAATGAAAGAGCACTAGACAATAACTGAAAGCCATATAAGATATCTTTAATCAATAAAGATAAATATATGGGTAATTGTAAAAGCTAGTATCATTTTAACAATAGTTTGCAACCCCACTATTTATTTTCTATATGACTTAAGAGACCAACACATTTTTTAAACAATTGTAAGTCTAAAAGCTAGTATTACTGTAACATTAGTTTGTAAGTCTATATTTTGTTTTTTACATAATTTTAGAGATGAATGTACTTCAAAAAATTATTAGCTTATATTTTCTGTTTTTATGCTACAATGTATGAAACGTAATTTTATGACATCAACAATCAAAAGACTTGAAGATAAGGCTGTAAAGGAGCACAGCTTTTGCATATTAATGAAATTAAGTTGTATAAATTTAAATTAAAATGTTATAACTTTAGGATGTGAAATGTAATCCCCATAATTACCACAAATAAAACAGCTATAGAATATACCCCCCAAAAAGAAAATAAGACAGTAATTTAAATGTCTCACTAGGACAGGTGCAGCAGCACATGCCCATAATCCCATTAGTTTGGAGGGCCAAGGTGGAAAGATCTTTTGAGTCCAAGAGGTCAAGACTAGCCTGGGCAATATATCAAGGCCCTGTCACTGCCTATATATATACTTAATTAGCCAGGTGCGGTGGCATGCACCTGTAGTCCTAGCTACTTGGGAGGCTGAGGTGGAAAGATCACCTGAGCTTAGGGGTTCAAGGCTGCAGTGAGCTAGGATCACACCACTACACCCCAGTGTAGGTAACAAAGCATGACTCTGTCTTGAAAAATAAAAAATAAACTCACTATTAAAAATCAACGACACACAAAAGAAAATGAGGAGCCAAAAAAGCTATAAGGCATATGGGAAGCAAATAGCAAGATAACATAAGTTCTTCCTTATAATGAATTACTTTAAATTTAAATGAATTAAACTCTCCATCAAAAGACAGAGAATGGCAGAATGAAAAAATAACCATTATCCACCTATATACTGTCTGCAAGACTTAACTGAGATCCAAAGACACAAATAAATTAAAAATGAAAGGATGGAATAAAATATTCCTTGCAAATAGTAACTGCTATGGTTGAACGTCCACTCCAATAACTCATGTTTAAATTTAATTGGTATTGTGATGGTATTAAGATGTAGGGCCTTCAGTTGCTACAAAAGGAATAAAATACCTAAGACTAAAGCCAAGAAGGGAAGTGAAGGACCTCTTCAAGAACTACAAACCACTATTCAAGGAAATCAGAGAGAATACAAACAAACAGAAAAACATTCCATGCTCATGAATAGGAAGAATCAACATTATGAAAATGGCCACACTGCTTAAAGTAATTAATACATTCAACGCTATTTCCATTAAACTGCCAATGACATTCTTCACAGAATTAGAAAAAAACTATTTTAAAATTAATATGTAACCAACAAAGAGCCTGAATAGCCAAGACAATCCTAAGCAGAAAGAACAAAGCTAGAGGCATCACACTACCTGACTTCAAACTAAAGAAGGCTACAGTAACCAAAACAGCATGGTACTTGTATAAAAACCGACACATAGACCAATGGCACAGAATAGAAGACTCAGAAATAAGACTGCACATCTACAACCATCTCATCTTTGACAAACCTGACAAAAGCAAGCAATCAGGAAAGAACTCCCTAATTAATAAATGGGGCTGGGAGAACTGGCTAGCCATATGCAGAAAGTTGAAAGTGGACTCCTTCCTTGGACCTTATGCAAAAATTAACTCAAGATGGATTAGAAACTTACATGTAAAAACCCAAAACCATAAAAACTCTAGAAGAAAATCTAAGCAATACCATTCAGGACATAGGCATGGGGAAAATAGGTTATGATAAAAACACTGAAAGCAATTGCAACAAAAGCAAAAATGGACAAATGGGATCTAATTAAACTGAAGAGCTTCTGCACAGCAAAAGAAACTATCATCAGAGTGAACAGACAACCTACAGAGTGGGAGAAAAATTTTGCAATCTATCCCTGACACAGGTCTAATATCTAGAGTCTATGAGGAACGTAAACAAATTTACAAGAAAAAAACAAGCAACTCCATTAAAAAGTGGGCAGAAGACATGAACAGACATTTCTCTAAGAAGACACTCATGCAGCCAACAAACATATGAAAATAAGCTCAACATCACTGATCATTAGAGAAATGCAAATTAAAACCACAATGAGATACCATCTCATGCCAGTCAGAATGGTGATTATTAAAAAGTCAAGAAATAACAGATGCTGGCAAGGTTGAGGAGAAAAAGGAATGCTTTTACACTGTTGATGGAAATGTAAATTAGTTCAACCATTGCGGAAGACAGTGCGGCAATTCCTCAAAAATCTAAAGGCAGAAATACCATTTGACCCAGCAATCCCATTACTGGGTATATGCCCAAAGGAGTAGAAATCATTCTATTAAAAAGATACATGTGGTCGGGCACAGTGGCTCATGCCTGTAATCCCAGAACTTTGGGAGGCCGAGGCAGGCAGATCACCTGAGGTCAGGACCTCAAGACCATCCTGGCCAACAAGGTGAAACCCCATCTGTACTAAAAGTACAAAAATTAGCCAGGCATGGTAGCCGGGCACCTGTAATCCCAGCTACTCAAGAGGCTGAGGCAGGAGAATAGCTTGAATCTAGGAGGCAGAGGTTGCAGTGAGCCAAGATCATGCCATTGTACTCCAGCCTGGGTGACAAGAGTGAGACTCCATGTCAAAAAAAAAAAAAAAAGATACATGCATGCATATACTCATTGCAGCACTATTCACAATAGCAAAGACATGGAATCAACCAAAATGCCCATTAATGGTAGACTGGATAAAGAAAATGTGGTACATATATGCCATGGAGTACTATGCAGGCATAAAAAGGAATGAGATCATGTCCTTTGCAGGGACGTGGATCAGCAAGCAAATGCAGGAACAGAAAAATAAAACACCACATGTTCTCTCTTATAAAAGAGAGCTGAACGATGAGAACACATGGACACATGGGAGGAACAACATACACTGGGACCCGTCAGGGAGGGTAGGGGAAGGAGAGCATCAGGAAGCATAGCTAATGGATGCTGAGCTTAATACCTAGCTAATGGGTTCATCTGTGCAGAAAACCACCATCGCACACACTTATCTATGCAACAAACCTGCACATCCTGCACATGTACCCTGAAACGTAAAATAAAAGTTCAAAAAAAAAAAAGAAGTGGGACCTTTAAGAAGTGATTAGGCTATAAGGGCTCAGCCCCCATGAATAGAGGAATGCTGTTATTGTGGGAGTGGATTAGTGACTGTGGGAGTGAGCTCCTGATAAAAGAATGAGTTTGGCTTGATTTCCTCTTCCTGTCTTATGTGCTGACTTATCTTTCTGCCTTCTACCTTCCACCATAGGATAATACAAGGATACTGACCCTTGCCAGATTCCAGTACCATACTCTTGGACTTTCCAGCTCCATAACCATAAGCAAAATAAAATATTATTGTTTAAAAAAGTACCAGTCTGTGGTATTCTTTTGTAGCAGCAGAAAATGGATGTTTTAAAGCAGTAACCAAAAGAGAGCAGGGATGGTTACACTAATATCAGAAAAAAATGACTTTTAATCAAAAAAATTACAAGAGACAAAGTCATCATCTAATAATATAAATTTCAATATAGCAAGAAGATAGAACAAGAATAAACAGTTATATACATACTGATAAATCATCAAATTATATAAAGCAAAAACTGACAGAATCAAAGGAAGAAATAGACAGTTCTATAATAATAATAGTTGGAAATTTTAATACTCCACTCTTAATAACAAGAACAATCAGACAGAAGAAAAGCAAGGGAGCAGAGAATTTAAACACACGATAAACCAACTAGATCTAACTGACATGTATAGAATACTCTACCCAGCAACAACAGCATACATATTCCTCCCAAGTTCACAACGGACACTTTCCAGGGTAGAACAGAGGTTAAGCCACAAATTAAGTCTCAATACATTTAAAAAGATGAATATCATACAAAGCACCTTGTCCGACCACAAGGACATGAAGATAGGAATCAATAACAGAAGGAAAATGGGAAAAAAATTACAAATTTGTTGAAATTAAACAATACATTCTTAAACCAAAAATGAATCAGAGAAGAAATCACAAAAGAATGTAGAAAATATTTAGAGACAAATGAAAATAAAAACACAACATACCAAAACTTAGGGGATGTAGTGTAAGCAGTAAGGAGGAAATTTATGGCTATACATGCTTACATTAAAAAGCAAGATTTAAAATCAATAACTGAACTTTGCAACTGATGAAACTAAAAAAGAGAAGAACAAACTAAACCCAAAGCTAGCAGAAGGAAGGGAATAATAGAGTTTAGAGCAGAGATAAATTTAAATAGAGAACAGAAAGACAGTAAAGCAAACCAATGAAACAAAAAGTTTGTTCTTGAAGAGATCAACAAAAGTGACGAACCCAGATGGAATTTCTAAAAAAAGAGAAGACTCAAACTACTACTGTTGGAAATGAAAGTGGGGACATTACTGCCAATTCCATTAAAATAAAAAGCATTATTAGAGAGTACAATGAGCACTTATATGCCAACAAATTGGATAACCTAAATGAAATGAACAAATTCCTAGAAACATAAAACTTACCAAGACTAAATTAGTAAAAAAGAAACATTGTTGAGGATTTCTGCATCAATCTGAATAGCCTGATAATTAGTAAGAAGATTGAATCGGTAATCAAGAATCTCTTAACAAAGAAAGACTCCAGACCCTGAATTTGATGGCTTCACTGATAAATTCCCCCAAGAACTAACACAAATCCTTTTAAACTATTCTAAAAACTTGAAGAAGGAACACTTCCTTACTCATTCTATAAGACGAGCATTATCCTGACACCAAAACCAGACAAAAATACTATTTAAAAAAATCAATATCCCTTATGAACACTGATGCAAAAATCCTCAACAAAATACTAGCAAACCAAATTCAGTAGCCTATTAAAAGTATTATACCCCATGACCAGGTGTAATTTATTCCCAGAACATAAGAATGGTTCATTACATGAAAGTCAATCACTGTAATACACCACATTAACAGAATGAAGGGGAAAAAACACATGATAATCTCAATTGATGCAAAAAATTGACAAAATTCATCTTTTCAAGATAAAAAGGCTCAACAAACAAGGAATAGAAAGAAACTACTTCAACATAATAAAAGCCATCTATGAAAAACTGACAACAAATACACTAAATGGTGAAAAATTGAAAGCTTTTCTTCTAAGATTAGCAACAAGGCCTGGATGCTCACTTTTGCCACTTAGTCAACATAGTACTGGAAATTCTAACCTAATAAATTAGACAAGAGAAAGAAATGAAAAACATCAAAACTGGAAAGAAATAAGTAAAATTATCTCTGTTTGCAGATAATATGATCTTATATGTAGGAAAACCTAAAGATTCCACAAAAATATTATTAGAAATAAATGAATTCATGACAGTAGCAGCATACAAAGTGAACAGATAAAAATCAGTTGGATTTCTATACCCTAAAAATAAACAATCTGAAAAGGAAATCAGGAAAATAATTCCATTTAAAATAGCATTAAAAAATTCTAAGGAATTAACCATGGAGGTGAAAGACTTAAACAATGAAAAACATATTACTGAAAGAAATAGAAGTCATAAATAAGTAGAAATGCATTTCATGTCCATGGACTAGAAGACTTACTATTATTACGATGCCAATACTACCCAAGCAACCTACAGATTCAATGCCATACCTATCAAAATCGCAGTGATGTGTTTTGGAGAAATAGAAAATCCCATCCTAAAATTCATATGGAGTCTCAATGAATCCGAATAACCAAAACAATTTTGGTAAAAAAAGAACAAACTAGAGGGCTCATATTAACATTTCTGGATTTCAAAACTTATACAAAGCTACAATAATCAAATATTGTGGTATTGGCATAAAGACAGACTTATAAACAATAGAAAAGACAGCTCAGAAATAAGCCCTCAAATACAGGGTTGAATTACTTTGACAAGGTGCCAAGTTCATTCAGTCTTTTCAACAAATGGTGTTGGGAAAATTGGATATTCACATGCAGAAGAATGAAGTTAGACTCTGACTTAATACAAACAAAAACATTAACTCAAAATATATCAAAGACCTAAATTTAAGACCTGAAGCTATGAAACTCTTAGAAGAAAACATGAGGCAAAAGCTTCATGACATTGGATTTGGCAACATTTTTTTTGATATGACACCAAAGGCATAGGCAACAAAAGAATAAATAGAGAAATTTGACTTCATGAAAATTACAGTATTACCTTGATTATACAACCAGACAAGGATACAACAAAACAGAAAATTACAGAACAATGATTCTAATGAACATAGATTCAAAATTCCTCAACAAAATACTTGCAATCAGAATTCAATAGCACATTAAAAAGATCATTCATCATGATCAAGTGGGATTCATCTCAGGAATGCAAGGATAGTTTGACATAATAAATGTGATAGATCACAATAACAGAATAAAGGATAAACTCCATATGACCATTTCAACAGATGCAGAAAAACATTTAACAAAATTTGGCATTATTTCCTAATAAAAACTCTCAACCAATTAGATATAGAAAAAACATACCTCACCAAAATAAAGGTCATATATGATAAGCCCACAGCCAACATCATACTGAATGGGGAAAAGTTGAAAGTTTTGCCTTCAAGATCTGGAACATAACAAGGTTACCCAGTTTCACCACTACTATTCAAGATAGTACTGGAAGTCCTAGCCAAAGCAATTAGGAAAAACTGAAAAGCATTCAAATTGGAAAGAAGAAAGTCAAATTGCACCTGTCTGCAGATAACATGACACTATATATTTAAAAAACCCTAAAGACCCCACCAAGAAAACTGTTAGAATTAATACAGAAAAGTGGCAGGGTACAAAATCGGCATGTAAAAATCAGTAGCATTTCTATGCATCAATAGTAAACTATCTGAAAAAGAAATCAAGAAAACCATCTCACTCATAATAGCTACAAAAAAGGAAAGTAGGAACAAATCTAACCAAGGAGGTGAAAGATATCTACACTAAAACTTCTAAAACACTATTAAAGAAATTGAATAGGATACAAATAAATAGAAAGGTATTCCATGTTCATAAATTAGAAGAATACTATAAAAATGGCCATCCTACCCAAAGCAATCTACAGATTCTATGCAATCTCTATCAAAATTCCAATGTCATTTCTCACAGAAACAAAAAAAAATCTAAAATTTACATGGGAACTACCAAAGACTTTGAATAGCCAAAGCAACCTTGAGCAAAAATAATAATAATAACAATAATAATAATAAAGCTGGATGCATCACACTACTTGATTTCAAAACATACTACAAACCTGTAGTGACCCAATAGTATGGTATTAGCATAAAAACAGACACATAAACCAATGGAACAAAACAGAGAGCCCAGAAATAAACTCACACATTGAGAGCCAATTGGTCTTTTCGGTTTTTTCTTTTTTGTTTTTGGAGACAGCATCTTGCTCTGTTCCCACAGGCTGGAGTGCAATGGCTATATCACAGCTCACTGCAGCCTCAATCTCCCAGGCTCAAGCAATCCTCCCACCTCTGTCTCACAAATAATTGAGACTATAGGCACATGCTACCATGCCCAGCTACATACTTTTTTTTATTTTTGGAAGAGAGGAGGTCACACTAGGTTGCCCATGCTGGTCTCAAACTCCTGAGCTCAAGCGGTCCTCCTGCCTTGGCCTCCCAAAGTGCTGGAATTACAGGAGTGAGCCACCATGCCCAGCTGCCAACTGATTTTTGACAAAGGTGCCAAGAACACACAACGGGGAAAAGACACTCTCTTCAATAAACAGTGCGGGGAAAACTGAATATCCACATGTATAAAAATAAAACTAGACCCCCTATGTCTTACCATATACAAAAAACCAACTCAAAATAATATAAATACTTAAATATATGACCCAAAACTATGAAACTACTAGAAGAAAACATAGGAGAAATGCTACATGACAAAAGTCCGTGCAAGGATTTCTAGACAAAACCTCAAAAGTTAAGCAACAAAAGCAAAAATAAACAAATGGAACTACGTCACACTAAAAAGCTTCTGCACAGCAAATGAAACAGTCAACCGAGTGAAAAGAAAACCTATAGAATGGGAGAATATATTTGCAAAGTATACATCTGTTAAGGGGTTAATATCCAAAACTTATGAGGAACTCACACAATTCAATAGCCAAAAACAAATAATTTTGTGTAAAAATGGGCAAAAACCTGAACAGACATTTCTCAAATGAAGACATAAATGGCCAACAGATATAGGAAAAAAAATACTCTACATTACTAATCACAGAGAAATGCAAATCAAAACCACAATGAGATATCACTTTACCTCAATTAGAATGGCTAATTTCAAAAAGACAAAAAAGTAACAAATGCTGGTGAGAATGTAAATAAAGGAATGCTTTTATAAACTATTTGTAGAAATGTAAATTAATAGAGACATTATGGAAAACAGTATGGTGCTTTTTCAAAAAATTAAAAACAGACCTACCATATGATCCAGCAATCCCACTACTTGGTATATTCCAAAGAGAATGAAATCAGTATGTTGAAGAGACAGCTGTACTCCCATGTTTACTGCAGCACTATTCATAATAACCAAGATATGGAATCAACCAAATGCCCATCAATGGGTGAGTAGATTTTTTAAATATGCTATACACACAAATGGAATGCTATTCAGCCATAAAAAAGGACGAAATCCTGTCATTTGCGACAACATGAATGAGACTGGAGGACATTATGTCAAGTGAAATAAGCCAAGCGCAGAAAGACAAATACCACATGATCTCACTCATGTGGAATCTAAATAAATTGATCCCATAGAAATTGAGAGTAGAACAGTGGTTATCAGAGACTGGGGAGAACAGTGAGAAGAGGAAGAAGGGGAGAAGATAATCAAGGGGTACACATTACAGTTACATAAGAGGAATACACTCTGGTACTCTATTGCACAGCAGTATGATTATAGCTAACAATAATGAATTGTCCATTTCAAATAGAAAAGAAGATTTTGAACATTCTCACAGCAAAGCAAAGTTTAAGATGATAGGTATGTTAATTATCATGATTTGATCATTACACCATATATACATGTATCAAAACATCACATTGTACCCCATAAATATGAACAATTATATGCCGATGAAAATATTTTTTAAAAGGTGATACAGCTTCAACTAGTTTTGTCACTCAGAACATATGTCTTTGGAGCATATGTATAGCTGCTCTGAAACCACCATGTTGCAGAGACCACATGAAGGTAAAGAGAGAGTCAGAGGAGCCCTAGCTGTTTCTTTTCCCAGCACTTTGAAGTTTCCTGGTCCCAGTGCCAAACATGTGAATGAAGAAGGCTTCAAGATGATTCCAGCATTATCCTGTCTCATGGCAGCCAGGTGAGATACTCTGAGTGGGAACCACCTAGCTGAACCCAGTCACCAAATCATAAGAGATAACAATAATAAATGATTATTGTTTCACACTCAAAAATAAGAAAATTACAAAATTCTGTGCATCAAAAGATACTATTAGAGTAAAAAGGCAACCCACAGAATGGGAGAAAATATTTACAAATCATGTATCTGGATATTAGTGTCCGGGATATGTAGAAAATGCCTAAATACACAAAAAAACAAAAATGGACAAAGAACTTAAATAGACATTTCTTCAAAGAAGATATATAAATGGCCAATAAGCAAAGAAAAGATGCTCAATGATATGGTTTGGTTCTGTGTCCCCACCCAAATCTCATGTTGAATTGTAATCCCCAATATAGGGGGAGGAACCTGGTGGGAGGTGATTGGATCATGGGGGTGAACTTCCCCCTTGCTGTACTCATGATAGTGAATGAGTTCTCACAAGATCTGGTTGTTAGAAAGTGAGTAGCACTTCCCCTTTCTCTCTCTCTCTCTCTCTCTCTCTCTCTCTCTCTCTCTCTCTCTCCTGCTGCCACATGAAGCTGTGTGTGCTTTCCCTTTACCATTTCACCATGATTATAAGTTTCCTGAGGTTTCCTCAGCCATGCCTTCTGTACAGCCTGTGGACTGTGAGTCAATTAAACCTCTTTTGTTTATAAATTACTACAGTCTCAGGTAGTCCTTTATAGCAGTGTGAGAATGAACTAGTACACTCAACATCACTAATCATTAGGGAAATTCAAATCAAAACTACAGTGAGATACCACATCACACCAATTATGATAGCTACTATAAAAAATATATAGAAAATTACAAGTGAGGATGTGGAGTAATAGGAACCCCTGTGCACTGGTGGTGGAAATGTAAAATGGTATATCCATGTATTAGTCTGTTCCCACACTGCTATGAAGATACTACCTGAGATTGGGTACTTTATAAAGGAAAAAGGTTTAACTGACTCACAGTTCCACCTGGTGGGAGGAGACCTGAGGAAACTTACAATCATGGTAGAAGGTTAAGTGGGGGCAGGCACCTTCTTTACAAGCCAGCAGGAGAGAGAGAGAGTGAAGGGGGAACTACCAAACACTTTTAAAACTATCAGTTCTCATAAGAACTCCCTCGCTACCAGGAGAACAGCATGGGAGAAACTGCCCCCATGATCCAATTACCTCCCACCAGGGTCCCTCCCTCAACATATGGAGATTACAATTCGAGATGAAATTTGGGGGGGGACACAGAGCCAAACCATATCAAACCGCTACAGAAAACAGTATGGTGGTTCCTCAAAAACCTTAAAATGGAATTACCATATGATTCCGCAATTCCACTTCTAGGTATATACCCGAAAGAATCGAAAGCTTGGTCTTAAAAAGATATTTGTACATCTGTATTTGTAACAGTATTATTCACAATAGTCAAATGGTGAAAGGCCACTCAAGTGACCACTGATGATGAGCAGATTAAGCAAACTATGGCATACATATATATGCAATGGAATATTATTGTTTCTGAAAAAGGAAGAAGATTCTGATATATTCTACAATATGGATAAACTTTGAGGATATCATGCTAAGTGAAATAAGCCAGTCACAAAAAGACAAATACTGTATGATTCCACTTTTTTTTTTTTTTTTTTTTTTGAGATGGAGTCTCACCCTGTCACCCAGGCCGGAGTGCAATGGCATGATCTCGGCTCACTGTAACCTCTGACTCCAGGGTTCAAATGATTCTCCTGTCTCAGCCTCCCGAGTAGCTGGGATTACAGGTGCCTGCCACCACGCCCAGTTAATTTTTGTATTTCTAGTAGAGATGGGGTTTCACCATGTTGGCCAGGCTGGTCTCGAACTCCCAACCTCATGATCCGCCCACCTCGGCCTCCCAAAGTGCTGGGATTACAGGCAAGAGCCACTACATGCAGCCCTCTACTTATATAAAATACTTAGAGCTATCAAAATCATAGAGACAGAAAGTAGAATGGTAATTACATGGGCAGAAGTAGTAAATGGGAAGTTGTTTAATGAGTACAGAATTTCAGTTTTGCAAGATGAAAAAGTTCTGGTAGTGATAGTTGTGCAACATTATGAAAGTATTTGATACCACTGAATGAAACACTTAAAAACTGTTAAGATGGTAAATTTCATGTTGTGTGTATTTTATCACAATAAAAAAAAATGGGGAAAAAAGATATTACAGTAAGAGCCCAGCTCCCACTGAAGTTATTTCCATTCGTGTGTGTCATTGAAATAGGCATCAAAGTCACCCCAAGATGAAATGAACATAGCCAGTATGCAAGGTCAATCTCTTCCTTTTTAGCTTTGACTCAGAGAGACCCCTTGCTATTACTGCTGTCAACTTCATATTCTCACTGTCACCCTCTTCACAGCATTGTCATTCAGATGTCCCAGGTCATATCAGGTAAGGCTAAAGCAATCAGAGCAGACAGATTTCTATTCAGGGCTATTTGGAACTGTTTGTTACCTGAAAGATTCTCCTAATTCATGTGACAACTGGTGATCTACTTTACTCGTCGTCAGAGAAATATATAACTTTTTTCTCTCCCTTTTTCTAATCCTCTCCCCACCCCCCTTAGTGTTAGGGATGGATTTTCACTGAGTCATACATATTCTCTTCTTTAGGAGTACAAACATGGTCAGCCTTGGTCCCTGAGGATATAGTCTAGGGAAAAGACATATGTTAAACAACTAATTATGTAGATAGCCATATAATTATGATTCTGATAAAAGATACAAGGGAGGATTATCAGAGTCCTATGAGATCATATAACTACAGGACTTTCTATCATTGCTGTCTTCCAGAGATTGAGAGGTTGCTTACCTGAGGAAGGGGCATTTAAATCACAACCTAGAAGACGAAAACCAGGGAGAATGCAGTGTCATGAGCAAAGGGGGTGATGGTGGGCAATGAGGCCAGGGAGAGGCAAGTCCAGGTGATCCTGTTGTTTGTTGTTACCTCACTGAGTTAGATTCTTCTTCATATTGAACATCAGGAGTTTAGATCTGTTATAGTACAAATAATTTTTATTTGCAAATTCTATAATGAAACACATAGGACAGAGAGCAACGTGAAAAATTCCCAGGATGTTTCAAACTTCTTCAAAAGTGCTTTTATCTTCTATCCTATATAAGTGGGGGCATTTTATCCAATATAGGTGAGGACATCTTTCAACCAAGGCAAGGTCTAACATTGCTCCAAAGAGTCAAAGCCCCCTATACCAAAGCCAGAATAGGTAACATGCATGTTCAGGCAACAATAAAATAGAAAAGCAGCTCCTCACTTGGAGTGTTCACTTATTGCTTGCATACTTGTTCACAATGTAGCCAATTTATCTCTACAGACCTTTTTGTTAAATAATAGTAGGCTTCAGGTAAGATTCATTCATTATAGTCCTCAAAGTTAATCTCAGAGTGGAAAACTTAAAAGAGAAAGCTTCTGCTATAAGAAATCCAAATGAAAAACCTAAAAGGAAAATTTTCTGAAAATTACTATCTTGAGTAGAAACTGTTAAAAATACAACATGTTAGAAAAGAATAAAAACTGATCAATCCAGTGGGCACAACAGTAACTCTGGAACCAAAGAGAAGCTGATGACCATATGAAATCATGAAGTATACAATGCTCGCCTGCAGGTACCCTCAGAGTTGCTCCTACGAGACCAAAGCCACTGGCTGACCCGCACTTCACCCCTATGGTTCCTGTGACACAATCCCTCTACTTGTGTTACTGAAATCAGAACATTCTTATCCAGAGGAGGAAAGAGTGTGGCAGCAAAACTGTGTGGTCCAGAGTTGGCTGTAGTGGCTCACGTCTGTAATCCCAGTGACTCAGGAGGCTGAGGCAGGATAATTGCTTGTGGCCAGGAGTTCAAGACCAGCCTGGGCAACATAGTAAGACCTCCACCACTACAAAAGTATATATATCTTTTAATTAGCTAGGCATGGTGGCATATGCCTGTAGTCCTTGATATTTGGGAGGCTGAGGTGGGAGCGTCTCATGAGCCCAGCAGTTTGAGGTTACAGTGAGCTATGACTGTGCCACTGCACTGCAGCCTGGGAAACAGTAAAATCTTGTCTCTAAAAATATGATAAAATTGCACAGTGGCTCCCTCCTGTAATCTCAGCACTTTAGGGAAGCCGAGGAGGGCAGATCACGAGGTCAAGAGATTGAGAACATCCTGGCCAACATGGTGAAAACTCACTCTATTAAAAATAAAAAAATTAGCTGGGCGTGGTGGCACATGCCTGTAATCCCAGCTACTCGGGAGGCTAAGGCAGGAAAATCGCTTGAACCCGGGAGGCGGAGGCTGCAGTGAGCCAAGATTGTGCCACTGCACTCCAGCAGAGGTAGAACCAGTTTCCCCCTCTCTAAGTAGAAACCATTGACAGTGACAAACCCACAACTTTTTGACTTTGGCTTTTGCTGAATTTGCAAGTGTTGATCACCTGTAACAGGGTCCTGTTGAAATAGGAAGGTCATCGGTGATGAAGGGCAGAGATGCCCCAAATGGAAAAATCTCTTTAAGCTCTGCGTAGCTTGGTAAATATAGTATTAGGATCATCAGTTTGCAGGAGATATCCTAAAATTTGAAGTCTGAGATATCTGGATAAACACCCTAAACAGCAGGCAATGTCCCCATAATATCAGAACTCATTTCCTTGGGTTAAGTGGCTTTTTAAATCCAGAATTTAGGAAGTGAAGGAGCAGGAGCTATCTCAAGATAAGCCATAGCTTCCTTGGAGAAGAAGCATAGAGAAACGGTGGCAACTGCAATATCACAATGAGCTCCAATAGGCTCAGAGACCAAAAATAAATGCAAATAAGAATCATTCTTGTGACTTTTAACTTAGAGAGAAATCTATTATTTCAACTAGGATTGAACAAGAAATGTGACATACTGCTTTTGTTTGATTTTCTAAAATACAAATAGCTCTTTTTCTTATTTTAAAAATGAGACAGTCACTACAGAGCCACTTAAATGTAAAGCCTAAAGAAGAAAATGAAATAGCAATAACCACACTCAGTTTTGGAGGAACACCCTTCCACACATTTTGCTGTGTAACTTTACCCACACATACACACACACACACACACATATGCAGACACACAAGAACACGCATAATACATACTTACACAGGCGCACATATGCACACACTTTAAATAAGTGGGTGAATAGAGTATTTTATTTTGTCAGTATTATAAGATATAGAAATAGACACAGATAAACATATATAGATATTTACCATCAAGTTCTTTAAATCATAAATAGAAAAACATGTAATACAATATGTATATTTTATTCCATTATCTGTATTTACTATAATTTAGCCAATCCCCAAACAGTGGTAGAACCAGTTTTGTTCTTTTTATATTTTAAACATTCTTCTTAGATACAGTCTTTGCATACTTACCTGAATATGCTCTCAGGAAAGCTCCTAAAAGTGGAATTGCTGGATTAAAGGGCAGCCCAATATTTTTAAATCTTGGTACATATTGCTAACCTGGAGATGATCTGGCACCAAGGGAGCCTGCTGTCCTTGAACTTTCCCACTCAGCCTGAAGCCCTGCAGCATCTTGGCTCAGCTGTGGTCTGTCTTTACACAGACAGCACAGGCATGCCTGAGTTTCCAGCTGTTTCTCTGCTTTGAGGGGAGCAGGTCTCTCTGGAGAGAAGGCAGAAAGCCCCATGCTCCCTTCAGCCCCTGCTGCTCCATGATGGGGAAGGAGGCTAAGCAGGAACACCTGTCTCTCTTGCAACACCTGAAGACACCACGTTCCACAATGGAGACCTGCAATGGGCCTGTCACAAGTGTCACCAGTGAACCCTGCACAGGTCTTGCGTCCATGTTAGTGGAGCTGGCTGAGTGCAGTGGCTCACACCTGTAATCCCAGCACTTTGGGAGGCCAAGGTAGGAGGATCACTTGAGCCCAGGAGTTCAAGACAAGCCTGGGAAACAGAGCAAGACCCCATCTCTACAAAAAACTTTTTTTTTAATTAGCTGGGCAGGATGGCATATGCTTCTGGCACATGCTACTTGGGAAGCTGAAGTGGAAGAATCTCTCGAGCTCAGGAAGTCAAGGCTGCAGTGAGCCATGATCATGTACTGCACTCCAGCCTGAGCAATACAGCAAGACTTTGTCTCAAAAAAAATAAAATGACACCAGAAATTAGTGGAGCTGTATGAAGACTCCAGGTGAAAACCTACACTATTAGGTCAGGGGTTACCCTCTGGATTTGGTGCAGATCAGTGGTCCTCGACTGGAGGAGAAGGAGATTGTGCTCCCCTGCCCCTCCCCCTGGGAACATCTGGCAATGTCTAGAGATGTTTTAGGTTGTCACAATTGTTGGGGATACACTACTGGTATCTGGTGAGTTGAGGCCAGAGATGCTACTAAACATCCTACATTGCACACAACAGTCCTCACAACCAAGAATTATCTGACCCAAAATGTCTACAGTACTGAAGTTGAGAAACACTGTTGTAGATAATGTATTCTCTATTTTTGGTTGTATTTGTTTATTTCACTGAATTTCAGGGAAAGAAGATCTGAAAATTTGCAAATAGTTGAAACTCTCATATATGGGTATTTTTTTAAATAAAAACCATATTTTATCATTTAATCTTTGAATGCTTCTCCCATTCTCTGCCTCTCCTCCTTACCCAGAATCCAAGAACAACAAGCCCTCTAGTTTCCCAGAGTTCAAACCTGCTCTACCTACTTTGAAACCCAAATGGCACTGACACAGACAAGCCTGATTAGAATTTTCCCTCTGTCCTTTGTTTTAAATTAACTTATACAGAATTAGCTGAACATGAAGTCTTGTTCCTTCCTTTCCTGCTATAGGGTGATTTTTATCTCATTCATATCATTTTAATATATAGTCACCTATCCCAACAGACATCAATTGATGTGATAACAATCTCCTTTAGCCTGAAGGCGGAAAGGGAAAAGGGGGGGTTTCTTTCCAAAGGGAGTAGCTTTTCTTTAAATGAGAGTTCCAACATTCTACATGCTAACCCCCTCTCTTCACCACCCTTTACATATATCAAGAGCAGGATCTAAGTCATTTGGAAGCATTTGAGCCAGTTCATTGGAAATGCCCCACTGGTAAGATGACCATCTGAGAACAATCCATAATTTATTCAGACTTGGACCCATTCCAGCCCTTCCATGGGGTCTGTAACCTCAAAAAACACTCAATCAGTGTTCCTGGCTGACCAAAAACAGAGTCTCCCAGAAGAGGAACGCAATGAGCCATGAGTGAGAATTCTGAAGTAAACAACGACAGCTTCTATAATAACAGAGTCTCTGTAATGTTTCCCTGCTGCATTGAGGTGGCATTCAGGAAACATTACAATGTTCTATAGTTCATAGAAGGGAACTTCATTGCAAAACTAAATTGAGTTCACAGCCCACAGGTATGCACGCATATACGCATACCCAACCTGGCCCCTTGTGGAAAAGCAGCCATGCTTGACTTATTTCCCTGTCACCAAAATGATTCCTCCATACCAGAGAAAGGAAATAGCCAAATTCTATCCAGGCTCAGAACAAGAAGTGTCTTTTTTTTTCCCTTGTGCATCAAGATAAAAAATATTGCATGTGGAACAAAGCTGAGGATGGCAGCACAAAGGCAACAGAAGTTGGCTCACACTGGTGATGTGGGAAATAGACTGAGAGTCAAAAAAGAAGCATCTCTTGAGGAATATAACAGCCAGAAAGCCTCTATCTTTCCATGCAGAGTGGCATGGGGTCTTTAGGATAAAAAGCAAGAATGAGTCTCCCTTACAATGCCAAACCCAGTTTTGCAACAGGTTAAAAGTATTATTGAAAGAATTGTTCATATAAGAAAGGCCCCTGTATCTTGCTATCACCTAGCTCCTTGCTACTCACAATATGGTCTGCAGACCAGCAGCAGCATTCCAGAGCTTATTAGAAAAGCATACTCGGGCCCCTCCCCATATCTAACCACAGAATCTAAATTCCAACAAGGTCTCAGGTGATTTGTGCACTTATTAAAATTCAATAAGCACTGTTGTAAACAACTCTCTCAACAAAATATAGAAACCCTGTCCCAAGATAGCTAAGGATCTATCCAATTAATCAATCAACAAAATATTGCCTGATAGAATGCTCTGTGCATGATGTCAACAAGGTGGTCAAAGTGTCATCCAAACACAAAACCATGAGTGCAAAATAACATCAATAGAATGATGGTTTGGCAATACTTCCTCTAGAAGGCTCTGGAAGCAATACAGAGGGACAAATGAGAGAGGAAACTTTGGCCATGATAGGATTTGTCTTGAAAGAAGTCCTGGGAGTCCAGAAGTATATTGATACAATGATTATTCCTCCAGCTTCTGTAGACTTTGCCAAGGTGCTTCTCCTGATAAGTGAGCAGGGAGATCTGAATGAAGATGTTAAATTAGAAATAACAGGAAATAAGCAAGCTGTGCATTAGAGTGGAGCAAAAACAGGTGAAAACAAGAGGCACAGCCCTGTCCCTAGCAATGACTTTAATAACTAATCTCTGTGCTGCCAGAGGCAATCTTCGTCAGCAGTCATGAGTGAGTGAATGAATGGCTTGTGGCCACAGTGACTCTGTGCTCCAGCTTGGGAGCTGCAGCTATAATTGCCTGTTGGGGCTTAATCTCAAAGTAAAAGAAAGGAGCATCCTGAAGGGAACACAAACTTGTCCTCTAGCATCTGTTTGGGTTCAGCAATGCCAAGTAGACAGATGAGAGGACAGGCTAAGAGAGATACAGGGTTATTTCCTTCCTCTTCCTCACCATCCCCACCCATTGCTCTAGGTCTGAAATCATTTCCATCCCTTTATGACAATGGTTCTCAACCAGGCATGAATTGGTCCTGTTACCTGGGGACAGCTGGCAATGTGAAGATGTTTTGGGCTATCATGGCTAGGTGGCTGTGTGCTACTGGCACGTTGTAGGGAGAAGCCAGGAATGCTGCTAAAGGTCCTACAATGCATAGATAGGATAGTCCCCACAGCAAAGAATTATCTGACCCAAAATGTCGCCAAGGTTGAGAAATTCCACTCTGACAAAACAGCCTCATGGGAAGCCCTTGCCTGAAGGCTCTCTTCCAGGTAACAGAGTCCTGCTGCTATTCCTCCCCGTGTGCCTCAACTCCCCTTACAGGTTCCTTTAACTCATACCTCCTCTGAAACAAGCACCAATATTAAACTCTCTTCAGAAACCCCAGCCAAATAAACCGTTTGATTGCTCCCTAGACTGTAACTGGTACAAAGACCAGAATGAGAAAAAATATTACTAGATTTGTCCTGGAGTAGTCAGTCTTAATGGATGACCTAGCCAAAGCTAAGGGGGAGAAGCAGGAGGGTCTTGAAGCAGGAGAACTGCAGCTACAGGGCTCACGAGAGGCCTGCAAGGAGAGAGGCTCTCAGATTGATGGGGAAGGGGTAGCCTTGGAGCACGAGAGGCAGGGCAGGCTGAGGAGGGTTAAAGTCTTTCCTAACTCCCAGTGGATCCAGTGGCACCTTTACCATGATGCTAATGAAGCCAAAGGGTGTCACCCCTTACTTGCATGAGCACTTTTTCTTTCTTTTTCTTTTTCTTTTTTTTTTTTTTTTTGAGACGGAGTCTCTCTCTGTCGCCCAGGCTAGAGTGCAGTGGCCCGATCTCGGCTCACTGTAAGCTCCGCCTCCTGGGTTCACACCATTCTCCTGCCTCAGCCTCCCGAGTAGCTGGGACTACAGGCGTCCGCCACCACGCCCAGCTAATTTTTTTGTATTTTTAATAGAGACGGGGTTTCACCGTGTTTGCCAGGATGGTCTCGATCTCCTGACCTCGTGATCTGCCCACCTCGGCCTCCCAAAGTGCTGGGATTACAGGCGTTTCTTTTTCTTTTTCTTTTTCTTTTTCTTTTTTTATCTTGAATCTGGCTCTGTTGCCCAGGCTGGAGTGCAGTGGCACCATCTTGCCTCATTGCAGCTTCTGCCTCCCAGGTTCAAGCAATTCTCCTGCCTCAGTCTCCCAAGGAGCTGGGATTACAGGCGCAGGTTACCACACCCAGCTAATTTTTGTATTTTTAGTAGAGATGGGGTTTCACCATGTTGGCCAGGCTGATCTCAAACTCCTGATCTCAAGTGATCCACCCGCCTCAGCTTCCCAAAGGGCTGGGATTACAGGCATGAGCCAGCACGCCCAGTCACACGAGCACTTTCTAAGGATGTGGGAAGAGGCCTAACAATGGGATTACATGATTATATGTAAAAATTTTCAGAAATAAGATATTTTAATTGCAATTGATTTAAAATGCTGTCTCTTTCCACGCCAACTTTTCCTCCACATTTCCATTCGTATTAGGGGGCAAACGAAGGGGTCCAGCTAAAACAAAGTTGAGTTGGGAATATATATAATTTGGGTTTAGTGGGATATATTTATGCAGTTAACAGACATTTGGGGGTAAAATTAAGTTGTTAGGCATCCAAATGTAAGAATGACTTTCAAGAGTACTTCTGTCATCCATGGCAAGATTTATTTGGCATTGTGTCATGAAGGGGCATGTCAAAGGTCATATGGTGATATGAACATGTCCAACAAGGGTGTGTGGACAGTGGAGAAGAAACAAGGCTTGCAATGCACAGAAACAGAAGCTGTCTGTGAAAACTTCTTCCAATCATTGAATGTGTAAAATGTTAAAGAGGAAACTGTACTCTGCATCCTTTGATCAGAAGTTCTTTCCTTCAAGAAAATACTCAATAATGCAGAGTACACAATTATAAATGTACTAAAGATTTTTTTCCTTTTTTAAGGTAGATTTTACTGGTCCCCTCAACCAGACACATTGGTGACAGCACAAACTGCACAAATGTATATTCAGTAGCTTTGATGACAAGGGGGTTACAAATATGTACCCACAGCCTGGCACTGCATGGAATGTGAAGGGTGCTAAATAGACTTAATGAATGGATGAATGAACAAACTGGCATGACCTGGAGGGGAGAGACTTCATGGAAGAGGTAAGAGGTCAAAAAGAAACAAAACAAGCTCTGGAAAGGAGCCTAGGATCCACAAGGTGGAGCAAGGAGGCAAGTCCCCTAAAGAGGACCAGCCCTCCAGAAAGCAACTGAGATTATGCTGGGCAGGAAAGCAAGGCTAGACACTGTACATCCTGGAAAGCCAGAGTAGTTTGGCTTTCCAAACTACTGTTATTTAGTAGATAACTAAATAACAGAAAGCCACTACAAGATCCAGAGCAGAGGGTAGGTGTGGTGGCACACGTCTGTAATCCCAGCACTTGGGGAGGCCAAGGTGGGCAGATCACAAGGTCAAGAGATAGAGACCATCCTGGTCAACATGGTGAACCCTGTCTCTACTAAAAATACAAAAATTAGCTGGGTGTAGTGGCACACACCTGTAGTCTCAGCTACTTGGGAGGCTGAGGCAGGAGAATCATTTGAACCCAGGAGACAGAGGTTGCAGCTGAGGTCATGCCACTGCACTCCAGCCTGGGTGACAAGAGTGAAACTTCATCTCAAAAAAAGGAAAAAAAAGGTCCAGAGCAGAGTAGTGATATGACAAAAGGTGGAGTTTTCTAAAAATTAACTTGACAGGGGACTCAAGATGGACTATAGCAGGGAGCAGACACAGGGAAGTACTATCGTAACTCAAGTATAAAATGATATGGACCTGGGTTAGGCAGTTGGGAATGATAAGAAAAAGATGAGTCTTAAGACTCATGGCAGGAATAATCTCATATTACTGAGAGTAATTGATATTCAAATAATCAATTTGAAAAATTGATATTCAAAATCTCTTTGATGTTATAGGCTCTTTCTTGGACTTGGCCATGGACATAAGATAACTAGCCTCATGGGTCTGAAATCTCAGATGAGCAGCTTGACTATGATAGACTGACTCTAGGGTTACATAATTTGTCCAAGAGAAGGCTCTCTTGGTAATGAAAATCTCTCTATAGCCAGTATCTTAGCCCTTGTCTGCACTCACAGTCAGCTGCTGCCACTGTCATCCTCTGCAGCTGTTCTACAGCATGTGACATCCTGACTGAGCCTCTGCCGGAAATCCAGTGGGTGCTGATGCCCATTTTAGGGTCTGCTACATGGCAGCGGAAATGCACATCCTCCCGGAGGATGGGGAGCGAGTTCCGGAGCCCGCATTCAGATGAGCCTGCACAGACTTCTCCTAAGGAACTTCAGGATGATTGATTAAATCACTGCCTTTCAGTCCCCCTGATTAGGTATTGAACTATCGCCTGCGAGTTTCCTTCCTCTAGCGAATCATCCCACTCAATAGGAAACTATGGTTTTCCCTTTTTCCTGGTCTTCAGGCAGGAAAAAGTCAGTCCACCAAGTGAGCAAATGGATTATTCATAACTTTTGACAATACAGTCAGTTAACTGCTGCCGCTAAATGAATCTGCATTATTTAACCCTCTTCCGTAGTCTGCAATTCTGTGTTGCCAGATCTACTTGTTACTCAGAAATTTAAAGAGATGGCAATATCCCCAGAAATGTAAAGAGATGGCAATACTCATGGTCTCTTTATGCTGTGGCTCACCAGGGCCCTGTTCTTGATGGCACATGCAATCAGTAAGACCAAGGCTTCAGCTTGGGGAATTAAGGGGCACAGCGTGACAGCTTTCCTCTTGCAGGCTGAACTTTTATTTTATTGGCCCAGAGTGGTTGAAAACTGTTCTCTAGAATGCCTTATGCTTCCTTTTCTGTAAGAAGGAGACCTGAATTTTGCTCTTACCTACCCCCCATTTTAAGCAGATTAATCTCCTAGATCTCAATAAATGACTACAGAATTGTGGCTAAAAGCCATGCAAGAAATTTTTTTTTAAAGGATGCATAAATCCAATCAAACTAGAAAATGTACAACTTGAATGGTGAAGTACAAAGTTCAACAACTTCTCTAATTATCCAGCAAAAAGATTACAGACCACCCAATTAGGAGTGGGAAGAGTTCAAGAATTTTTTTCCTATCCAAAACAGGCAACAAAATGTTGAATGAGAGGATTAAAATTGGATAAAGGTAAAACTTGAAAGACATCCATCTTAGTCCATTTGGGCTGCTATAACAAAATGCCATAGACTGGGTGACTTATAAACAATAGAAGTTTATTGCTCACAGTTCTGGAGTCTGGGAAGTCCAAGATCGAGGTGTTAACAGATTTGGTGCCTGGTAAGGGTCCCCTTTCTGTTTCACAGATGGATCCTTCTCACTGTATCATTAAATGGTGAAAAGGGTGAGGGAACTCTCTGGGGCCTCTTTTATATGGGCACAACTCTCATTCATGGAGGCTCCACCCCCAGTCCTAATCGTCTGCTGAAGGCCCCACCTCCAAATACTAGCCCATTGAGGGTTAGGATTTCTACGTCTAAATTTGAGTGACATAAACACTCAGTTCATAGCAACATCCACAGCACAAACTTAACTATTCTTCATTCACTTCACAAAAAGTCTCCAATCAAAAGAGAGGATTCCATGGGTTCTTCTTTGACTGAGTTGAATTATGCAGAAAATAAGTATCCCACTCACATCTCTAATGACTAGTATCCAATTCATGATCCCAGCTTTTACCTACATTACCTTAGCACACATGATACATTTAATCTGCTCTTTTTAGTCAGAAATATGATTTTAAAGCCACAGAAATGTATAAAAATAAACCAATGATAAAATATATAAAAACTTTGTTATTAATACTTTTGTCAAATTTTAAATGTTTTGTAATTATAGGTATTTTTTTTTTTATTGAAACAACGTATAATTTTATTTTATTTTTTTTCCTTTACTTTTTTTTTATTATACTTTAAGTTCTAGGGTACATGCGCATAACGTGCAGGTTTGTTACATATGTATACTTGTGCCATGTTGGTGTGCTGCACCCATCAAATCGTCAGCACCCATCAATTCATCATTTATATCATGTATAACTCCCCAATGCAATCCCTCCCCCCTCCCCCCTCCCCATGATAGGCCCCAGTGTGTGATGTTCCCCTTCCCGAGTCCAAGTTTCCTCACTGTTCAGTTCCCACCTATGAGTGAGAACATGCGGTGTTTGCTTTTCTGTTCTTGTGATAGTTTGCTAAGAATGATGGTTTCCAGCTGCATCCATGTCCCTACAAAGGACGCAAACTCATCCTTTTTTATGGCTGCATAGTATTCCATGGTGTATATGTGCCACATTTTCTTAATCCAGTCTGTCACAGATGGACATTTGGGTTGATTCCAAGTCTTTGCTATTGTGAATAGTGCTGCAATAAATATACGTGTGCATGTGTCTTTGTAGTAGAATATTTATAATCCTTTGGGTATATACCCAGTATTGGGATGGCTAGGTCATATGGTACATCCAGTTCTAGATCCTTGAGGAATTGCCACACTGTTTTCCATAATGGTTACACTAGTTTACAATCCCACCAACAGTGTAAAAGTGTTCCTACTTCTCCACATCCTCTCCAACAACTGTTGTTTCCTGATTTTTTAATGATTGCCATTCTACCTGGTGTGAGATGGTATCTCATTGTGGTTTTGATTTGCATTTCTCTGATGGCCAGTGATGATGAGCATTTTTTCATGTGTCTGTTGGCTGTATGAATGTCTTCTTTTGAGAAATGTCTCTTCATATCCTTTGCCCACTTTTTGATGGGGTTGTTTTTTTCTTGTATATTTGTTTGAGTTCTTTGTAGATTCTGGATATTAGCCCTTTGTCAGATGAGTAGGTTGCAAAAATTTTCTCCCATTCTGTAGGTTGCCTGTTCACTCTGATGGTAGTTTCTTTTGCTGTGCAGAAGCTCTTTAGTTTAATGAGATCCCATTTGTCAATTTTGGCTTTTGCTGCCATTGCTTTTGGTGTTTTAGACATGAAGTCCTTGCCCATGCCTATGTCCTGAATGGTACTACCTAGATTTTCTTCTAGGGTTTTTATGATATTAGGTCTAACATTTAAGTCTCTAATCAATCTTGAATTAATCTTCGTATAAGGAGTAAGGAAAGGATCCAGTTTCAGCTTTGTACTTATGGCTAGCCAATTTTCCCAGCACCATTTATTAAATAGGGAATCCTTTCCCCATTTCTTGTTTCTCTCAGGTTTGTCAAAGATCAGATGGCTGTAGATGTGTGGTATTATTTCTGAGGACTCTGTTCTGTTCCATTGGTCTATATCTCCATTTTGGTACCAGTACCATGATGTTTTGGTTACTGTAGCCTTGTAGTATAGTTTGAAGTCAGGTAGAGTGACGCCTCCAGCTTTGTCCTTTTGACTTAGGATTGTCTTGGCAATGCAGGCTCTTTTTTGGTTCCATATGAACTTTAAAGCAGTTTTTTCCAATTCTGTGAAGAAACTCATTGGTAGCTTGATGGGGATGGCATGGAATCTATAAATGACCTTGGGCAGTATGGCCATTTTCACGATATTGATGCTTCCTATCCATGAGCATGCTATGTTCTTCCATTTGTTTGTATCCTCTTTGATTTCACTGAGCAGTGGTTTGTAGTTCTCCTTGAAGAGGTCCTTGACATCCCTTGTAAGTTGGATTCCTAGGTATTTTATTCTCTTTGAAGCAATTGTGAATGGAAGTTCATTCCTGATTTGGCTCTCTGCTTCTCTCTTACTGGTGTATAAGAATGCTTGTGATTTTTGCACATTAATTTTGTATCCTGAGACTTTGCTGAAGTTGCTTATCAGCTTCAGGAGCTTTTGGGCTGAGACGATGGGGTTTTCTAAATATACAATCATGTCATCTGCAAACAGGGACAATTGGACTTCTTCTTTTCCTAACTGAATACCCTTGATTTCTTCTTTTGTCTGATTGCCCTAGCCAGAACTTCCAACACTATGTTGAATAGGAGTGGTGAGAGAGGGCATCCCTGTCTTGTACCAGTTTTCAAAGGGAATTTTTCCAGTTTTTGCCCATTCAGTATGGTATTAGCTGTGGGTTTCATAAATAGCTCTTATTATTTTGAGGTACGTTCCATCAATACCGAATTTATTGAGCATTTTTAGCATGAAGGGCTGTTGAATTTTGTCAAAAGCCTTTTCTGCATCTATTGAGATAATCATGTGGTTCTTGTCTTTGGTTCTGTTTATATGCTGGATTATGTTTATTGATTTGCGAATGTTGAACCAGCCTTGCATCCCAGGGATGAAGCCCACTTGATCATGGTGGATAAGCTTTTTGATGTGCTGCTGAATCCGGTTTGCCAGTATTTTATTGAGGATTTTTGCATCGATGTTCATCAGGGATATTGGTCTAAAATTCTGTTTTTTTGTTGTGTCTCTGCCAGGCTTTGGTATCAGGATGATGTTGGCCTCATAAAATGAGTTAGGGAGGATTCCCTCTTTTTCTATTGATTGGAATAGTTTCAGAAGGAATGGTAGCAGCTCCTCCTTGTACCTCTGGTAGAATTCAGCTGTGAATCCATCTGGTCCTGGACTTTTTTTGGTGGGTAGGCTATTAATTGTTGCCTCAATTTCAGAGCCTGCTATTGGTCTATTCAGGGATTCAACTTCTTCCTGGTTTAGTCTTGGGAGACTGTAAGTGTCCAGGAAATTATCCATTTCTTGTAGATTTTCTAGTTGATTTGCATAGAAGTGTTTATAGTATTCTCTGATGGTAGTTTGTATTTCTGTGGGGTCGGTGGTGATATCCCCTTTATCATTTTTTATCGCATCCATTTGATTCCTTTCTCTTTTCTTTTTTATTAGTCTTGCTAGTGGTCTGTCAATTTTGTTGATCTTTTCAAAAAACCAATTCCTGGATTCATTGATTTTTTGGAGGGTTTTTTGTGTCTCTATCTCCTTCAGTTCTGCTCTCATCTTAGTTATTTCTTGCCTTCTGCTAGCTTTTGAATGTGTTTGCTCTTGCCTCTCTAGTTCTTTTAATTGTGATGTTAGAGTGTCTATTTTAGATCTGTCCAGCTTTCTCTTGTGGGCATTTAGTGCTATAAATTTCCCTCTACACACTGCTTTAAATGTGTCCCAGAGATTCTGGTATGTTGTATCTTTGTTCTCATCGGTTTCAAAGAACATCTTTATTTCTGCCTTCATTTCGTTATGTACCCAGGAGTCATTCAGGAGCAGGGTGTTCAGTTTCCATGTAGTTCAGCAGTTTTGATTGAGTTTCTTAGTCCTGAGTTCTAGTTTGATTGCACTGTGGTCTGAGAGACAGTTTGTTATAATTTCTGTTCTTGTACATTTGCTGAGGAGTGCTTTACTTCCAACTATGTGGTCAATTTTGGAATAAGTGTGATGTGGTGCTGAGAAGAATGTATATTCTGTTGATTTGGGGTGGAGAGTTCTATAGATCTATTAGGTCCACTTGGTGCAGAGCTGAGTTCAATTCCTGGATATCCTTGTTAACTTTCTGTTTTGTTGATCTGTCTAATGTTGACAGTGGAGTGTTGAAGTCTCCCATTATTATTGTATGGGTCTAAGTCTCTTTGTAAGTCTCTAAGGACTTGCTTTATGAATCTGGGTGCTCCTGTATTGGGTGCATATATATTTAGGATAGTTAGCTCTTCCTGTTGAATTGATCCCTTTACCATTATGTAATGGCCTTCTTTGTCTCTTTTGATCTTTGATGGTTTAAAGTCTGTTTTATCAGAGACTAGGATTGCAACCCCTGCTTTTTTTGTTCTCCATTTGCTTGGTAGATCTTCCTCCATCCCTTTATTTTGAGCCTATGTATGTCTCTGCATGTGAGATGGATCTCCTGAATATAGCAAACTGATGGGTCTTGACTCTTTATCCAGTTGGCCAGTCTGTTTCTTTTAATTGGAGCATTTAGTCCATTTACATTTAAGGTTAATATTGTTATGTGTGAAATTGATCCTGCCATTATGATATCAACTGGTTATTTTGCTCGTTAGTTGATGCAGTTTCTTCCTAGCCTCGATGGTCTTGACATTTTGGCATGTGTTTGCAATGGCTGGTACTGGTTGTTCCTTTCCATGTTTAGGGCTTCCTTCAGGTTCTCTTGTAAGGCAGGCCTGGTGGTGACAAAATCTCTAAGCATTTGCTTATGTGTAAAGGATTTTATTTCTCCTTCACTGATGAAACTTAGTTTGGCTGGATATGAAATTCTGGGTTGAAAATTCTTTTCTTTAAGAACGTTGAATATTGGCCCCCACTCTCTTCTGGCTTGTAGAGTTTCTGCCGAGAGGTCTGCTGTTAGTCTGATGGGCTTCCCTTTGTGGGTAACCTGACCTTTCTCTCTGGCTGCCCTTAAGATTTTTTCCTTCATTTCAACTTTGGTGAATCTGGCAATTATGTGTCTTGGAGTTGCTCTTCTGCAGGAGTATCTTTGTGGCATTCTCTGTATTTCCTGAATTTGAATGTTGGCCTGCCCTACTAGGTTGGGGAAGTTCTCCTGGATGATATCCTGAAGAGTGTTTTTCAACTTGGTTCCATTTTCCCCCTCACTTTCAGGCACCCTAATCAGAGGTAGATTTGGTCTTTTTACAAAATCCCACACTTCTTGCAGGCTTTGTTCATTTCTTTTTCTTCTTTTTTCTTTTGGTTTCTCTTCTCTTTTCGTTTCATTCATTTGATCCTCAATCGCTGATATTCTCTCTTCCAGTTGATCGAGTCGGTTACTGAAGCTTGTGCATTTGTCACGTATTTCTCGTGTCATGGTTTTCATCTCTGTCATTTCGTTTATGACCTTCTCTGCATTAATTAGTCTAGCTGTCAATTCTTCCACTCTTTTTTCAAGATTTTTAGTTTCTTTGCGCTGGGTACGTAATTCTTCCTTTAGCTCTGAGAAGTTTGATGGACTGAAGTCTTCTTCTCTCATCTCGTCAAAGTCATTCTCTGACCAGCTTCGATCCATTGCTGGCGATGAGCTGCGCTCCTTTGCAGGGGGAGATGTGCTCTTATTTTTTGAATTTCCAGCTTTTCTGCCCTGCTTTTTCCCCATCTTTGTGGTTTTATCTGTCTCTGGTCTTTGATGATGGTGACGTACTGATGGGGTTTTGGTGTAGGTGTCCTTCCTGTTTGATAGTTTTCCTTCTGACACTCAGGACCCTCAGCTATAGGTCTGTTGGTGACTGCTTGAGGTCCACTCCAGACCCTGTTTGCCTGGGTATCAGCAGCAGAGGTTGCAGAAGATAGAATATTGCTGAACAGCGAGTGTACCTGTCTGATTCTTACTTTGGAAGCTTCCTCTCAGGGGTGTACTCCACCCTGTGAGGAGTGGGGTGTCAGACTGCCCCTAGTGGGGGATGTCTCCCAGTTAGGCTACTCAGGGTTCAGTGTCCCACTTGAGCAGGCAATCTGTCCGTTCTCAGATCTCAACCTCCGTGTCGGGAGATCCACTGCTCTCTTCAAAGCTGTCAGACAGAGTCGTTCGTGTCTGCTCAGGCCTCGGCTGCTTACCCTGTTGTTTTTTTAGCTGAGCCCTGCCCCCAGAGGTGGAGTCTATAGAGACAGGCAGGTTTCCTTGAGCTGCTGTGAGCTCCACCCAGTTGGAGCTTCCCAGCGGCTTTATTTACCTACTTAAGCCTCAGCAATGGCGGGCGCCCCTCCCCCAGCCTCACTGCTGCCTTGCGGTTAGATCACCACAGACTGCTGTTTTAGCAATGAGGGAGGCTCCGTGGGCGTGGGACCCTCCCGGCCAGGTGAGGGATATATTCTTCTGGTGTGCCCGTTTGCTTAAAGCGTGGTATTGGGGTGGGAGTTACCCGATTTTCCAGGTGTTGTGTGTCTCAGTTCCCCTGGCTAGGAAAAGGGATTCCCTTCCCCCTTGCGCTTCCCAGGTGAGGAGATGCCTCGCCCTGCTTCAGCTCTCGCTGATCAGGCTGCAGCAGCTGACCAGCACCGATTGTGCGGCACTCCCTAGTGAGATGACCCCAGTACCTCAGTTGAAAATGCAGAAATCACCGGTCTTCTGTGTCGCTCGCGCTGGGAGTTGGAGACTGGAGCTGTTCCTATTTGGCCATGTTAAAACAACGTATAATTTTAAATTGAAGTTATCTGTGCTTTTCATGTAAAAGGCATAAGAAAGTTCACTTGTAAACAGTGTGAACATTTACTTAAACTTGATTTAAGATATTCATTAACATGTTATTTAATTTACAAAAGCTTCTCCAAAGTTAGAAGGAGTTGTTTGCTGGGTATGGGAGTTTTCTCTCTGAAGCATTTGATGTGTTTAAGAGAATCAGAAAATTTGCATTTAATTTACACAAAGATGTGTAAGAGCTACAAATTAATTAGGTTTATAAATGAGGTTAATTATTTAGGGGAAGTCAACCTGTTAAAATTATTAATTTATTGACTATTATTAATATATACAGAAATATATTCTTACATAAAGATATATATTCTTTTTTTGAGGTAAAATATACATAACATAAAATTTATTATCTTAACAGTTTTTAAATGTACACTTCAGTGATTTTAAGTACATCTGTGTTGTTATGAAACCATAACCACCATCCATCTCCAGAACTCTTCATCTTACAAAGCTGAAATTCTATCCTCATTAAACAAAAACTTTGTTCCCCCTCCCCTGCCCTCTAAAAACCACCATCCTATTGTTTGTCTCTGTAAAACTGACTATTCTAGATCCCTCACGCATCGTATCATAGTGTTTGTCTTTTTGTGACTGGTTCATTTCATCTCGCATAATGTCCTTAAGGTTCATCCATGTAGCACACATAGGTCAGAATTTTCTTCCTTGTGAAGGCTGAATACTATTTCATTGTATGGATAGGCCACATTTTGCTTATGTGTTTGTTGATGAACACCTCTACTGTATAGCTATTGACTGATGCTACTATGAACATGGGTGACCAGATAGCTCTTCAAGGCCTCTATTTCTTTCTTTTATTTATTTATTTATTTATTTTTTTTTATCATACTTTAAGTTCTAGGGTACATGTGCATAACGTGCAGGTTTGTTACATATGGATACTTGTGCCATGTTGGTGTGCTGCACCCATCAACTCGACAGCACCCATCAATTTGTCATTTATATCAGGTATAACTCTGAATGCAATCCCTCCCCCCTCCCCCTCCCCATGATAGGCCCCGGTGTGTGATGTTCCCCTTCCCGACTCCAGGTGATGTCATTGTTCAGTTCCCACCTATGAGTGAGAACATGCGGTGTTTGATTTTCTGTTCTTGTGATAGTTTGCTAAGAATGATGGTTTCCACCTGCATCCATGTCCCTACAAAGGACACAAACTCATCCTTTCTTATGGCTGCATAGTATTCCATGGTGTATATGTGCCACATTTTCTTAATCCAGTCTGTCACAGATGGACATTTGGGTTGATTCTAAGTCTTTGCTATTGTGAATAGTGCCACAATAAACATACGTGTGCATGTGTCTTTATAGCAGCATGATTTATAATCCTTTGAGTATATACCCAGTAGTGGGATGGCTGGGTCATATGGTACATCTAGTTCTAGATCCTTGAGGAATCGCCATACTGTTTTCCATAATGGTTGAACTAGTTTACAATCCCACCAACAGTGTAAAAGTGTTCCTATTTCTCCACATCCTCTCCAGCATCTGTTGTTGCCTGACTTCTTAATGATTGCCATTCTAACTGGTGTGAGATGATATCTCATTGTGGTTTTGATTTGCATTTCTCTGATGGCCAGTGATGATGAGCATTTTTTCATGTGTCTGTTGGCTGTATGAATGTCTTCTTTTGAGAAATGTCTCTTCATATCCTTTGCCCACTTTTTGATGGGGTTGTTTGTTTTTTTCTTGTATATTTGTTTGAGTTCTTTGTAGATTCTGGATATTAGCCCTTTGTCAGATGAGTAGATTGCAAAAATTTTCTCCCATTCTGTAGATTGCCTTTTCACTCTGATGGTAGTTTATTTTGCTGTGCAGAAGCTCTTTAGTTTAATTAGATCCCATTTGTCAATTTTGGCTTTTGCTGCCGTTGCTTTTGGTGTTTTAGACATGAAGTCCTTGCCCATGCCTATGTCCTGAATGGTACTACCTAGGTTTTCTTCTAGGGTTTTTATGGTATTAGGACTAACATTTAAGACTCTAATCCACCTTGAATTAATCTTTGTATAAGGAGTAAGGAAAGGATCCAGTTTCAGCTTTGTACTTATGGCTAGCCAATTTTCCCAGCACCATTTATTAAATAGGGAATCCTTTCCCCATTTCTTCTTTCTCTCAGGTTTGTCAAAGATCAGATGGCTGTAGATGTGTGGAATTATTTCTGAGGACTCTGTTCTGTTCCATTGGTCTATAGCTCTGTTTTGGTACCAGTACCATGCTGTTTTGGTTACTGTAGCCTTGTAGTATAGTTTGAAGTCAGGTAGAGTGATGCCTCCAGCTTTGTTTTTATGACTTAGGATTGTCTTGGCAATGCGGGCTCCTTTTTGGTTACATATGAACTTTAAAGAAGTTTTTTCCAGTTCTGTGAAGAAACTCATTGGTAGCTTGATGGGGATGGCATTGAATCTATAAATGACCTTGGGCAGTATGGCCATTTTCACGATATTGATGCTTCCTATCCATGAGCATGGTATGTTCTTCCATTTGTTTGTGTCCTCTTTGATTTCACTGAGCAGTGGTTTGTAGTTCTCCTTGAAGAGGTCCTTGACATCCCTTGTAAGTTGGATTCCTAGGTATTTTTTTCTCTTTGAAGCAATTGGAATGGAAGTTCATTCATGATTTGGCTCTGTGTTTGTCTGTTACTGGTATATAAGAATGCTTGTGATTTTTGCACATTAATTTTGTATCCTGAGACTTTGCTGAAGTTGCTTATCAGCTTAAGGAGATTTTGGGCTGAGACAATGGGGTGTTCTAAATATACAATCGTGTCATCTGCAAACAGGGACAATTTGACTTCTTCTTTTCCTAACTGGATACCCTTGATTTCTTTCTCTTGCCTCATTGCCCTGGCCAGAACTTCCAACACTATGTTGAATAGGAGTGGTGAGAGAGGGCATCCCTGTCTTGTGCCAGTGTTCAAAGGGAATTTTTCCAGTTTTTGCCCATTCAGTATGATATTGGCTGTGGGTTTGTCATAAATAGCTCTTATTATTTTGAGGTACGTTCCATCAATACCGAATTTATTGAGCATTTTTAGCATGAAGGGCTGTTGAATTTTGTCAAAAGCCTTTTCTGCATCTATTGAGATAATCATGTGGTTCTTGTCTTTGGTTCTGTTTATATGCTGGATTACGTTTATTGATTTGCAAATGTTGAACCAGCCTTGCATCCCAGGGATGAAGCCCACTTGATCATGGTGGATAAGCTTTTTGATGTGCTGCTGAATCCAGTTTGCCAGTATTTTATTGAGGATTTTTGCATCGATGTTCATCACGGATATTGGTCTAAAATTCTCTTTTTTTGTTGTGTCTCTGCCAGGCTTTGGTATCAGGATGATGTTGGCCTCATAAAATGAGTTAGGGAGCATTCCCTCTTTTTCTATTGATTGGAATAGTTTCAGAAGGAACGGTACCAGCTCCTCCTTGTACCTCTGGTAGAATTCAGCTGTGAATCCATCTGGTCCTGGACTTTTTTTGGTGGGTAGGCTATTAATTATTGTCTCAATTTCAGAGCCTGCTATTGGTCTATTCAGGGATTCAACTTCTTCCTGGTTTAGTCTTGGAAGAGTGTAAGTGTCCAGGAAATTATCCATTTCTTGTAGATTTTCTAGTTGATTTGCATAGAGGTATTTATAGTATTCTCTGATGGTAGTTTGTATTTCTGTGGGGTCCGTGGTGATATCCCCTTTGTCATTTTTTATTGCATCTATTTGATTCCTCTCTCTCTTTTCTTCTTTATTAGTCTTGCTAGCGGTCTGTCAATTTTGTTGATCTTTTCAAAAAACCAATTCCTGGATTCATTGATTTTTTGGAGGGTTTTTTGTGTCTCTATCTCCTTCAGTTCTGCTCTCATCTTAGTTATTTCTTGCCTTCTGCTAGCTTTTGAATGTGTTTGCTCTTGCCTCTCTAGTTCTTTTAATTGTGATGTTAGAGTGTCAATTTTGGATCTTTCCAGCTTTCTCTTGTGGGCATTTAGTGCTATAAATTTACCTCTACACATTGCTTTAAATGTGTCCCAGAGATTCTGGTAAGTTGTATCTTTGTTCTCATCGGTTTCAAAGAACATCTTTATTTCTGCCTTCATTTTGTTATGTACCCAGGAGTCATTCAGGAGCAGGTTGTTCAGTTTCCATGTAGTTGAGCGGTTTTGATCGAGTTTCTTAGTCCTGAGTTCTAGTTTGATTGCACTGTAGTCTGAGAGACAGTTTGTTATAATTTCTGTTCTTTTACATTTGCTGAGGAGTGCTTTACTTCCAACTATGTTGTCAATTTTGGAATAAGTGCGATGTGGTGATGAGAAGAATGTATATTCTGTTGATTTGGGGTGGAGAGTTCTATAGATGTCTATTAGGTCCGCTTGGTGCAGAGATGAGTTCAATTCCTGGATATCCTTGTTAACTTTCTGTCTCGTTGATCTGTCTAATGTTGACAGTGGAGTGCTGAAGTCTCCCATTATTATTGTATATTGTATAATACTGTATAATACAATATTATTGTATCTAAGCCTCTTTGTAAGTCTCTAAGGACTTGCTTTATGAATTTGGGTGCTCCTGTATTGGGTGCGTATATATTTAGGATAGTTAGTTCTTCCTGTTGAATTGATCCCTTTACCATTATGTAATGGCCTTCTTTCTCTCTTTTGATCTTTGATGGTTTAAAGTCTGTTTTATCAGAGACTAGGATTGCAACCCCTGCTTTTTTTTGTTCTCCATTTGCTTGGTAGATCTTCCTCCATCCCTTTATTTTGAGCCTGTGTATGTCTCTGCATGTGAGATGGGTCTCCTGAATACAGCAGACTGATGGGTCTTGACTCTTGACCAGTTTGCCAATCTGTGTCTTTTAATTGGAGCATTTAGCCCATTTACCTTGAAGGTAATATTGTTATGTGTGAACTTGATCCTGCCATTATGATATTAACTGGTTATTTTGCTCGTTAGTTGATGCAGTTTCTTCCTAGCCTCGATGGTCTTGACATTTTGGCATGTGTTTGCAATGGCTGGTACTGGTTGTTCCTTTCCATGTTTAGGGCTTCCTTCAGGGTCTCTTGTAAGGCAGGCCTGGTGGTGACAAAATCTCTAAGCATTTACTTATGTGTAAAGGATTTTATTTCTCCTTCACTTATGAAACTTAGTTTGGCTGGATATGAAATTCTGGGTTTAAAATTCTTTTCTTTAAGAATGTTGAATATTGGCCCCCACTCTCTTCTGGCTTGTAGAGTTTCTGCCGAGAGATCTGCTGTTAGTCTGATGGGCTTCCCTTTGTGGGTAATCCAACCTTTCTCTCTGGCTGCCCTTAAGATTTTTTCCTTCATTTCAACTTTGGTGAATCCGGCAATTATATGTCTTGGAGTTGCTCTTCTGGAGGAGTATCTTTGTGGCGTTCTCTGTATTTCCTGAATTTGAATGTTGGCCTGCCCTACTAGGTTGGGGAAGTTCTCCTGGATGATATCCTGAAGAGTGTTTTCCAACTTGGTTCCATTTTCCCCCACTTTCAGGCACCCCAATCAGACGGAGATTTGGTCTTTTTACATAATCCCATACTTCTTGCAGGCTTTGTTCATTTCTTTTTCTTCTTTTTTCTTTTGGTTTCTCTTCTCGCTTCATTTCATTCATTTGATCCTCAATCGCTGATACTCTTTCTTCCAGTTGATCGAGTCGGTTACTGAAGCTTGTGCATTTGTCACGTAATTCTCGTGTCATGGTTTTCATCTCTGTCATTTCGTTTATGACCTTCTCTGCATTAATTAGTCTAGCTATCAATTCTTCCACTCTTTTTTCAAGATTTTTAGTTTCTTTGCGCTGGGTACGTAATTCCTCCTTTAGCTCTGAGAAGTTTGATGGACTGAAGTCTTCTTCTCTCATCTCGTCAAAGTCATTCTCTGACCAGCTTCAATCCGTTGCTGGCGATGAGCTGCGCTCCTTTGCAGGGGGAGATGCGCTCTTATTTTTTGAGTTTCCAGCTTTTCTGCCCTGCTTTTTCCCCATGTTTGTGGTTTTATCTGCCTCTGGTCTTTAATGATGGTGACGTACTAATGGGGTTTTGGTATAGGTGTTCTTCCTGTTTGATAGTTTTCCTTCTGACACTCAGGACCCTCAGCTATAGGTCTTGGAGACTGCTTGAGGTCCACTCCAGACCCTGTTTGCCTGGGTATCAGCAGCAGAGGCTGCAGAAGATAGAATATTGCTGAACAGCAAGTGTACCTGTCTGATTCTTACTTTGGAAGCTTCCTCTCAGGGGTTTACTCCACCCTGTGAGGTGTGGGATGTCAGACTGTCCCTAGTGGGGGATGTCTCCCAGTTAGGCTACTCAGGGGTCAGGAACCCACTTGAGCAGGCAGTCTGTCCATTCTCAGATCTCAACCTCCATGTCGGGAGATCCACTGTCTCTTCAAAGCTGTCAGAGCCGTTCGCGTCTGCTCAGGCCTCTGCTGCTTCCCCTTTTGTTGTTTAGCTGTGCCCTGTCCCCAGAGGTGGAGTCTACAGAGACAGGCAGGTTTCCTTGAGCTGCTGTGAGCTCCACCCAGTTGGAGCTTCCCAGCGGCTTTGTTTACCTACTTAAGCCTCAGCAATGGTGGGCGCCCCTCCCCCAGCCTCGCTGCTGCCTTGCAGTTAGATCAAAGACTGCTGTGCTAGCAATGAGGGAGGCTCCGTGGGCGTGGGACCCTCCCGGCCAGGTGTGGGTATAATCTTCTGGTGTGCCTGTTTGCTTAAAGCACAGTATTGGGGTGGGAATTACCCGATTTTCCAGGTGTTGTGTGTCTCAGTTCCCCTGGCTAGGAAAAGGGATTCCCTTCCCCCTTGTGCTTCCCAGGTGAGGCGATGCCTCGCCCTGCTTCAGCTCTCGCTGGTCGGGCTGCAGCAGCTGACCAGCACCGATTGTGCGGCACTCCCTAGTGAGATGACCCCAGTACCTCAGTTGAAAATGCAGAAATCACCGGTCTTCTGTGTCGCTCGCGCTGGGAGTTGGAGACTGGAGCTGTTCCTATTTGGCCACCTTGCTCCCCCTCAGATATATATTCTTATATAAATATTTACTAAAATTATAGATACAATAACAAGTTTTATAAGCTAAATGTAAGGCCTTAAGAAAAATAGGTTTTCCAATTTGTGACTTTAATAAACTAGGTATTGGTTTAATTTACTTTTATTTTAGGCAGCCATATGTTCACTGTTTATTGAGTATCTCATATGTAGGCATTATGGTTATCATGGATGAGATGCTGCAGTGAACAAAATATAGTTCGATATTTCACTCTTGGGGCTTATAATCTAGTAGCAGAAATAGACAGTATACAACTGATTATGCAACTAATGATTTATTTACAAGTCTAGTATGTTCTGCAAAAAGAAATGTAGATTGATATTTTTTATCACAGGCATTGCAGTCTTCTTTGAATGTTGTTACAAATGAGAAAGGCATTTTGAAGATATTACGTATACAAGAGACATGACAGAAGAGAAAGATAGTTCCCCCAAATTGTCAATCAAGGCCTAAATTTAAAAGGGTAACTAAAAATATTTCTCTTCTTTTTGTACAATAGAGCTCTTAAACTTAATTTTCCCATCTATCTGAAATTTCCTGTCTGTTGACCAACTAAGTATTAATTTTAAAATCACCTAACTATAAATAGTCTATTTTATACACACACACACACACACATACACATAAATCCTTGGGCAAATTTTAAATGACTGTTAAAAACACAAGTCAATGCTTTAACGAAGCCCACCAACTGTCAATTGGTCAAGGCTCTTCCCAGCCCTGGCCTGGTTCTGCCCCAGCAGGGAGCTCTTCAGACTTCCAGGTTGGGTAAGTTTATTTCCTTAGAGGCAGTGTTGGTGGCCTCTGCTCTACTTGAACATAAACACCATAATGTAAGAGGCCATGTCTGTTTTGTGCATTATGATATATCCCTCATATTTTTTATCTAACATTTAAAAGTCCTAACATTAAAAGACCTAACATTAAAAAGTCGCTTAACAAATATCAAGTGAGTGAAGGAGTGAATGGTGAGTCAACAGCTTGCGGGGCTTCTGGCCTTTCCCTAGACTGTTCAGCCAGGGAGTGCAATGCCTTGCCTGTCCTTTAACTCTTTTGAGTTTCTTGTTCTTATTTGTCCATTCTTTGACTTGCCCTCTTGCCTCACTCTCTAAACTCTGAACTCCTGTGACTTTAGACTACTTATCTAATGCAACACACTTTCTTAATGATTCTCCAACCCGCAACCCCAATGTGTCTTTTGGGTCCCCATTGCATCTTTTGGGTCCCCTTTGCAAGATTCTTTGGCTATTACCTAAAATCAGAATCATACACTTGGGACACAGTTTTCCAGAGACAGACTCTGAGGCAGATGGACAATTTGCTGATAAGACGCCACCTTTTATAAGACTTTATTAACCAGCAGGAGGACTTTGGACACCAACTTCTCAGTAGAGATCAGCACATCCTGCAGCAACAGACATTGCTGGCATTTCTTCATATGAATGTTCATTAAGTCCTTTTAGGTTTTAAGTCTTCATAGGAAACCCAAAAGGACTTAATGAACATTCATATGGAAAAATACCAGCAAAGAGATCCTCCTCATAGCATCATGAAATCATTATGGAAGAATCATCGATGATGAAATATACTTGATAACAAAAGCTTAGTTCTTTTAGCTCTTTTCTTTTCCCTTATTGGTATACTAGTGGACCAATAATCCTGTTTGACCATCAGTGATAGAAAAATCTCATCCTAACCTCAGTGTGTCATCAATGTACCTTTTTGTGGCAGCCTTCTAATGCCTGAGGACCTTCTAAGGCCTGCCTAAAACAACCTTGATTTCTTTCTTAAAGCAGATGAACTTGTCACCTGTCTGTCTCCATAGTGATGACTCAAACTCTGCCTTGGATATGCTCTCTGACCTGAACTTCATGCCTCATTTTGACCTAAGACATTGTTCATCTCAGCTCCAGTTTTACCTGGCTAGAGATCTCTGTCCCTCCCTGAGCGATAACATTGAGTTCCTCCTACTGTTACACCCATTTCCATGACTAGCTCTCCACCTGTGGTTCCGGGCCCTCATCTCATCTTATTACTAAAGAACTTGACTTTTCTAATCTAGTGTCTTCCCTTTTGCTTTCTGTTTCCTTTTTATCTTCCATTGCTCAACATTTTACAGCCAACTAATGAAGGAGGAGGAATATCAGAAGGAAAGAATAAGATGAAGAGGATTGACTCTCATTCCTCTCTTTTCATATAGCCAAGAGAAAGAAACTATAGATATTCCTCAGCCTTAAGGGAAAAAATGCCTAAATAAAAGAAAAAAAACTCTTTCTTTAAAGCCATTTCTCCCCATGATGCCATTTTCTTTTGTTAAAGTTAAGAAAACAGATGCATAAGCCATCATTATACTAAAAAGATATCTCATATCTAGTGGTACTGCAGAATGTTAGCCTCACTCAAAGGAACATATACCTCTAACTCTGAAGTTTCTCTGAAATCTATTAAAATTTACAGGATATATGCTGGTTTGAAAACTTTTTTGTTTACCATGGGTTTTAAATGGTAATCAGAATTCAAAGTCAAACTTACATATTTTTAAAGTGATTGTCAAATCGATCAAAATAAATGGAAAACCTTTGTGAAGTATATAAAGAAATGTAAATGCTTTATGGGAATTGAAACAGATGGACAGCTTCCCTGATAAGGCACCAACTTTGTTTGATGTCTTTGGTCACCAAAAGGACCAATTTCCTCAAGGACTCTTTGCTTGGGGCTTTGATATAAATCCTAATATAAACTGTCTCTAAAATCCAGAAAAGTCATTTGATAACCCTACCTCATCCTTTTTATTTGAAGTCTTAGCTGGGCTTTTTCAAATTTTCAAGAAATGTTAGGGTCATCTCAAGCAACACAATGTTTAGCTAAAGACATGAAGAATAAATCACACATGAAAGATGCAGGCAAGTGGGCATAGTGGCTCACGCCTGCAATCCCATCACTTTGTGAGGCTGAGGTGGATGGATCGCTTGAGCCCAGGAGTTCAAGACCAGCCTGAGCAACATGGTGAGACCTGTCTCTACAAAAAATATAAAAATTAGCCAGGTGTGGTGGTGTACACCTGTAATCCTAGCTACTCAGGAGGCTGAGGCAAGGAGGATCGTCTGAGCTCAGGAGGTCAAGGCTGCAGTGAACCATGATTGAGCCACTGTCCTCCAGCCTGGGCAACAGAGCAAGACCCTGTCTCAGAAAAAAAAAAAAAAAAAAAAAGACACAGACCTCAGGAAACTGGAAAGTTGTTCAGGACACAAGGGCAATTTTAATGTCCCAACAGCAACTCTAATATCTAGGCTCCCTTTCTCTGTGCTTCTCTCAACACCCCTCTTGAGTTGTCATTGTGCTGACTCAATGCTCCTTCTTCTTCTGGACTTATGTTCACCGCCTTCTGTCTGTGATCTCTTCACATGTGCTGCCACCACCTGAGGATTATCTGTTTTCACATTAACATTCCCCATAACAAGCCTGGCATGGTGATACACACCTGTAGTCCTGGCTACTCAGGAGGCTGAGCAGGGAGGATCACTTGAAGCCAAGAGTTTGAGTCCCACCTAGGCCACATAGCAAGATCCTTATCTTCAAAAAAATAAATAAGAACAATAAAAATTTCCTCTAAGAGAGTCAGATACTATTCTGAAAGAGTGGTAGTATACTTCCACTACTACTATAGGAAGTAATAGTATTTTCATTGCCAACAATTTTCTAAAAGAAGCCATCTCATTGATAACTACCAATTGCCAGTTTTCTTAATTTAACTAAGTATAGTTTCAATGCCTATCGTGAGTTATAGTTTTGACTCTGCTGTCTTTAAAAAGTCTTCTTTTCAGCATTCGGAGCATACTGCTCATTGATGCTTGCTTCCGTTTAATTATAAGGTGAATATTCTAATAAGACTCATTTTGAGTTTCCTAGTCATTGTCTACTATTAGCGCCCTCACTGGGCAAATTTCTCCCAAGAGTCATCCAGTTGCCCCTTGAGTAAGGCACCAATCTGTGGAGTCCAGGTAGAAGGGACACATGGCACAAATTGTTTGCAATGACATTTCTCTGAGAAAGGTAGGGAACATGGTAACTACTCCAGAACATCTGAGCCACTACATTTGGGTTTTATAGATATACAGTTCCAACTTATTTTTATAGCAACAAAATTAAATCTAAAGAGGGACCACATATTATTAAATTATAAGCCTCTTCCCACATGTAACCCTTTGCTGCAGACTTATTAAAAATATAACATGCTAGTTTATCTTTATTGACATCACTGATAGAATATCATGGAGAGCAGGACAGGACACAAAGACAGAATCCCGAGGCATGTTATAGACTAGCCTGGTCACCAATCAACATTCTTACAGTACAGCACAGTGTTTCAACTGCTTATGACTTTATTCAACTTCATTATCTTCTCTCTGCAACTTAGAAATGAAAAGAATTTTGTTAAAAGCCTAGCTAACATTAAGCTACCTTATGGGTTTGGAGAGTTTGGCTTTTCTGGGTTTTTTGTTGTTGTTGTTATCCCTAAAGCTTGTCATTATTGCCTAGACGTTAGGCTCTAAAAGTGAGCTTTAATAGCATTATTGTTATCACCCAATCTGTTAGGTTACTCCCAGTGAGCAACTCCATGCCAGGTTCAGTTCAGAGTAAAACCAATGCCCAAGATACTTTTTCCCTTTACATTCACAAACTGTTCAGCAGAAAATTAAATTAAAGTAAGCACTGATGAGTATTGCCTGTATCAGTCTGGTGACCCCATCCCAAAAGGATGTGAGGTTAGCATGACATGTTATCAATGAATTCATGTCAGCTATTTCAGTCACTACTGGTTTTTCAAAGATTGAAACCATCAGTTTGAGGGCTTCAGACTTAGCAGTCTGCTCTCTCCAAATTCCAACTTGTCAAACACTCAAGAAAGGTCTTTCATTAACTGAGCTGAGTTTCATTTATAAACTTTAGTTCCCACTAAAGCTCATGCACCAAATCTCTTCCCAATACAAAATGATAGCCACAAAAACTCAGAAAGAGTGGAGATGGGAGAAATGCCCTTCAGAAAGCTTCCTATGCAATAGGAAGTTTCGCTTATTGAGCGATTCCCCCCACCCGCCCACCTTCTCCACATGCATAATGCAAACGACTCCAACCTGAGAAACAACCTACTGATGTGCTGTGAAGGACAGCGGAAAAGATCCTTCAGGAAACCTGCCTGCGGCTCTCAGATAGGAATCCAGTTCTCCAGACATTCAACTTTCTGTTCTGTCCTTGAGAATTTCTGCCTGCAAAGAATTCCATACCACACCAATGGGTAAACTCCTTGATCTCTGATCTCTCATGCAATCAGACAATATTTACTGAGTATATCCTGTGTGCCAGGATCTGACCTGGACGCTGGGGATAAGGCAATGAATAAAACCAAGGCCTTGCTCACTTGAAGCTTATCTTCTAGTGTTTTTGTTTTGTGGAGCTTATATTGCACCCTGTGGATCTGCGTCTCTAGAGTTTTGCTCATGCTCTTCTAGCCTGGAACCCCCTCCTTCATAATTTCCACTTAACTAATTTCTAACATCTTCAAAACCCAGCTCAAACCATACCTCCTCTATGACTCTTTCCCAGATCTCCCCGGTTTCAGATTTCTTTAACCGCCAACCAAACACACTCTTGTACCAAATATTTAGTCCTTAATGCCTTATGTATCATTTATATTTATTTATGGACATATCCTAACTCTTCAACTATATTGAAGCCCTTTGAGGACAGATAATGAATCTTTTGTTATTCTTTAAGCCCCAACACCAAAGTACCCTGTATGAAGAGAGTATATCATAAATAGTGGTAGCTAATGACAGTGATAGTGAACTGAATAATATTTTTCCTTTAATCTGGAACAAAGAGTGAGCAAATAAATCAAGGATATCAAAGAAAGTACCATTTTCACTGCTGACAATTTTACAAAAGAAGCCATCTCATTGATAACTACCAACAGCCAGTTTTTTAATTTGGTCCTAAGTATTCCAAGTACAGTTGAAATGCCTATCATGAGCTATAGTTTTGAATCTGCTGTCTTCCTCTCAGCACTCAGAGCATGTTGCTCATTGATGCTTGCTTAAGTTTAATTTTAAGGTGAATATTTTATGAATAAAAAAGGAAAATATTTTGGCTTTCATTCCATTTAAACTGAATTGAGTAAGGAATCACTCAGCAGGTATAATGTAGCAAACTGTATAATAACAATAGCAGGGTTAAAATTTACTTTTGGAGAATAAAATGCAAGCAATAACAAGATATGTTTATAGATAAGAAAATAAAAGGCCATGCTTTTCTCAGAACTCATGACAGTTATGTGATCAAGTAAGCTTTGCCTGTCAGAGGAAGTCCCTGTGTGTAAGCATGATTGCCATTTTGGCTGTCATTTTTCATAGACAGTCTAGGAAACCTGGGACTTTTGGGAAGCACAGATCAATAGTACATTTTTACATTTGAGTGTCACTCTAAAATTTACAGTGCTTTCACATATGTTATCTCATTTGATCCTTTCACAAACCCAGCAGAAAGTAGAACAGGTAAATAATTTTTAAATTTTAAGATAGGGAAACTGAGGTCCAACTGTTAAGAACATTAGAAGAATTGGCCATATTAGATGACATTCCCATCAATGAATGCTTCCACTTCCATACATGCCCACAAGTAAGCTCCCTGTTTTGCTGCTTTTGGTCCTTCTCTTTGTGCTTAAAATAAAATAAAAACAGTTCTGTTTCTGTCAAGGGGTTTTGACTTGTTTAGGCCAACTCTCTCATTGACAAGCAGGAGACATGGACAAATTCAAAGGTGCCTTATAGCTACAAAGGCAGTGAGGACTTGTGAGTTCGTATCTTGGAGTGGGGAGAACCTCAGATAAATGAATCTAATATTTGGTGCTTTATTCCTTCCCAAGATATTTGTCAATTCAAAAGCAACAGCTGAGAGTTTGAGAAATGAACAAGGTTTTTGTAAATCTCACAGAGAAAGACAGGGAGATAAAAATAGAAGTTTAGGGTCTCAAAGAAGAAGAATTCCAAAAGCAAATATGCTAGCCTTTTTGTCATGACACAGAAGGAACTCAACCAAGGAAAAAGGATGAAGTAGAAATAAACTCACCAAGAGTCTATTTCAAAAAGACTTCACAGGTTCAAAATAGCTGATTCCCTGGTTGGATTCAGGTAACACTCCCACACCCAGCATCCTGCCAAAAGCAAAGATGAATATTTTCTGGGGGAAAATACCATCCATGACCTTAAACTATTTCCATAATTTTTCAACACAATGTCCAGCACTCACATAAAAAGTAAAATAGACCTTAAATACACAAAAATTAGTTGTAAAACAAAAGAAAAATGACAATAGAATAGAACAAACAAAAATACAATGGAATAGAATAGTAACAGGTCCACATGTGATCCATATATTGTAACTATGATGAGTATGTTCAAGAAAAGAAGTGAGAAGATGACAAATTTTAGGAGTGACAAGGAAACTACAAAAAGAAAACAAATGAAAATTCTCAACACAAGTTAAGAGCCCAAAGGGGTACTGGTAACTAGAAGGTAGTGGTGGCCATACTAACTACATTTGGTTTATGATACTGTGCACATGATCTGTGCATTTTATGACTATTACTTAGAACTAAATAACAAAATAAATGATAATTAAATTTTGTAAACATATTTACCAAGGTCTTTGAAAATATTCATTTCCTTTTACCCAGTAATTTCACTTTTAGTAATTTATCCTAAGGAAATAATGGTAATGAAATATATTCCATGTTATGAATTTCCTGTGTTTTACATAGCTCTTCCTCTATTTTGTATACTAATTTTGTTTCCAATGATGTTTCTATTACAATGCTGTGGTAAAGATCTTAGATTAGTAATTTTTTTCTTAACTTAAAATTATCTTCATAAAACAAATTACCATTAAAATGTTGAGTTTATAATAGTCATTACATAAAATAGATAAAAGCAGCAAATGAAATTACAGAGTGAATATGATCACAAATATGCATTTCTAAAGAAGTTAAAGACAAAGGATTGCAAGGAAATATATCAAAGTGCCATCAGTGATTATGATTGTCTTTGTTTAGTGAAATTATATGTATATTTTCTCCCTGTGTTTTACTTTTTACTACCTATTTTGTAGTAAATACATACATATTATTTTATAATGGTAAAAATATAAAATCCCATATCATTAAAATGGAAGACTGTTATTTGTAAAGGAACCCATTCAAATTCCTACCCAGGCAATGCCTCTTCTTCCCCAGGGGCACTGACTTTGAGCTAGACTTACAGCACTCACTACTGTGCCTCATACATCAAAGCACACACATGTTGCTTCATGTTTTAGAACCCTCAGCTAAAATACAATGGCAGGGCCCATTGTAACCTCTAGTCTGTCCTCTCTCCAATTCTCCCCACTAGGGAAATCTATCCAAGCCAATTTCAGGGCCTATGTTTCATGACAAGTAATTTTAAAGCAGGGCAGTACTTGAACATTTACACACAAACAACTCATTAGGTGGTAGAATTTATTGGAAAGAAAACAGTATGTCATCCGAACCATAAAATGACTACTGAGCCCAGTTTTCTCCATTGCCTCTATTAGTTCCTGGCATAAGCCAAGATGCTTCAGACACGAATTCATTTTCCTCACCCTCTAAGTACTGGCTAGCACACTACTATTGCAGAACCTAGCTTTGGGGGGACTTTTAAACTTGTATGCAGTTCAAAACTTCTATCTTAATTAAAGCTTGGAGGTAGAGAATACCATGTACATAACCACAGAAAACATTCATTTCTTACTGGCAGGAAACCTGAGAAACACCATTTTAGAATCTTTTTTTTTTTTTTTCCAAAGAATTTCCATGGAAAACGCAGACTTATCTCTTCCAACCGTATATGTGTTTGTTTCCTCATAAGCCCTTTTATTCATTCATTCCGCAAACAATTTTTCTGTACCAGTGTTGTATAAAACACTGCCAGGTACTGGATATTAAAAAAAAAAAAAAGAAAGAAATTTCCCCTGTACTCAATAGCTCAGAGTCTGGGGCAGAGAACAGGGAAGTCAGCATATTCTCAAGTCAGTGGGGTCAGGGATATGACGGAGATCAACAGAGTTCAAGGAACTCCCAAGAGGGACACTGGATTAGTTTTCCATGGCTGTGTAACAAATTACCACAAACTTGCAGCTTAAGACAACATATGCTTTACTATCTCATCGTTTCCATGGGTCAGGAGTCCAAGCACGGCTCACACAGGGCCTGTGCTCCAGGTCACACAAGGCTTCTTCTATGTGTTAGCCTGGCTGTATTCTTTCCTGGAGCTCGGGTCCTCTTCCAAGCTTATATGGATGTTAGCAGACTTAACTTCCTTGTGGTTACCCTTTTCTTGCTGACTGTCAATCTAGAACCATTCTTAGCTCCTAGAGGCCCTCAGAGATCCCTGCCACATGGCCCTATTCAGACCTCAAAATATGGCAGCTCACTTCTTAAAGCTAGCAGGAGAATCTATCTGAATTCTAGACCCACTTTTAAGGGCCCACCTGATCAAGTCAGGCCCACCTAGGATAATCTCCCTTTTGATTAATTCAAAGTCAACTTAATTTCATCTGTGAAACCTCTTCATCTTTTCCGTGTAATGTGACCTAGCCATATGGGTAATATCCCATCACATTCACCCACACTTGAAGAGAGGGGATAATATGAAGTGTGAAGCATGTAAACCAGAGGATAGAAATCTTGGGAGCTGTATTAGAAATCTGCTTACTACAGGCATCTACCCCAAAATGGAACTTTCAGTGGCTTCAAAGATGACACCAGAACAAGTATTAAAGATAAGTAGAAAGGGCTGTGGAGGGGAAAACTGCTCTAACTAAAGTTATCAGCATGTGCAAAGTCCCCAAATGAGAAATACAATAAATTTAAGGAAATGGTCAGTTGTTTCCATTTCTGACTTTAGTGGTGTTAGATGAAGTGTCACTCCACAGACAGAAGAGCTTCACTGAGAGATAGAATAAGTTCATCTTTGAATAAATTGAGTTTGTCTGCAGAGGTCCCATGGAGAAATGACCAGAGGGCTGTAGAAGATACGAGTCTGTACCTCAGATAGAGAAAGATTGGGACAAAAAGTACAGATTTGGAGCTATCAGTTCAGAATCAGTAATCATGTCCTTGGAATGGATGAGATTAGCCAGTATATGTGTGTAGAGAGGAAGACCAAAGACTAGGACCTCAGACTAGCACTATTCAAAAGCTGCACAGAGGAAGACAAGGCTTTGAGAAAGCTTGGGGAGGAGCAGCTAGTGGTGTAGAAAGGAAGTATGCTACCCCAGAAGCCAAGAGGAGAAGGGGGCTTCAAGGAGGTAGGTCCCATCAAAAGCTGCCCAAATGTTAAGATAAAGACCAAAAAGCAGTCTATTTATCAACTCTAAGATCTTTGGTTATACTGGGGATGGCTACTTACACTGAAAGGAAGAGAGAAAACAGTGGACTGAAGAATGACTAAGCCGTGGGATATGGTACAAGTATAGATGGTTATTTCAAGTAGCCCCATAGGAAGGAAAGGAGTGAGGTAGGGCAATGTAGTGTAGGGTTTGGTTAAGATAACAGAATTCAGCATAACTTCAGAGGATGCCATAATTCTGTCATGTGTGTTGAATTGAACATGTCATAACTGGAACAGGCGATACAAGTCATCTAGACTAGGCTCAGAGTACACCACAGTTAAAATCTCTTTCTTTAGAAACTCTCGTGGGTCTCTTAGGCCAGATCTGGATCCTTCTTTGACATACTTTAATAACATCTGCGCTACCTTCCCTTCAGGGCATCATGCTGGTAATTTTCCACTTATCAGCACTTATTGCACTTTTATGACTATGTGATTGTGCTCATTTCCCCTACTAGATATGAATTCCATGAAGGGAGAGATCACATCTGGTTTGCTCACCATTTTATCCCTAAAGCCTAGCACAGTGCCTGGCACATATTGCCATTCAATAAACATGTGCTGACTACATAACTTGAATCCCTTTATAGGTAAACAAATTGAAACTCTAAGGTTATCTGTCATTGGTCACACTGCTATCAGAGGCATGTTGCAGTAAAGTGTACATGTTCATCTGCACTCTTTTTGAAAGAATGATCACTTCCTACCCACAATACGATTAAATTTCCTCTCAGTAAGTATCAAATACATATAAACACAATCTTCCAGAAGTAGTAGCTCAAGGCTATTAACATCTAACCACCAGCATGCTCTGATTCCACAATCCCTCTTTTTAAAATTACCATCTATTGAGTACTAACTCTGTATTAAGCACAAAAAAGCTAAGGGCTTCATGTCCATTTTCTCATTTTATTTTCATAACAATTGCCCACATTGGTTTATATTATTGCTATTCTACAAAGAGTATAACTAAGGCTTAGAAAAGTTAAGTAACTTGCCAAAGCATTAAATGTCACGGCCAAGATATAAACACAGGTCTGTCAGATCCCAATTCACTGGTCGCCACATACTGTCGATTCCACACTCCAGTGGTGCCTCTAATTCAGCATGTCCTCAGCAAATCCATATCCACTTCTTTAGTGCAACCATCATCATCTGAAACCTCAACAATTACAATGACCTTCTTGCCTCTAATGTCCCCAACTGCAATCATTCTCCATAATGGAGTTATTAACAACAACAACAACAAAAAGCTTATCGGACCATTCCAGGTTATAAATATTTGTCAACTCTAAATTACCTATCAGACTTTTTCATATATGTTGGCCATTTTTATGTCTTCTTTGGAGAAATATCTATTCAGGTCCTTTGCCCATTTTTTAATCATGTTATTTGTTTTTCTGCTATTGATTTTTAAAATCCTTTATACATTTTGGATATTAACCCCTTATCAAATATGTGGTTTGTAAATATTTTTTCACAATCTAAGGTGGGGCATGGGAGAAATGGGGAGATGTAGGCCAAAGGATACAAAGTAGCAGACATATAAGATAATACATAAGGTAAGTCAATATCTAATGCACAGCATGAGCACTAGAGTTAACAAATTGTATTGCATTAGGGGATTTTGTTAACTAAGTAGATTTTAGCTGTTCTTGTCACACAAAAAAGTAACTATGTGAGATGATAGATATATTAATCTACTTCACTATAGTAAACATTTTACCATCTATATGTATTCCATCACACCATATTGTAAACCTCAAATATACAAAATAAAATGTGTTTTCAAAATAAGTTATTTACACCATAAAGGCAAATTCCTTAGCTTGGAATTCAGACAACTAACAGCGATGACCCAATAATCAAGAGCCCAGGTTCTTTCAGATTTCTACTTTACTATTCTTTGTGTATCCTCTCATGGCTTAATTTCTCTCATTCTCACAATGTGGCACATGTACATCTAGATATGCAAAACAACAACATCTAGCAGGTCAAGAGGGACTATTTTTAGATGGGCTTCTTAAATTGAAGAAACTCCCAGAAGTCAACCTTGTTTCATGTCTCATTGGCCATGCCTATGAATAAAGCAAGCTCGTATAAGGACCAATATCTAGATGGGCTTAAACCAATCAGGAGCTTCCCTTGGGAGGGGCTTGGGACTACTTCTTCAGTGACCCCTTGTGGTATAATAAAAAATATATATTTGGTCTTGTCCTTATTTCCTGGCACAGAACTCCTAAAATTCTTGAAATTTCCTGAGTGATAAGAGCCCCTTTTGACCACATGTGAGTTGATGCTAATGAGGTGACTCTTGGTGGAGACTCCTAGATAACTGCAGTCTGGGAGCTGGTCACCAGAAAACCAATCACGTGATTAGAGGATTAGAACTATCAGCCCTACCCACCAACCTCTGGGAGAGAACAGGGGCTGGAAATTGAGTTCAATCACCAATGGCCAATGACTTAATCATGCTGATGTAATAAAGTTTCAATAAAATATCTGAAATAATGAGACTAAGGGAACTTTTGGGTCAGTGAACACATCAAGGTGATGGGAGGACAGTGCACCTGGAAAGGGCATGGAAGCTCTGTGCCCCTCCCTACATACCTTGCCCTATGCATCTCTTCCATTTGGCTATAGCTGAGCTGCATCATTTATAATAAACCGATAATCGTAAGTAAACCACTGTCCCGTGTTCTGTGAATTGTTCTAGCCAATTATTAAACCCAAGAAGGAGACTGTGTGAACTCCCAAATTTATAGTCAGATGAGAAGTAGGGTGGGTGGCCTTGGTACTCCATTTATGACTGGTGTCTGAAGCAGTGACAGTCTTACGGGTCTGGATCTTTAACCTGTGGGATCTGCACTAACTCTAGGTAGTTAGTGTCAGAACTGAATTGAATTGTTAGACACCCAGTTGGTGTCTGGAGAATTGGTTGAGGTCAGAAAACACCATATGTCCTTGAACACAATTGAGGTTCTACTATGGGGGAAAGAAGGTGAATATCTTTGGAGCAGGCACACAACAGTATCTGCTGTACTACCAAGTTTGGTCCTCCAGGTCGCCACTGCTCAGCAACTCGGAAAGTATAAACTGTCACCATATTTTTTTAATGACAATGCCAAGGAGAGGGTAAAAAATTTGCATATTATAATGTTTTCATCATCGAGGGACTAAAAATCTCTATTACTAACTATCCATCCAAAGGCTGAACCTTGACCAAAGGAAAACAGTTTAACACTATACCTAAAACTATCAGTTATTGCCACCTGGGGGATTTCCTATTAAAAGTGATACTGTGTTTTGACCATCTGCAAGGATTTTTCTTATATTGCATTGTGAAAGTATATTCATTAAAACGTTGAGATGCCTTTATGAGTTAAGTATATTCATTAAAACGTTGAGATGCCTTTATGAGTTTATACAGAGCTTTGCTGTTTTAGTAATTAGATAAATTTAAATGAATTACCCACTTTTAAAAAATCTAGTCATAGTTACTGGAAAAACCTGAGAGATGCCATTTTCATAACAAGAAAATCCCAACTCTTATTTGGTCATTCAGCCACATCACCTTGCTCTGCTTGAGATTCACTTAACCAAATCTCCTTTATAAATTCCTTGTCCCCATGTCATTGGCTTGATGCCTATGACGCACTTGACCCTGTTCTTTTTAGTGCGCTCAATAGCTCAAATTCACGGAGCATTTGCCCTGAGCTATAAGTGCCTTATTGTGAACCTACCTCACTTAATCCTCACAACAACCCCATCAAATAGATGCTATTTTTGTCCCTCCTTTACAGATGAAAAAACTGAAGTTTAAAGGGTAACTTGTCCAAGATCACAAGGTTGTGCTATTTTAAAAACAAAAATAAAAAAGTAGAATTAGGATTTACAATTAGGGGCATGTGACATATGAGTCTACTCAGTATGTTGCCTCATAATGGCATGCTGTCTGAATACTGATTCCTTTCTGTCTTACAGTGCTGATTCTGAGAATCAACTTATCATCCACCATACAAGATAAGCAGGCGATGCAAATATTTTTGAGTTTGTAGTTAGGTCTGAGAGGTATAAGTCAGCCTGCAGAGTATCTGAATCCATGTGATATTGAATGTGATGGAATAAAGCTTTAGAATGTATGGGAATTGTGTAAGTAAACTATTTATAAAAACTTGGGGGCAAAAACAAATGTAATGACAATCTGTAGCTTCTATCTCAAAAGTAGCAAATACATGAGTGATACATGTATACCCTTAAAGATGATTATTTGGTTTTTGTTTAAATTATAATCAGTGGTTGAGAGCACCCTTCAGCTCTATGAACACTTGTTCTACCTACTGAATAAGGACATGACAAGAACAGTGTCTATCTACTGTTAGACAGCACTAGTTGTTCCTTCATAATTTTTCCCCTTCAACCTGGAGTCTGTAGACCACAACTGAACTGGGGAAATCCCAGAGCAAGCTCTCCCTTCATGATCTTCAGTTCCAATGATCTCATTCCCATTCCAAACAACCACAGGTGGAATCATGTCTTTAATTTATACCTTCATTGACTTCACAAATCTCAAGCACTTAGAAATAACAACTGCAATCATCCACTTGCTCTTAAAAGTATCTTTGCACAGGGGGAATGACTCCCCGGCTCCCTGGCCCCACTCCCATAATCATGTTTAATAATCAATCATTTCAACTTTAGTTAAGCTCTGTCCCATTCCCCACATGAACTATTCCTAAGCATCTTTTGTAGCCTTAGGCTTCCACATATCCTTTGCCTCCTTCACTCTCTGGAAAAGGAATATGCTGCCTCAGCTTCTCACTCTCTCTACCTTAAAATAACTCTATAACTTCACTTACCCATCCCTTCCCTCTACAAAGGAAAAAGTGCCTTTCTCCATCCTAATTCAACCATTTATTTATATCTTTATCCCACTTTCTCCAATTGCCTTCAGAACCTTGTTTCTCCTTTTTCTTTCTTTCCTTTTTTTTTTTTCTTTTTTTCCTTGAGACGGAGTTTCACCCTTGTCACCAAGGCTAGAGTGCAGTGGCACAATCTCGGCTCACTGCAACCTCCACCTCCTGGATTCAAGCGATTATCCTGCCTCAGCCTCCCAAATAGCTGAGATTACAGGCATGTACCACCATGCCCAGATAATTTGGTATTTTTAGTAGAGATTGGGTTTCTCACAAGGTCAGGAGATTGAGACCATCCTGGCTAACATGGTGAAACCCCATCTCTACTAAAAATACAAAAAAAATAGCCGGGTGTGGTGGCGGGTGCCTGTAGTCCCAGCTACTCAGGAGGTTGAGGCAGGAGAATGGCATGAACCTGGGAGACAGAGTTTGCAGTGAGCCATGATGTGTATTGGGACTGTGCCTAGGTCTCTGAGCTTAGACATAAGGAGAGCCTCTGGCTGCATGTGTGATCCTTTAACAAGACACTTAAAGCAGGCTGTAATGGGCCAGGGGAAGGCTGAAGAAGCCCCTTGCAAGAGGGACATAGTGACAGATGATTTTCAAGGACAGATAGGAATTAGCCAGATGACAAAAAGGGGAATAGAAGTCAGGAAAGATCATGTAGCAGACTCAAAGGCATAGAGCAAATGGTATATCTGTGTGTCATGAAACTCAGAGGGTTTCAGTTTGGCTGGACAAAGATCCACAACAGTGGCAGGGCAGCAACAGAGACCTGGTGAAACTAGGTGGTTATACAATATCAAGATAACAAAGGAACAAGACAGACTGAAAGACTTTCAGCAGGATATAAGACAACATCAAATTAGCAAATTAGAAAGATCATTTAGTCAGAAATGAGATTGGTGAGGAGGTGAGGTTGAAAACATGGAGCCCATTAGCTGACAGGCTTGAGTAAGAGACGGAGGATACAAAGGAGAGGAGAAAAGAAAGCATGCAATTTGTACCAATTTCGTGTTGAGGTTTTGCTAGGTCACTGAGAATAACAAAATGAGGTAAAGAAGTTAAGGATTGGGGGGGGGCGGAGCAAGATGGCCGAATAGGAACAGCTCCAGTCTCCAAGTCCCAGCGTGAGCGACACAGAAGACCGGTGATTTCTGCATTTTCAACTGAGGTACTGGGGTCATCTCACTGGGGAGTGCAGGACAATCGGTGCTGGTCAGCTGCTGCAGCCTGACCAGCGAGAGCTGAAGCAGGGCGAGGCATCTCCTCACCTGGGAAGCATAAGGGGGAAGGGAATCCCTTTTCCTAGCCAGGGGAACTGAGACACACAACACCTGGAAAATCGGGTAACTCCCACCCCAATACTGCGCTTTAAGCCAACTGGCACACCAGGAGAATATATCTCACACCTGGCCGGGACGGTCCCATGCCCACGGAGCCTCCCTCATTGCTAAAACAGCAGTCTGCGGCGATCTATCCGCAAGGCAGCAGGGAGGCTGGGGGAGGGGCGCCTGCCATTGCTGAGGCTTAAGTAGGTAAACAAAGCCCCTGGGAAGCTCGAAATGGGTGGAGCTCACAACAACTCAAGGAAACCTGCCTGTCTCTGTAGACTCCACCTCTGGGGACAGGGCACAACAGGGGAAGCAGCAGAGGCCTGAGCAGACGCGAACGACTCTGTCTGACAGCTTTGAAGACAGCAGTGGATCTCCTAACACAGAGGTTGAGATCTAAGAATGGACAGACTGCCTGCTCAAGTGGGTCCCTGACCCCTGAGTAGCCTAACTGGGAGACATCCCCCACTAGGGGCAGTCTGACACCCCACACCTCACAGGGTGGAGTACACCACTGAGAGGAAGCTTCCAAAGTAAGAATCAGACAGGTACACTCGCTGTTCAGCAATATTCCATCTTCTGCAACCTCTGCTGCTGATACCCAGGCAAACAGGGTCTGGAGTGAACCTCAAGCAATCTCCAACAGACCTATAGCTGAGGGTCCTGACTGTCAGAAGGAAAACTATCAAACAGGAAAGACACCTATACCAAAACCCCATCAGTACGTCACCATCACCAAAGACCAGAGACAGATAAAACCACAAAGATGGGGAAAAAGCAGGGCAGAAAAGCTGGAAATTCAAAAATAAGAGCGTATCTCCCCCTGCAAAGGAGCGCAGCTCATCGCCAGCAACGGATCGAAGCTGGTCAGAGAATGACTTTGACGAGATGAGAGAAGAAGGCTTCAGTCCATTAAACTTCTCAGAGCTAAAGGAGGAGTTACGTACCCAGCGCAAAGAAACTAAAAATCTTGAAAAAAGAGTGGAAGAATTGACAGCTAGACTAATTAATGCAGAGAAGGTCATAAACGAAATGACAGAGATGAAAACCATGACACGAGAAATACGTGACAAATGCACAAGCTTCAGTAACCGACTCGATCAACTGGAAGAAAGAGTATCAGCGATTGAGGATCAAATGAATGAAATAAAGCGAGAAGAGAAACCAAAAGAAAAAAGAAGAAAAAGAAATGAACAAAGCCTGCAAGAAGTATGGGATTATGTAAAAAGACCAAATCTCCGTCTGATTGGGGTGCCTGAAAGTGAGGGGGAAAATGGAACCAAGTTGGAAAACACTCTTCATGATATCATCCAGGAGAACTTCCCCCACATAGTAGGGCAGGCCAACATTCAAATTCAGGAAATACAGAGAACGCCACGAAGATACTCCTTGAGAAGAGCAACTCCAAGACACATAATTGCCAGATTCACCAAAGTTGAAATGAAGGAAAAAGTCTTAAGGGCAGCCAGAGAGAAAGGTCGGGTTACCCACAAAGGGAAGCCCATCAGACTAACAGCAGATCTCTCGGCAGAAACTCTACAAGCCAGAAGAGAGTGGGGGCCAATATTCAACATTCTTAAAGAAAAGAATTTTAAACCCAGAATTTCATATCCAGCCAAACTAAGTTTCATAAGTGAAGGAGAAATAAAATCCTTTACACATAAGCAAATGCTTAGAGATTTTGTCACCACCAGGCCTGCCTTACAAGAGACCCTGAAGGAAGCACTAAACATGGAAAGGAAAAACCGGTACCAGCCATTGCAAAAACATGCCAAAATATCAAGACCATGGAGGCTAGGAAGAAACTGCATCAACTAACGAGCAAAATAACCAGTTAATATCATAATGGCAGGATCAAGTTCACACATAACAATATTAACCTTAAATGTTAATGGACTAAATGCTCCAATTAAAAGAAACAGATTGGCAAACTGGATAAAGAGTCAAGACCCATCAGTCTGCTGTATTCAGGAGACCCATCTCACATGCAGAGACATACATAGGCTCAAAATAAAGGGATGGAGGAAGATCTACCAAGCAAATGGAGAACAAAAAAAAGCAGGGGTTGCAATCCTAGTCTCTGAGAAAACAGACTTAAACCATCAAAGATCAAAAGAGAGAAAGAAGGCCATTACATAATGGTAAAGGGATTAATTCAACAGGAAGAGCTACCTATCCTAAATATATATGCACCCAATACAGGAGCACCCAGATTCATAAAGCAAGTCCTTAGAGACTTACAAAGAGACTTAGACTCCCATACAATAATAATGGGAGACTTCAACACTCCACTGTCTACATTAGACAGATCAACGAGACAGAAAGTTAACAAGGATATCCAGGAATTGAACTCATCTCTGCACCAAGCGGACCTAATAGACATCTATAGAACTCTCCACCCCAAATCAACAGAATATACATTCTTCTCAGCACCACATCGCATTTATTCCAAAATTGACCACATAATTGGAAGTAAAGCACTCCTCAGCAAATGTACAAGAACAGAAATTATAACAAACTGTCTCTCAGACCACAGTGCAATCAAACTAGAACTCAGGACTAAGAAACTCAATCAAAACCGCTCAACTACATGGAAACTTAACACCCTGCTCCTGAATGACTACTGGGTACATAACGAAATGAAGGCAGAAATAAAGATGTTCTTTGAAACCAATGAGAACAAAGATACAACATACCAGAATCTCTGGGATACATTTAAAGCAGTGTGTAGAGGGAAATTTATAGCACTAAATGCCCACAAGAGAAAGCAGGAAAGATCTAAAATTGACACTCTAACATCACAATTAAAAGAACTAGAGAGGCAACAGCAAACACATTCAAAAGCTAGCAGAAGGCAAGAAATAACTAAGATGAGAGCAGAACTGAAGGAGATAGAGACACAAAAAAACCCCCCAAAAAATCAACGAATCCAGGTGTTGGTTTTTTGAAAAGATCAACAAAATTGACAGACCGCTAGCAAGACTAATAAAGAAGAAAAGAGAGAGGAATCAAATAGACGCAATAAAAAATGATAAAGGAGATATCACCACCGACCCCACAGAAATACAAACTACCATCAGAGAATACTATAAACACCTCTACGCAAATCAACTAGAAAATCCAGAAGAAATGGATAATTTCCTGGACACTTACACTCTCCCAAGACTAAACCAAGAAGAAGTTCAATCCCTGAATAGACCAATAGCAGGCTCTGAAATTGAGGCAACAATTAATAGCCTACTCACCAAAAAAAGTCCAGGACCTGATGGATTCACAGCTGAATTCTACCAGAGGTACAAGGAGGAGCTGCTACCATTCCTTCTGAAACTATACCAATCAATTGAAAAAGAGGAAATCCTCCTTAACTCATTTTATGAGGTCAACATCATCCTGATACCAAAGCCTGGCAGAGACACAACAAAAAAAGAGAATTTTAGACCAATATCCCTGATGAACTTCAATGCAAAAATTCTCAATAAAATACTGGCAAACCGGATTCAGCAGCACATCAAAAAGCTTATCCACCATGATCAAGTGGGCTTCATCCCTGGGAAGCAAGGCTGGTTCAACATTCGCAAATCAATAAACGTAATCCAGCATATAAACAGAACCAAAGACAAGAACCACATGATTATCTCAATAGATGCAGAAAAGGCCTTTGACAAAATTCAACAGCCCTTCATGCTAAAAACGCTCAATAAATTCAGTATTGATGGAACGTACCTCAAAATAATAAGAGCTATTTATGACAAACCCACAGCTAATACCATACTGAATGGGCAAAAACTGGAAAAATTCCCTTTGAAAACTGGCACAAGACAGTGATGCCCTCTCTCACCACTCCTATTCAACATAGTGTTGGAAGTTCTGGCTAGGGCAATCAGGCAAGAGAAAGAAATCAAGAGTATCCAGTTAGGAAAAGAAGAAGTCAAATTGTCCCTGTTTGCAGATGACATGATTGTATATTTAGAACACCCCATTGTCTCAGCCCAAAATCTCCTTAAGCTGATAAGCAACTTCAGCAAAGTCTCAGGATACAAAATTAATGTGCAAAAATCACAAGCATTCTTATACACCAGTAAGAGAGAAGCAGAGAGCCAAATCCGGAATGAACTTCCATTCACAATTGCTTCAAAGAGAATAAAATACCTAGGAATCCAACTTACAAGGGATGTCAAGGACCTCTTCAAGGAGAACTACAAACCACTGCTCAGTGAAATAAAAGAGGACACAAACAAATGGAAGAACATACCATGCTCATGGATAGGAAGAATCAATATCATGAAAATGGCCATACTGCCCTAGGTTATTTATAGATTCAAGGCCATCCCCATCAAGCTACCAATGAGTTTCTTCACGGAATTGGAAAAAACTGCTTTAAAGTTCATATGGAACCAAAAAAGAGCCTGCATTGCCAAGACAATCCTAAGTCAAAAGGACAACGCTGGAGGCATCACGCTACCTGACTTCAAACTATACTACAAGGCTACAGTAACCAAAACAGCATGGTACTGGTACCAAAACAGAGCTATAGACCAATGGACCAGAACAGAGTCCTCGGAAATAATACCACACATCTACAGCCATCTGATCTTTGACAAACCTGAGAGAAACAAGAAATGGGGAAAGGATTCCCTATTTAATAAATGGTGCTGGGAAAATTGGCTAGCCATAAGTACAAAGCTGAAACTGGATCCTTTCCTTACTCCTTATACGAAGATTAATTCAAGATGGATTAGAGACTTAAATGTTAGACCTAATACCATAAAAACCCTAGAAGAAAACCTAGGTAGTACCATTCAGGACATAGGCATGGGCAAGGACTTCATGTCTAAAACACCAAAAGCAACGGCAGCAAAAGCCAAAATTGACAAATGGGATCTCATTAAACTAAAGAGCTTCTGCACAGCTAAAGAAACTACCATCAGAGTGAAAAGGCAACCTACAGAATGGGAGAAAATTTTTGCAATCTACTCATCTGACAAAGGGCTAATATCCAGAATCTACAAAGAACTCAAACAAATTTACAAGAAAAAAACAAACAACCCCATCAAAAAGTGGGCAAAGGATATGAAGAGACATTTCTCAAAAGAAGACATTCATACAGCCAACAGACACATGAAAAAATGCTCATCATCACTGGCCATCAGAGAAATGCAAATCAAAACCACAATGAGATACCATCTCACACCAGTTAGAATGGCAATCATTAAAAAATCAGGAAACAACAGGTGTTGGAGAGGATGTGGAGAAATAGGAACACTTTTACACTGTTGGTGGGATTGTAAACTAGTTCAACCATTATGGAAAACAGTATGGCAATTCCTCAGGATCAAGAACTAGATGTACCATATGACCCAGCCATCCCAATACTGGGTATATACCCAAAGGATTATAAATTATTCTGCTACAAAGACACATGCACACATATGTTTATTGCAGCACTATTCACAATAGCAAAGACTTGGAATCAACCCAAATGTCCATCTGTGACAGACTGGATTAAGAAAATGTGGCACATATACACCATGGAATACTATGCAGCCATAAAAAAGGATGAGTTTGCGTCCTTTGTAGGGACATGGATGCAGCTGGAAACCATCATTCTTAGCAAACTATCACAAGAACAGAAAAGCAAACACCGCATGTTCTCACTCATAGGTGGGAACTGAACAGTGAGGAAACTTGGACTCGGAAGGGGAACATCACACACTGGGGCCTATCATGGGGAGGGGGGAGGGGGGAGGAATTGCATTAGGGAGTTATACATGATATAAATGATGACTTGATGGGTGCTGACGAGTTGATGGGTGCAGCACACCAACATGGCACAAGTATACATATGTAACAAACCTGCACATTATGCACATGTACCCTAGAACTTAAAGTATAATAAAAAAAAAAAAGAAGTTAAGGATGTTGAGAAGAGAATGTGTCAGTAAACCACAGTTCCCAGGCTGAGTCAGGCCCACCACCTGTGTTTTCATAAACAAAATATGGGAAATGGCTTTTGCCTTTTTAAAAGGTACAAAAATTCAAATGAAGATTTCATGATGCACAAAAGTTATATGAAAATCAAATGTCAGCATCCATCAATAAAGTTTTACTGGAGCACAGCCACACCCATTTGTTTACATACTCTCTATGGTTGTTTTTGTACTACAGTGGTACAGCTTAGCTGTGATAGAGATTGCATGGCCTGCTAAGCTTAAAATATTTACTGTTTGGTCCTTTTTAGAAAATGTAAACAAAAAGGTAGCTGAGACAATTCTCGACCAAGGTTAAGGATGTGCCCATGACACAGCCTTAGGAGGTCCTGATGACGGTGCCCAAGGTGCTCGGGGTATACCTTGCTATTATACATTTTAGGGAGACATGAGATATCAATAAATATGTGTAAGATGTACATTGGTTTGGTCCAGTAAGTTGGGACAACCTGAGGCGGGGCCTTCCAGGTCATGTCTCTCTACCTAGAGAGACAAAAGGTTGCATTCTTTTAAGTTCTTGATCAGCCTCCACAGAATACACACTTTAGTCTGGCTCAGTGAATCTGCATTTTTACCTAAACAATAGGGCAGAGGAAGCAATCAGATATGCATTTATCTCAGGTGAGCCTCAGAGGAATGACTTTGAGTTCTGTCTGTCCTTGGCCCACAAGGAATTTCCTTGGGGACAAATTGTCAGGGAGGTATGTAGCTTCTTATCTTTGTAGCTATCTTATTTAGAAATAAAATGGAAGGCAGATTTGCCTGCCATAGTTCCCAGTTTAACTTTTACCTTGGCTTAGTGATTTTGGGGTCCCAAGATTTATTCTCCTTTCACAAAAACTTTGCCAACCATGGTTTAGATGATGAGCAATGAGACCTTCACTGCTTAATAATATGGAGGAAGAAAGGAAAAGGTATGGGATGGAGATCCCTATGAGGTCTGAGAATAAGTATGGTGAGAATAAGAAAGGCAAAAGAACCAAACAGATAGTAGGTATGGTCAGCCCTGGGAGAGAAAGACTTGTGTCAGTTCTAAGTGATGGACTCCCTGAATTACCTGAGAAGCCCAGCCACCTGCTTTTCTTCTCACTTTTAAGACCATGAATAGATAAACATGTGTCACCCTCAACTATCAAATGCAACTTGCTGTCTAGCTCAGAAGATCAAATTACAATTCTTTCACTTACATGTCTATTTTCAAGTTAGCTCTTTTGTTGAAAATGACATTAACATCAATAGCCTTGAACCACTATAAATGTTTGGATTACATTTAAAATCTTTCAATTCACCACTTTCCTATGCTGCCTCCCAAAATGAAGTGAAATAACAGAATAAGGCCAGGCACAATGACTCACACCTGTAATGCCAGCACTTTTGGAGGCCGAGGTGGGAGGATGGCTTGAATCCAGGAGTTCAATGCCGGCCTAGGCAACACAGCAAGACCCTGTCTCTACAAAACATAAATATAATAATAATAACAGAATAATTCTTCAGAACAAAAATAAGTTTAAAAACAAACTCAACTCTTGAATTTGCTAAATGTTTTTCCTGTGGCTTCATATAGTCTCTGTTTATGCTATCTTCCTAACCCTTATTCCTATGAAGAAGAAATAGGTCTTCTTCATAATCTCCTGCATTGGGAGCCCCTTATTGATAGAAAATATAGGTAGCCTCCTTCATCTGATTCCACAGCAACTAGTAGGAAGAACTGCCTGCAGCAGATACATTCTGTTCCGGGACTGATTACAGCCAGTGGAACACAGAGAAAAACACCCCTTCACCTCAGTGCTTTCTGGATTACAGCAGAAAAACTGCACATTTTCCAAGATTGAAGTGATCATAACCACAAGGCAATTTGGCAGCTAAATTAGGTATTTCTCATCCACCAGCTTTGCATAAAAATTAGCATGGCACTCAGGCACAAAGATCAAGAACACATTGCCTCCTCTTACTCTATAGGCTGAAAAAGGGAGAAGAAAGCCACTTGAAGTGTCATCAGTGGAAGACACAGCCAGGGAATTAGAGTAATCAGCAGAAAATTGAGCTACTGATCTTAACTTACAAAGAACTTGAAAACCATCTATCTATCTATCTATCTATCTATCTACCTATCGAGCTTTACCATTGTGTTAAAAAGACTCATACTTACACATTTCCACCAAATCAGAAAAGAAGCAGCAAGTACTGCCTGCTTAGGAGTCCAAATAAGAAACTTCATAGGCTTGAACTAAGCCATTATTACCTATACTGCATTTCTAAGACACAAATGTATAAAATCATGCTCCATTTTACAAAAGTGGGGGAGGAAAAGGCATTTCCAAAAATAGGAGAGATTCAACCTAACTACCTGCAAAGAAGTCATAAGCAAAATGGATCTCTTCACTCTGTCACATCCTGCACCTCCATGCACCTCTGACCATGACCTGCCATCTCTTTGCTCATTAGCTGCCTTGTTCATCATGGAGCAAGCCCTGCTCAAGTCAAAGGCAGAGTGTTCTTTTAGCTCCACAAGCATTGAATTGCACCATTAGTTTTCAGATGCTGATACCAGGTCAGAGGTTCCCAGAGACTGTCTGAAACTGAAGAGACCTCACAAATCCTTTCATCAGAGATTCTGGTGGAATCACCAACAGATGAAAAATACCTTGACATTATGGAACTTAAAGGTAGATCTAAAATCAAGAGAATCACAGCTACGTGGAAACATTTAACCTATCCATGGTGTTTCTCTTTGCCTTGTCTTTCTTGCACTGATCTTGGGACCTTGAGATATTTTTGGTTTTAAATGTCTTTTTTTCATATTAAAAAAGACTGTAAATGCCAAGAAAAAGAATTTACAAGTTTTTCAGTTGCCATAGCCTATATTTGAAAAAGCATAAGAGTTTGCATGAAAGCTGAAACAACTTAAAAATGGCAATTAAGATAGTCTCATCTATGTGATTGTTTTAATACATGTTTCTAAAAGTAAACATTTTAAAATCCCAATTTAAAAGGGGCCTGTGGAAATACATAGAAGCTTTGTTTCCCATATTGTCTTTCTGAACTTGACATTCTTTACCTGGTTCTACTGTTATCCAGTGCCTGCCATTTCAATGTTTCCCTTCATAGTCTGCAGACCTGCCATGCATGACAGGGCCACACAGCCATGGTACTTCCATCCAGTCCAGCTGGCAGTCGTGCCTTTCTCATGGGTATGGCAGAAAACAAAATCCCCCAGCCAAGGACTCTAAAGCAGCTGTCCCCAACCTTTTTGGCACCAAGGACCAGTTTCATGGAAGACAATTTTTCTGGTAGCAATCTGCAGCCCAGGGGTTGGGGACCCCTGTTCTAGAGGACCCCATACTATCTGCACTAGACTCAAGGAAACAGCATCAAGAAAAACAGCTGTGTTACACTAGCGAACAAAGAAGAGTCTCCTGAGTCTGAAAGCCAGACAACCAGTCTGGATCATGGAAAAATACTAGACTTGGGAGTTGACGGAAGACCTGATTCAAATTGCTTTAATAAAACTTAGCCTCTCTGAGAATCTATATTGCAGGACTCTTTATAAAAGCTGACCTGGTCATATTATTATTGTAATTGTAATGATGGGTAATTGTTTCCTTTACAATAGCCATCCAGTCCCTTTATATCCACCCACACCCTTCAGACTGTTTATTTGTGACTCCTTTTTTTCTCAGAAGTTTCTAAGTGATAATGTTTAGCTAGATTTTACACAAATACATTTCCTTGGAGAAAATGGAAAGAGGAGAGGAAAGCACATTGAGTATGATTTGACCCACACCCCATACCCGCCAGGGGTGGTTCAGCCTGGTACTCCAGGCTGGTGCGGAGTTTACCTCATCAAGTCACAGAGTGGCAATTCTCCCGGGCCTCCTTCCTCAAGTAGGAGAGGATTTGGGAGTAATTTCTGCAATCCTGGGGTCTTTTCTGTAACGTGCATGATCAATCCTTTGTGATAATCTGTGTAAGCACAGACCTCTAATAAATCATTGAGCCACAGGAATTAGAAAAGAAAGGACCTAAACTTGAGTAGAGATGAAGAAGTAGAATGAAAGGAAGAAGGGCTGAGAGAGAAGAGGAACCCCACATTGATTTCAAGGTGTATAAAAATAAAAAGTTGATGTAATGCCTTATTTTATTTCACAAACATGAAATGAAGGCCATGATGTGCACCAGGCCTCAGGATGAACAAAACAGACAAGGGGCCTGGACTCATGAGCTGATATTTAATGGGGAGGAAAAGTAATAAACAAGAAAACAAATAAATGCATGTTAATTGCAGTTTGTGATATGTGCCTGTAAGTAACCAAAGAAGGTTGTATGACTGGTGGCATGCTGGTGACGCTGTAAAGAAATGGTGGGGACAAAATATTGACCGGGGGTAGAGGAAAAATGGGTGCAAGAAAGTAGAGAGGGCACCTGTCGACAACTCTGCAGGGTCTGCCATTGAAAAAGAGAACATTGGAGGTGTTTTCACAATGTGAATGTATTCAATGTTAATGAAGTACACACTTAAAAATGGTTAAGATGGTAAATTGTATATCTCTTTTCTAGTCCTAATTTTAAAAAGGCAACCATAGAGGTAGATAATGTATGAGAAAGCCCTGAGGTTCACTTATATCCAGAACCAGCTTTTTTTCACTGTTAGGTCAGCTCAGATTCAAGTGACTAAGTACTCCAAAAATGTCATGGTTTTGTCCTTTCTCAGCATAAAGGGGGGAAATAAAAGCCTTCACCATGAGTGGCAGAGGAAAGGGTCTAATCTGATCATATGATTCATTTGTGGATTCAAAATAGCTTTGGTCTGGTGGGATTAGACCAACAGGCCTACCAGTAAAGGGCAAAGGCATTATTTATCTTTCAGGGGACAGTAGCTTTCAGTGGCCATGAATGAATGAGAAACATTGACAGATTATTCATTCTGAGGTCAAATTCTCACTTTTCAAGTTGGCTGTACCAGTCATCGTGTTTTGACTAACCAAAAGGAGATGCCTTTATCATCCTAAAAACTGTCTCTTTGGTATTTCTGGTGTTTTCTAGGAAAAGAACTTATGAAGTGACCTGCAGGGGTCTTCAAAAGGGTCTATTAGCTAGTTCTAAATCGAAGCCAAGAAAAGAGTATGGGTGTGAGCACGTGCTTCTGTTTCTATATGAAGCATGTGTTCTTCTCATTCACTGATGGTCCAGCCAGTTTGAGGAGCAAGAATGCTGTTTAGAGCCATAAGCTATCCAGAACCCTATCGCATGTGACAACTGAACCTAAGATCTGCCACTTACTGTGCTACCTGACCTTTCTAGCCTGTTGGCTCCTGTGTAAAATAGAGATGGTAACAATACCTCCTTCAAAGTAATGAGGAATGAATAAGATACAGAACATGCAAAATGCCTAACTAGTGATCAAAATAGTAAGCCACTGAGCGAATCACTGCTGCTATTCCTAATACTGATAAATTACTAATACTATTAGCAAATATATACTAATACTATTAGCAAAATATAAACTGAATATACCCTTTCATAGGTCAATTCTATTTATAGGAATTTATTCTACCTCTAAGTATACTCATATGTGTGCAAGACATATGCACAGAGATGTGAATTTTTGCATTGTCTATAACAGAAAAAGACTGGACAAAAACTAAACTTCAAGGACTCAATAAATGGGCTGGTTAAACCAATTCAAGAGCTTCCACAATATGGAATACTATAGAGTCACTAAAAAGGACATGACTGCATTATACAAACCAATATAGAACTCTAAGATATGTATTTGTAACTATTTTTAGGCAAGATGTAAAAATAATATCATGCTGCTACTTCTATAAGAAAAAAAACAGGTTTATATACCCAAACCTCTGGAATGAGATATAAATATCTGATAATGATAATTGCCTCCAGAAACGAGAACTCAGACACTGGAAGAAAGCGAGACAAATGAGATTTATTTTTTGTTACTACCATGTGCCATTGTACATATTATCTATCCAAAACATAAGACAGAAAAGAAATGATGAAATGTTAAGCAAAATTTTAAAATAAAACAATACTTTACACAGCAAGCTTTAAGCTACATTGTAAATGTGAGAAACTAAGTATTTTTAGAATATAGTCACAAAGAGGATGACCTAGGAAAATTCTGAGATCCAACAGTGGGTAGCTGCATGGGCCCCAGATGAATGGTACAGGAGGAAGGTTCTGAGGATGACCCCATTTGGCCCCAAGGATGGAGGGCTAAGAGAAGGGGCAGAAGCCCTGCTATGCTACATTTTGCTTTCTCAGATGTCAGATCCTTAGAGGTTAGGAAGATCCAAAGGCCTGGGTTTTCCATTTCCATTCTCCTGCCCATCCCTGCCCCTCCCCAACACTTCAAAATTCTCTTTTCTTTGATACTCCTCTTTTCTCTTGTCACATAAATTTACCCATGTTGACAAATTTTATACTTTTTGACAATTCTCCTTGCTAAAATTTAAGTCTAAAGCCTGGGAACCCTGATCGTTCTTCCAATCAGTAAGTTATTTATTTAACAAATATCTATTGAACACCTACTATGTGCTAGGCATTATTCTTAGTGTCAGGAAAATAGAACTGAGTAAGACACTAAAAAAAACAACAATTTCTTCAGCACTTCTCATGTGCCACATGCTCTCTTGTAAGCAGTTTACAGCCCAATTGGGGTTGGAAAGGCAAATTACTCAAATTACTAATAGTGTTTCATAGCACAGGCTCAAAGAAGCCTATTGCCAAAGAATTAAAGGAGAGATCAATGAGGGGACAGAGATTTCCTTCAAGTCTGATGAGATAGGAGTTAAAAGGAATCTCTGAAAAAGAGAGCAGTAGCCTTGTTTTATATCCCCTAATGGTCTAAGGGAAAGTGCTATGAGTCCTGCTTAACCTTGTTAGATAGAAGTATCTTCTCCAAATTTCCCTTAGTTCTTGGCCACTTTGCTGTGGTGATTAGCAGTGGGACCTGCAAAAGAAAAGTGGCCCATGGGCTGTGTTCAGAGATGCCAAAGAATTGTGGGACACAGGTCCTACCTAGAGAAAGAACTCCATGAGACATATCCACTCAGTATATGGTGGCAGCTACACAGAGAGAAGAGAGCAGGACCTTCACTGAGAGGAGAAGGGTGAAGGAGGAATAAGCGGGGATGAGAAAGTGGGCATTGCAGCAGTGATAGGCCTGTGTGGCTCAGGCTCTACTGTAACTGCCTATGGGACTGGAGAGGAGCCACATCAGGAGAAGGGGCACTAAGAGAGGTCTTAGATAGAGAACATAAGTGGAGAAGGACCTCGCTCAAATGTAGCACCTACCAAGTACTAGGTGCTGTTATAGGTAGATGCTTTCCTGCATTTTCTTACTTATCTCAGACTTAGAAGGACAGAGGGAACAAGTTCCACCTGTAAGGTGATCAATCCTGCCCTACTTGAGAACCAGGAAACAGCATTCATGATAGGTAAGGTATCTTGCAAACTCTAGGGAGGCTACATAGTTGACGGAAACAAAGCAGATAGAAGCTAAAAGAACACAGGAGAAGGTCACCATTTTGTGTCTGCTGGCACTTTCAGAGCCCATTATTTGCTGGCACTTGGTTTCAGAGCCCATTTTTGATGGAATAAGTCTATGGTTCTGTGGCAGCTGTGACTCCTTCAGGTACGAAGCTGTGTGACTTGAGAATTGAAAAAAAGCAGTTAAAAGTATATTTGTACAACTACTCAAAGCTACGTAAAAATAGAAGTGAAAACTCTCATTTTATCTATGAGCACTGAAGGGCCAGACCCTAGTCAAGACTACCAATTTGGAATTTCTAATCACAAATTATATTACTTCATGACTTCTGCAATGTAGGACTATGGGATCTAAACGCTGAATGAACCTGGAGAGTCTTCCAGATCAACACTAATTAATCTAGAGACTGACAGTATTCTACAGAATCAGAGGTTGCCCAGCCTACGTTTACATGCTTTCAGCAACCAGGACCTTGTTAGCTCCTGAAGTAGCCCATTCCATTTTCATTTACTCAAATTTTGTCTTCCATTGAAAGAAAATTTGTCACACCATAGCCTCTAACCACTAGTCCTAGTTTTAATCCTTAAAGCCTTACAAAACAAGTCTGATATCTCTCCTAAGCTTATTGGCTCATATACTTAAAAAAATATCTATTGATACTGAGCATCTACTGTGCAGTAGGCATTATTCCAGGTGTCAAGAAAACAAAAATGAGTAATACACAAAACACCCAGTCTAATGGAATACACAGATATCTAAACAGATTATACAATAAGTGCAATGCTAGAGATAGACACAAGGTATCATAGAAGCCCAGAGAAGCACCTGAATCCCTTTCATGGGTGGAGTTTGAGAAAGTCTTACTGCAGTAGGTGATGTCAGAGCTGCGATGGGCAGGAAGGTGGAGCTGAGGAAAGGGAGTCAGGAGGGAGAAGGTGTCCCAGGAAAAACAAACCTTCTATTGCTGTCCCCAAGAAAGATAGTCTTGCCTGTGTTACTGGAGCATGGAAGGAGGTAGGGAAATAAAGGATTTATCTCAAGAAAATCACCAAAACTGCTCATATTAACTGTACTTTTCTCTGCATGGAGGACATACATACTTGCATGGAGGCAAGTTATGTTTTATTTTTATGTTTCTGCATTTTCCAATTTTTCTAAAATGACCATATAATGCCTTTATCAACAGAAAAGGCAAAGCATGATGAATCTGAAAATAATTTATCCTTCTTGCCTTTCACGACCCTCCCCTCATCCATCATGGGAGACTAACTCTGAGCAAAGGGTCTGGTGGTGGCAGCTCTGAGGTAACATGTCTCAGCTTATCCATTCTAGGACTGTCTTTCCAAATTGTTCCCTCTTCACTGTAACACCTGACACTGTGCCTTCTCAATTTATTTTATTTAGCTTGGCAATGTTTAAAATATCAATGTGGCACTCAAACTTCACTTGAATTTTTCAAGTCTTGTTTGTATTCTTTCTTTTTATTATTATTTTATTATTTGTGTCTGTCATCAGGATGGGTTTGCATTTATAAAAGATGCCATGAGATGTTCAGCCTCCCTCATGTGCAGAGAAATGGCATCAGTGGACGATGAGCCCTGTCTTCTTTCCAGATTCTGCCGGAAAGGATGCAAGCCCAACAGGGACAAGGACCACCAATGGAGCAAGGCCTCTGAAGAGCCAACTGGAGGAGGGGTGGCGATGCCTGAATTAAACTGGGAGTAGTTACAGTGGACATTGACCGAGCACTTACCAAGTGTCAGGCACTGTGCTTGGTTTTAATTCATCCTCACAAAAATCCTATGAAGTAGGCATTATTAATGTTATTATTTCTCTTTTTATCTTTCTATTTATTGTGTATATGTGTACGTGTGTGTGTGATGGGGAGGTGGAGTAAGTGAGAGTGATAGGAGATGGGTTGATCAGTAAGGCAGAAACTAGACCAGGAAGGGCCTTGTCTGCTTTAAGAATTTGACCAGGGGGGAGAGGTTTTAAGCAGAGAAAGGATAGGATCAGATCTACATTTTAGAAAGATACTCACAGTGCAATATGGGTATCTGTGCTACAGAGAGGTTAAGTAACTTGCCAAAGATCCCAGAGGTTGTAAGTGGAAGAGATGGACCTAAATCCAACGGTCTTCACTACTACCCTATGCTGCAATCTAATAGCAAAGGGAGGTTAGTCAAGGGTGCAGACTCTCCAAACCCACAGGGAGCTCTCACAAGCCCAGGGCACTCAGCAGCACCAGCATGAGGACTCAGTGTGTGGGAACCATCACGTAGACCACCCGAAAAACAGGGTTTGGGAGGTTTCAATCCATTTCCCTAATCTCATTTACTGAGTAGCCATGGTATGCAAGAATGGTGGTTCTTCCCTCTCTTTACTATTTCTGCATTTTACCCCTCCTCTCCATTCTTACCATCCCAGTCTTAGTTCCTATAATCTCATGAGAGCCGATTCTCATCATCTCTCAACTGGATTATTATAGCAGTCTTCAAACTTGGGTTCAAGTCTCTCAGCTGGCCCTCCATATTGCATTGTGAGTCTCTTTCTAAAATGCAGACCTGATCCTATCCTTTCTCTGTTTAAAATCTCTCAGCCACTCCCCACGGTCAGATTCTTAAAGCAGACAAGGCCTTTCCTGGTCTAGTTCCTGCCTTACTGTTCAACCCATCTCTTATCACTGTCACTTACTCCACCTCCCCATCACACACATATGTACACATACACACAGTCACATACATACACCCACACACCTGCCCCTCTGTGGCCATCCTGAACTATTAACAGTTCCCCAGGTGACCATTTGTGGCTCCTACCTCATGGCTTTGCATCTGCTTCTTCTACACCCAGAATGTTCTTTTCCCACTCCTTCGCCTGGTCAAATCCTACTATACTTTTGAAGTTCAGCTCAAGCAGCATCTCCTTTAAGATTTAGATGTGAAAGATCCTTCTCTTGATTCATCTTTCATAGCACTCATCACATGATCCTACAATAAATTATTTATTTTCTGTCTCCCCTAATAGGCTGAGATATTAAAGAGGGGTACAACCATGGCTTATTCAATTTTGTATTTCCAGCCTCTATAATCACATCCTAGCTCAGTAAACATCTGTACATTATATAATAATTTGTGTTGGGAGAACCTCGGGTTCTCTGACCTCAAGTTCCCACACAGAGAGAGTTCCGCTAGAGTAATGTACCCGGCTTCTCTAGAAGAATAAACTGAGCATGCCCTGGGCTTTGTTCTCTGAGCAAGTCTACCTTTAGCAAGCTTGCCTTACGGCCCATTCTGCCTGGCAGTAAGGAATCTGCCCTATTAGGGAGGCCTATGAAGGTCCTGTTGTGTCCACATCTGGGTAGGTAAGTCTTTCTTCTTTCTTTTTCTTTAAATAGATTTATTGGGATATAATTGATACATTAAAAACTGTGCATATTTAATGTATACAGTTTAACGAGTTTGGACATATGCATGCACCCATGAAACCAACACTACAATCAAGGGAATAAACAGATCCATTACCTCCAAAGGTTTCCTTGGTTTTTTGGTTTTTTGTTTTAAAGCCACTAACATGAGATCTACCCTCTTAACGGATTTTTAAGTGCAAAGTAGAATACTGTTAAACATAGGCACTATATCGCACAGCAGATCTCTAGAACTTACTCATCTTGCATAACTGACACTTTATACCCCTTGAACAATAGCTCTTTATTCCCTCGCCCTCCAGCCCCCAGTAACCACCATTTTACTCCCTGCTTCTATGAGTCAGATTATTCTAGACACCTTAGATAAGTAATATCATGCAGATTTGTCCTCGTGTGACCTGCTTATTTCACTTAATATAAGAGTAAAGACACTTTGCCACAGACCCAAACCTATGTTTTCCCAACAGGTTTTTCAATAATAAGAGGGATACTTTTATCTCCGTCTCTCTGACTTCCAAGTCTACCTTTCAATGGGCTTTAAAGACATAAGAGGAAGACAGATGAGATTTATTAGCTCTCTAAAACCTGAACGATATGTGTAATGAATAAATACATTAATTACTAAGGTTGAGTTCCAGACTTCAAGAAATTTCCAATCAAATTAAGGCAATGAAAGAGAGAAGGGAGACGGTTTAACTAGAGATTGGAAGGAGCACTGTGGGGTGACATGAACAATGTATTTAAATCAAAGAGGGCATGTTGTGTGCAGAAGATAGTGAATAAAGGAGCTGGAAGTTAACGGACAGTGAATGTGGAAATACAAGAAGAGGAGAGTGAATTACTTGAACCTGAAGCTGTTTTCTTGCTTGAAACAGAGAAAAGTATGTTTTAAAAAATAGCAATATACAGATAAGCGAGGATTTTTTTTTTTTCAAAGTCTTGCTGTGTCACCCAGGCTGGAGTGCAGTGGTGCGATCTCAGCTCACTGCAACCTCCGCCTCCCAGGTTCAAGCGATTCTCCTGCCTCAGGCTCCTGAGTAGCTGGGATTACAGATGTGTGCCACCACGCCCAGCTAATTTTTGTATTTTTAGCAAAGAGGGGGGTTTCACCATGCTGGCCAGACTGGTCTTAAACTCCTAACCTCATGATCTACCCACCTCAGCCTCCCAAAGTGCTGAGATTACAGGCATGAACCACCACGTCCAGCCAAGTGAGGATTTTAATAAAAATGAAAATGAGGACAGACTCTCCAGTCACTGAGATTTCGCCAGGGCAGCTTCTTTGACACCTGATGGCTGCCTCATCCAGCTCTGAGGTATTGCCAAGTGAGAGGGGGCAATGGGACCACAAGGCTGGGGACATCTCTGCTAGGCTGGCTCAGACCCAGCCACACAGAGTTGGAAAGCAGGAGCAAGAAGCAGCGCAAGAGATGGGGTGGGGGTGCTGGAAAGTGCCCAGGACCTGGGACCCAAAACCCAGGTTTGCAGCCAACTGTCTACCTCCAGGTTCAAAGGCTTGGTTTCCTCCTGGAATGATCAAACATGCCTCTCAGGACTGTTGTGAAAATTACATGATTTTGTGCATACTAAGGTTGCATAAACTGTAAGGTGCTTTACAGGTTGAATATGCAGAACTCCTTTCCTCTTGGCTGTCAGTGTATTTCTACAGAATTGCTCCTTTGTTTTCCTCTACCCACCTTCAGCTTTGCTTGCAAGAGAGGCACACATTTGAATTTGAGAATAAATTTGGTCTAGGACTCTGACTTTCAGTTAAGGGTCATCACTTCTCCCATGAACTGCCACATAGAAACAAACTCCTTTCCTGGAGTAAGGAAGGAACAGAGCTGGGTAGGACAGGAAATTAGAAGTAAGAGAGAGATAAATTAGAACTATCACAAACCCTCTGGCATAGGCCATTTGGAAGGGGCCAGAAGAAGTGAGATGGGTAAATGAGAGCACATGGGATGCTGGCAGGTGGATAAACAGATGGGCCATCTGCCAGAGTGTTCTGGACAAGTACAGGTTGTTGTTCCATCAAACACTGCACAAGTACCAGAGATCATAGCCCAGGATGGACCTGTTTTGCACATCATGGAGCTCAGGGTCCCTCACTTGCGTGAATAATCTAAATGATAAAGAGCCAGGTTAGTTCTTTCTCCTCATCAGTACATTTCAAGAGAAACCCACACCATCTGTTTCTGCCTTGTTGACTCTACAGCCACAGCACTGATTTAAGGAAATGTGGTTGCCACACAAATAACTGCATAAGCATTTTAATGTGCAAATTAAATATGTTTTAGGTCTTTGGAGAGGGGGGTTGTTTGGTTTATTTTTTTAAAAAAAGAATATCTGGTTTCTCTTGGAGAAAGCAATCCAAGTGATGAAAGATAACAGGCCAAATAGGTTCCAAGCATGGTAGGAGGGCTTCTCTAATCTTCTGAACTTCTGACATGAAGGACACGAAGGAAACTGGGTGAAAGAGTGCTGGTACTATCATTTCAGGACAGTTCCTGGGCCACATGACACCATCTGTCCCACCAAGCAGTGCAGATGGAGTAAGAATGACCAGTTCCACATTTGTCTTACTGATCATTTCATCTCTCCAAAGGCAGAAGGAAAAATGATGGGGGCTATGACTCTGGCTTCATTTTGATCAAAAGGAAAAACAGGTAAAGAATGCAGAAGTGGCAAGCAAATTAAGAAAAGTAAGCCTTACCACCTGAGAGTTTATAATAGCAAAATAAATCAAAAGCAGGCAAATATTTCCCCCATGAGATTACAAGACAGCAAATAGTTGATCTTATTCATTGCTTTTTCTCCAGTTTCTCACACAATACCTGATATAGAAAAGGCACTCAATTTATTTACTGATGGACCTACAAGTTTCCTAAGCTCTAGAAGAGAAATTTAAGAGATATAATGGACAAGGTTTTATAACTGAAAATATATTTTTAAAAGTTACTTTTCAAAAAAAACAAATTCTGATTATACAATCTATAATAATAAAAAAGAAAAGGGGAAAAGGGAAACATATCCATTTATATGCATTTGGCTGTAAATCACATAAAGACTAGCTAACGATGACTTAAACCAAAGGAGATTTATAATTTGCATAAGAAGTCTGCAGGTGACTGATGCCAGGGTTGGCTCACAAGCTCCACACAAGGACACTGGGTTGGTGTATGTGTGATTCTTTTGAGCTTGACTTAATATCATAAGATGGTTGTCATAGCTCCAAATATCACACCCTCACACAACCAAAGGCAGGAAGCAGGGAACTGGCCAGATCAGCACAAGGGAAAAACCTTCTGTGATCCTCCTTCACTGTGCTGAAGATAAAATACCTTTCCCAGAAATCAACCAGCAGAAGTCCCCTTAAGCTTTGTTGCCTAGAGAAAGGTCACATAGCTATCCCTAGCTTCAAAAGAGGCTGAAGGCCGGGTGCAGAGGCTCAAGCCTGTAATCCCAGCACTTTGGGAGGCCGAGACGGGCGGATCACGAGGTCAGGAGATCAAGACCATCCTGGCTAACACGGTGAAACCCCGTCTCTACTAAAAAAAAAAAAATACAAAAAACTAGCCGGGCGAGGTGGCGGGCGTCTGTAGTCCCAGCTACTCCGGAGGCTGAGGCAGGAGAATGGGGTAAACCTGGGAGGCGGAGCTTGCAGTTAGCTGAGATCCGGCCACTGCACTCCAGCCTGGGCAACAGAGCGAGACTCCATCTCAAAAAAAAAAAAAAAAAAAAAAAAAAAGAGGCTGAATTTTCCTGCCTGTATAATGACAGTAAACAAGAATGGTGGAGGTTGGCAATGGATCATGCATAATTAACCAGTACTCCTTGCCTCACATATACACAAACCAATACAGCTTCATCAGGCTCTCTGAAGAGATCAAACTTTAAAAGGACCATGCAGATAATAAATACCACTATGAGAAGTGGAGAAGAGTTTCCATATGAACAGCAGTTAAGCATGGGTCGGTTAGTCCTGATGGACAGGCAGGTCCCATTCTGAAGAGATGAGGGATGGACCCTGTTGCCCTCAGTCAGGACAATAATAAGCAATAAGAAATCACTAAAGGTACAAAACTCATTGGTTATAGTAAGTACACAGACAAATAAGATACTCTTAACACTGTAATTGTGGTATGTTAACCACTCATATCTTGAGGAGGAAGACTAAAACACAAACCTATCAAAAATAATAACTACAACAACTTTTTAAAAGTTAGAAGTATAAAAAATATAAACAGAAACAACAAAAAATTTAAAAGTGGGGTGGTGGAGTTAAAGTGTACAGTTGTTATTAGTTTTCTCTTAGCTATTTGTTTGCTTGTTGTTGTTTGCGATCAGAATTAAGTTGTCATCCATTTAAAATAACAGATTATGTTATCTGCAAGTTTCATGATAACCTGAAATTCAAAAATCAAAACAGATACACAAAAAATAAAAAGTAAGAAATTAAAACATACCACCAGACAAAATCACTTTTACTCAAAGGAAGACAGAAAGGAAGGAAGGAAGAGAAGACCACAAAATAACAAGAAAACAAATAACAAAATGGAAGTAGAAAGTCCTTATTTATCAATAATAAAATTGAATGTAAATAGACTAGACTCTCCAATAAAAAGACACAGAGTGGCTGAATGGATTTTTAAAAAAACAGGACCCAGCCTCATGCTGCCTACAAGAAGACATTTCACCTATAAAGACACACACAGAGGGAAAATAAAAGGATAGAAAAAGATATTCCATGCAAATGGAAACCAAAAAAGAGCAGGAGTAGCTATACGTACATCAGACAAAATAGATTTTAAGACAAAAACTATAAAAAGAGACAAAGAAGGTCATTATATAATGATATGGGGTGAATTCAGCAAGAGGATAAAGTAACAATTATTAATATACATGCACTCAACCCTGGAGTACCCAGATATATAAAGCAAATATTATTAGAGCTAAAGAGAGAAATAAACCCTAAAGAGATAAATCCTAAATAGCTAAAGAGAGCGCTAATATAATAATAGCTGGGGAAGCTGGGGACCTCAGCTTCCTACTTTTAGCACTGGAAAGATCATCCAAACGGAAAATCATCACAGAAGCATGAGACTTAATCTGCACTATAGACGAAATGAACCTAATAGATATTTACAAAACATTTCATCCAATACCTGCAGAATATATATTTTTCTCCTCAGCACAAGGATCATTCTTAAGGACAGACCATATATTAGGCCGAAAAACAAGTCTTAAAAATTTCAAAAAAATCAAAATCACATCAAATATCTTCTCTGATAACAGTGGAATAAAACTAGAAATCAGTAACAAGAGGAACTCTGGAAATGACACAAACACACAGAAATTAAACAACATGCTCCTTAATGACCAGTGGGTCAATGAAGAAATTAAGAAGAAAATTCGGGGCGGGGGGGGACCAAGATGGCCGAATAGGAACAGCTCCAGTCTCCAACTCCCAGAGCGAGCGACACAGAAGACTGGTGATTTCTGCATTTTCAACTGAGGTACTGGGGTCATCTCACTAGGGAGTGCCAGATAATCGGTGCTGGTCAGCTGCTGCAGCCCGACCAGCGAGAGCTGAAGCAGGGCGAGGCATCGCCTCACCTGGGAAGCACAAGGGGGAAGGGAGTCTCTTTTCCTAGCCAGGGGAACTGAGACACACAACACCTGGAAAATCGGGTGACTCCCATCCCAATACTGCGCTTTGAGCAAAAGGGCACACCAGGAGATTGTATCCCACACCTGGCCAGGAGGGTCCCACGCCCACAGAGCCTCCCTCATTGCTAGCACAGCAGTCTGTGATCTAACCGCAAGGCAGCAGTGAGGCTGGGGTAGGGGCACCCGCCATTGCTGAGGCTTAAGTAGGTAAACAAAGCTGCTGGGAAGCTTGAACTGGGTGGAGCTCACAGCAGCTCAAGGAAACCTGCCTGTCTCTGTAGACTCCACCTCTGGGGACAGGGCACAGCTAAACAACAACAACAAAAAAAGCAGCAGAAACCTTTGCAGATGCAAACGACTCTGTCTGACAGCTTTGATGAGAGCAGTGGATCCCCCCACACGGAGGCTGAGATCTGAGAATGGACAGACTACCTGCTCAAGTGGGTCCCTGACCCCTGAGTAGCCTAACTGGGAGACATCCCCCACTAGGGCAGACTGACACCCCACACCTCACACGGTGGAGTACACCCCTGAGAGGAAGCTTCCAAAGTAAGAATCAGACAGGTACACCTGCTGTTCAGCAATATTCTATCTTCTGCAACCTCTGCTGCTGACACCCAGGCAAACAGGGTCTGGAGTGGACCTCAAGCAATCTCCAACAGACCTACAGCAGAGGGTCCTGACTGTCAGAAGGAAAACTATCAAACAGGAAGGACACTTATACCAAAACCCCATCAGTATGTCACCATCATCAAAGACCAGAGGCAGATAAAATCACAAAGATCGGAAAAAAGCAGGGCAGAAAAGCTGCAAATTCAAAAAATAAGAGCACATCTCCCCCTGCAAAGGAACGCAGCTCATCACCAGCAACGGATCAAAGCTGGTCAGAGAATGACTTTGACAAGATGAGAGAATGCTTCAGTCCATCAAACTTCTCAGAGCTAAAGGAAGAATTACGTACCCAGTGCAAAGAAACTAAAAATCTTGAAAAAAGAGTGGAAGAATTGACAGCTAGAATAATTAATGCAGAGAAGGTAATAAATGAAATGACAGAGATGAAAACCATGACACGAGAAATACATGACAACTGCACAAGCTTCAGTAACCGACTCGATCAACTGGAAGAAAGAGTATCAGCGATTGAGGATCAAATGAATGAAACGAAAAGAGAAGAGAAACCAAAAGAAAAAAGAAGAAAAAGAAATGAAAAAAGCCTGCAAGAAGTATGGGATTATGTAAAAAGACCAAATCTCCGTCTGATTGGGGTGCCTGAAAGTGAGGGGGAAAATGGAACCAAGTTGGAAAACACTCTTCAGGATATCATCCAGGAGAACTTCCCCAACCTAGTAGGGCAGGCCAACATTCAAATTCAGGAAATACAGAGAACGCCACAAAGATACTCCTCGAAAAGAGCAACTCCAAGACACATAATTGCCAGATTCACCAAAGTTGAAATGAAGGAAAAAATCTTAAGGGCAGCCAGAGAGAAAGGTCAGGTTACCCACAAAGGGAAACCCATCAGACTAACAGCAGATCTCTCAGCAGAAACTCTACAAACCAGAAGAGAGTGGGGGCCAATATTCAACATTCTTAAAGAAAAGAATTTTCAACCCAGAACTTCATATCCAGCCAAACTAAGTTTCATAAGTGAAGGAGAAATAAAATCCTTTACACATAAGCAAATGCTTAGAGATTTTGTCACCACCAGGCCTGCCTTACAAGAGACCCTGAAGGAAGCACTAAACATGGAAAGGAACAACCAGTACCAGCCATTGCAAACACATGCCAAAATGTCAAGACCATCGAGGCTAGGAAGAAACTGCATCAACTAACGAGCAAAATAACCAGTTAATATCATAATGGCAGGATCAAGTTCACACATAACAATATTAACCTTAAATGTTAATGGACTAAATGCTCCAATTGAAAGAAACAGACTGGCAAACTGGATAAAGACTCAAGACCCATCAGTCTGCTGTATTCAGGAGACCCATCTCACATGCAGAGACATACATAGGCTCAAAATAAAGGGATGGAGGAAGATCTACCAAGCAAATGGAGAACAAAAAAAAAGCAGGGGTTGCAATGCTAGTCTCTGATAAAACAGACTTTAAACCATCAAAGATCAAAAGAGACAAAGAAGGCCATTACATCATGGTAAAGGGATCAATTCAACAGGAAGAGCTAACTCTCCTAAATATATATGCACCCAATACAGGAGCACCCAGATTCATAAAGCAAGTCCTTAGAGACTTACAAAGAGACTTAGACTCCCATACAATAATAATGGGAGACTTCAACACTCCACTGTCAACATTAGACAGATCAACGAGACAGAGAGTTAACAAGGATATCCAGGAATTGAACTCATCTCTGCACCAAGCGGACCTAATAGGCATCTATAGAACTCTCCACCCCAAATCAACAGAATATACATTCTTCTCAGCACCACATCGCACTTATTCCAAAACTGACCACAAAATTGGAAGTAAAGCACTCCTCAGCAAATGTACAAGAACAGAAATTATAACAAACTGTCTCTCAGACCACAATGCAATCAAACTAGAACTCAGGACTAAGAAACTCAATCAAAACCGCTCAACTACATGGAAACTGAACAACCTGCTCCTGAATGACTACTGGGTACATAACGAAATGAAGGCAGAAATAAAGATGTTCTTTGAAACCAATGAGAACAAAGATACAACATACCAGAATCTCTGGGACACATTTAAAGCAGTGTGAGAGGGAAATTTATAGCACTAAATGCCCACAAGAGAAAGCTGGAAAGATCTAAAATTGACACTCTAACATCACAATTGAAAGAACTAGAGAGGCAAGAGCAAATACATTCAAAAGCTAGCAGAAGGCAAGAAATAACTAAGATCAGAGCAGAACAGAAGGAGATAGAGACACAAAAAACCCTCCAAAACATCAATGAATCCAGGAGTTGGTTTTTTGAAAAGATCAACAAAATGGACAGACCGCTAGCAAGACTAATAAAGAAGAAAAGAGAGAAGAATCAAATAGATGCAATAAAAAATGATAAAGGGGATATCACCACCGACCCCACAGAAATACAAACTACCATCAGAGAATACTATAAACACCTCTACGCAAATCAACTAGAAAATCTAGAAGAAATGGATAATTTCCTGGACACTTACACTCTTCCAAGACTAAAGCAGGAAGGTTGAATCCCTAAATAGACAAATAGCAGGCTCTGAAATTGAGACAATAATTAATAGCCTACCAACCAAAAAAAGTCCAGGACCAGATGGATTCACAGCTGAATTCTACCAGAGGTACAAGGAGGAGCTGCTACCATTCCTTCTGAAACTATTCCAATCAATAGAAAAAGAGGGAATCCTCCCTAACTCATTTTATGAGGCCAACATCATCCTGATACCAAAGCCTGGCAGAGACACAGCAAAAAAAGAGAATTTTAGACCAATATCCCTGATGAACGTCGATGCAAAAATCCTCAATAAAATACTGGCAAAACGGATTCAGCAGTACATCAAAAAGCTTATCCACCATGATCAAGTGGGCTTCATCCCTGGGATGCAAGGCTGGTTCAACATTCGCAAATCAATAAACATAATCCAGCATATAAACAGAACCAAAGACAAGAACCACATGATTATCTCAATAGATGCAGAAAAGGCCTTTGACAAAATAGTAGCATTTCTATATGCTAAGAGCAAACAATCTGAAAAGGAAAACCCATTTTCAATAGCTGCAAATAAAATACAATACATAAGAACAAACTTAACCAAAGAGGTGAAAGCTATTTTTACAATGATGTAAGAAATTGAAGAGGACACAAAAAATTGGAAAGATATTCCATGTTCATTTGGAAGAATCAATATTGTTAAAATGTCCATACTGCCCAAAGCAATCTGCAGATTCAATGCAATTCTTATCAAAATACCAATGACGTTCCTCACAGAAATAGAAAAAAAACTCAAAATTTATATAGAACAGCAAAAGACCCAGACTACTCAAAGCCATCCTGAGCCAAAAGAACAAAACTGGAAGAATCACATTACCTGAATTCAAATTATAGTACAGAGCTATAACAACCAAAACAGCATAGTGCTGGCAAAAAAACAAACACATAGACCAATGGAACAGAATAGAGAACCCAGAAATAAATCTATGTGTCTACAGTGAACTCACTTTCAACAAAGGTTCCAAGAATATACATAGGAGAAAGAGTCTGTTGAATACATCATGCTGGGAAAACTGGATATCCACATGCCAAACAATCAAAGTAGACCCCTATCTCTCACTGAGACAGCCAGGTGGGAAGAGCTCCCTGACAGAACCTCCCATGACCTGCAAGCCGGGAGGAAGGCTCACTGTGGGGGAGCCTCCAAAGTTCCTGCAGTTTGCAGTGGGGAGGAGGAGCCTGGCCCCACCTCTTCCTGTGTGGAACCTGAGATTCAAACTGCCAGGCAGGAAGCGTACCAGCAGGGACTCTGGCTTTGCAGAGCGTCTCTGTTTTCCTTCTTTTCCCTTTTCACCCAATAAAACCTTGCCTTACTCACCCTTTAAATTGTCTGTGAGCCTAAATTTTTGTGGCCGTGTGACAAGGGTCCCATCTTTAGCTGAACTAAGAAAAAGTCCTGCAACATCACCATACACAAAAATCAAATCAAAATGAATTAAAGACTTAAATCTAAGACTTCAAACTATGAAACTACTAAAACACTGAGGAAACTCTCCAGAACATTGGTCTGGGCAAAGATTTCCTGAGTAATACTTCAAAAGCACAAGCAACCAAACTGAAAATGGACAAATGGGATCACATCAAATTAAAAAGCTTCTGCAAAGCAAAAGACACAATCAACAAGGTAAAGAGACAACCCACAGAATGGGAGAAAATATTTGCAAACTATCTGTCTTACATGGGATTAATAACCAGACTATACAAGGAACTCAACTCAACAGGAAAAAAAATCTAATAATCTGATTTTAAAATGTGCAAAAGATCTAAACAGACATTTCTCAAAAGAAGATATACAAATAGCAAATAGGTATACGAAAACATACTCAATATCATTAATCATCAGAAAGAGGCGAATCAAAACTACAGTGAGATATCATCTCAACCCAGTTAAAGTGCCTTTTATCCAAAAGACAGGCAGTAATGAATGTTGTCGAAGATGTGGAGAAAGGGGAACCCTCATACACTGTTGGTGGGAATGTAAATTAGTACAACCACTATGGAGAAGAGTATGGAGGTTCTTCAGAAATCTAAAAATAGAACTACTATACAATCCAGCAATCTCACTGCTGGGTATATACCCAAAAGAAAGGAAATCAGTATATTGAAGATTTATCTGTACTACCATGTTTCTTGCAGCACTATTCACAATAACGAAGATTTGGAATCAACCAAAGTGTCCATCAATAGATTAATGAGTATAGAAAACATGGTACATATATACAATAAAATATTATTCACTCACGAAAGAAAATGAAATCCTGCCATTTGCAACAACATGGATGGAACTGGAAGACATTATGTTAAGTGAAATAAGCCAAGCACAGAAAGATAAATTTTGTATGTTCTCACTCATATGTGGAAGCTAAAAATAAAACAATTGAACTCATGAAGATAGAAGGTAGAATGATGGTTACCAGAGGCTGGGAGGGTATTGGTGAACAGGGCAAAAAGTGTGGATGATGAATGAATGCAAAAATATAGTTCAATAGAATAATATCAGATATTTGATGGCACAACCGAGTGACTACAGTCAACAATAATTTATTGTATATTTTACAGTAACTAAAAGGGTAGAATTGGAATGTCCCTAACACAAATAAATAATAAGTGCCTGACATGGTAGATAACCCAATTAAACTAATGTAATTATTACACACTGTATGCCTGTATCAAAACATCACATGTACCCCATAAACACATATGCCTACAATATAATCATAAAATTAAAAATTAACTTAATAAAAAAATAAACTGTGAAATAGGATAAAGAGGATTAGATGTAGACTGAAAAATGTGGATTTGCCTCCTCATTCTCTGTTTCACAGTTGAATGACTTCCTCATCTAGTCAACCTTAGTTCCCCATTTGTAAGATGAAGATAATTCCAAGAATACTGCAAACTAGGTAATATTTGCTAAAGTTTATTTTAAAATATATAAAAGGGTACTACTAACCTATGAAAACCGGAACCCCGAATTAATCAACATCTGAAAAAGTAGATATAGAGAGATATTATGGAATGTTAACAAATTTTACAAAGAAATTCATAATACTCTATTTTGCTTTTAATCTGTCTGCTTAAATCTGAGATAAGAAAGGAGAGAAGAATCAACTCAAGACTAAAGAAAACTTTTGTTTCTAACAATGTAACCAAATAAATATTATTAAAAACCTCTTCAGCTGGGCACAGTGGCTCACACCTGTAATCACAGCTACTCAGCAGGGTGAGGCAGGAGAATTGCTTGAACCCGGGAGGCGGAAGTTGCAGTGAGCCTAGATTGCACCACTGCATTTCAGCCTGGGCGACAGAGAGAGACTCCATCTCAAAAAATGATAATAATAATTAAGAAAAAAAAACCTCTTGATGTAGAAATTTTTAATAATAAAGACCAAAAATATCTTTATATATGTAGTTAAACTTGAAAGAAACTAAGAAAACACTCCAGGAGTTAGTTGGTTGGTTTAAGAAAAGGAGCTGGCCGGGCGCGGTGGCTCAAGCCTGTAATCCCAGCACTTTGGGAGGCCGAGACGGGCGGATCACTAGGTCAGGAGATCGACACCATCCTGGCTAACACGGTGAAACCCCGTCTCTACTAAAAAATACAAAAAACTAGCCGGGCGAGGTGGCGGGCGCTTGTAGTCCCAGCTACTCGGGAGGCTGAGGCAGGAGAATGGCGTAAACCCGGGAGGCGGAGCTTGCAGTGAGCTGAGATCCGGCCACTGCACTCCAGCCTGGGCGACAGAGCGAGACTCTGTCTCAAAAAAAAAAAAAGAAAAGAAAAGAAAAGGAGCTGTCCAGCGCGGTGGCTTACACCTGTAATCCCAGCACTTTGGGAGGCCAAGGCAGGTGGATCATGATGTCAGGAGTTTGAGACCAGCCTGGCCAACATGGTGAAACCCCGTCTCTACTAAAGATACAAAAAATTACCTGAGCGTGGTGGCACGTGCCTGTAATACCAGCTACTCAGGAGGCTGAGACAGGAGAATTGCTTGAACCCAGGAGGTGGAGGTTGCAGTGAGCCAAGATTGCGCCATTGCACTCCAGCCTGTGCAACAGGATGAGACTCCATCTCAAAAAACAAAACAAAACAAAACAAAAAATGAAAAGGAGCTAGAAAGCAGAATGGTAATCTGATGTTGAAGCTATGGTTGCCTAAGAAACAGCTACAGTTTCAGAATCAAATCAGCTTGGATACTGAGAATCTCCCAACGTCAGGATGTAACCTTAGACTATCTGAGGGTGATGACTTAGGACATAGACCCTTTTTGCCAATAAAACCAATACCCTATAAGAGCTACATCTCATTGACAGGGGAAACAGAAAAATTCCTTCACCAACAACAATCAGAGAATTCCTAAGTCTCAATCTAAGATCCAGGTGGGAAAAAAATAGAGACTTTTTTCTTAAGAATTCACAACCACAGTCTAACCTCCCATGGATCTGAGTGTCATATTTATGTTACTTATGTGATCCAGGAACCCCAAGGAAAAAATTTAATTAAAGTAATTCAAAGTAGGTGCTGTCTTTGGGTACTTAGAAAAAGTAAATATAAATGCTCTAGGATATACCCTTCATATAAAGCATTACAAATGATATACACTTCATAGAGACACTGCAAAGACCTGACAGAGACACACCAAAATGAACGCATAACCTAAAACTAAAAAACTATTATGTAAACATGATATTGTAAATGAGAAGTAGCAGAATTAGATCTTCAAGGACTTTGGGCCTTTGAAATTATCAAATATACAAAATAGTCAAGATGGAGACCACAGTGAGACAAGTGACACATTCTCAGGTAAAAAAAAAAGAAGAGAGATGTCAAAAAGCTCAGCAATCAAGGTAAATAATATTTTAATGAAATATTTTTAAATCAAAATTGATGCAAAAAATGCATGATAAACAAAATATCAAAAATTTAAATGAAGACAGAGTCTTATAATTTCATGTCAAACCATATTGTAGCCTGTGCCAAAAGAAAAAATGTGTGCGCCTATGTACATGAATTTTTTTTTCAAGAATATTAAAGTGGTTGAAAAGTATTAGAAAGTAGATATATTCAAACTCACAACATTGTTTTAAGTTCAAAACTTTTATTTATACCAAAAAATAATTTATTGTAATTTTACTTTCTTGACTTCAATGGAAAAAAATGCATCAAGATTTTTATTAAAATCATTAATCATAAAAAAATACAAAAGCATTATTATATAGGCACAAAAATGAGAGAAAAGAACAATGTAATAAATAGGCAAATCTGCAAAATAATTAAAAATTTTAGAAATTAAAAATATAATTATTCAAATTAAAAACAGCAGTGGACTTAACAGCAGGTTAGACATAGCTAAAAAGAGAAACAGCAAACTAGAAGATAAATGTAAAGAAATTATCCAGCATGTAGGACAGAAAGATGGAGAAAAATAAAACATGAAAGCAGGGTTAAGAAGCAAAGAGGTTAGAATTTAAAAGTCTAACGTCTATCAAATAGAATTCCAGAAAGCACACGCACACACACGGAAGAGTTAATGGCTAAGAAAATTTAGAACTGATGAAAGACAATAATCCTCAGATTCACAAATCAGTGAATCCCAAGTAGGATAATTTTCTTTAAATTTGCACCTAGAAACATTATAGTTAAACTGAGAACATTAGGGTAGAGAAAGGAGAGACAGATTTTAAAAGCTGTCAAGAAAAAAAATTTTTTTGAAAAAGTATTATTGCCTGGCAGTATACTAGATACTGGAATTACAGTGATAAACAGAAAAAATATCTCTGCCATGTAAACCTTATAATCTTGATAACACTGAACAGTAGTAAGTTTAGTTTCAAATCTTATGCATGCAATCAAGAGAAGAGAAACCTAACAGCAGTTTATGTAAATATCAAACTCTGAAGGTTTGCTGCAAGCTCAAAATGAACCAACTCTTTGATTTTACTCTTAAAATAGCTTATTTACTCTTTGGATATATTAATGGAAGCTCAGTGTCCTGATTATGAAAGGCAATAATCATGTACTACTCTGCACAATTCAGTGAATATCGGGGATATTATTTAAATACTGTACCCCATTCTGGGTAACAAACACTGGAAGGCTAAATGACAAATGAGTTTAGAAGAGAGTTGCCAGGATAACGAGAGTCCCAAGCAACATATTATATGAGAAATTATTGAGAGAAATAAAAACACTAATGTATATACTATTCTTCCAGCAATTACATATTCTATGTGCATATGTACTAGGTGCTGTTTTAGGTAGGTGCTTGAGGTATAGCAATAAAACAAACAAAAATCTGGCCTTCAGTGAACTAATTGTCAAAAGGGGGAGACCAATAATTAATAGAATAGACAATGTGTTAGAAAATCATAATGTCTAAAAGAATAATCAAGTAGAAAAAGGAGGAATAGAAGTGCCAGGAAAGGGCAACAGATGGAAATCTTGAATAGCATGGTGAAGGTAGGCCTCAGTGAGGAGGTGGCACTGGCACAAAGGCTTAAAGAAGATGAAGGATGAGCCATGAGGTTCTCTGGAGGAAGAGAGTTCCAGGCAGAGGGAATAACTAGTACGAAGTCCCTAAGTTGGGAGCAGATCTGGCATATTTGAGGAACAGCAAAGAGATAAGTGAGAAGGGAATAGAATAAGCAAAGGGGAAGTAGGATTAAGTCAAAGAGGTATCAGGAAGGGATAGGAGTTAACCTGTATAGGGCCATGTAGTCCATTAACTCTGAGAGAAACAGGGAGCCATCGCAGAGTTTTGAGCAAAGGAGAGACATCATCTGATTTATTAATACATTTTGAAGGATCATTTTGACTGCCAATTGAGAAAGGACTTTAGAAGGGCTAGGGTGGAAGTGCAGAGACGAGTTAGGAGGCTCTTGCAGTAATCCAAGCAAGAGGTGATAGTGGCTTAGATCATGATATGCAGCAGTGGAGGAGATGAAAAATAATCAAATTCTGGAAATATTTTGTGGGTGGAGTGCCTTAGCCAGTTTGGGTTGCCATAACAAAATATCATAGACTTGGTGGCTTAAACAAAAAAATTCTGTTCTTACAGTTCTGGAGGCTGGAAGTTTGAGGTCAGGTTCTGGTGAGGATTCTCTTTCTGGCTTGCAGACAGCTCTCTTCATATGGCAGAGAAAGAGTGAAATTAGCTCTCTGGTGTCTCTTCTAATAAAAGCACTAATGCCATAATGAGGGCCCTACCCTCATAACTTCATATAAACATAATTACCTACCCAAAGGTCTTATCTCCAAATACCATCACTTGGGGGTTAGGGCTTCAACATATATAAATTTGGGGCAAAAGGGACACAGTTCAGTACACAGCATAGAGATAGCAGGATTTCCTGACAGAATGGCAGTATTGGAGGATCCAGCTACAACAGCACAGAGAAGAGGTAACCAGTGAGGTCAGAAATCACAGAGGTCAGGTGAAGAAATGTATCAAAGAGGAAATGATCAATGGTGTCAAATGTTGCCTGGTCAAGTAATATGAAGACTGAGAATTGACTATCAGAATTAGCAACATGGAGTGAAGGGATATTGGCACAAGCCTAATTGGGGTGGCTTTAAGAAAACATGAGAAGAGGAATTGGAGAAGGCAAATTTAGACTCTCCCAATTTGAATTTGAATTCTTTAAAGAAATTTGTTGCAGAGAGGAACAAAAATGAGGGATACATTTTTGTGGGAGAAGTGGGAACAAGAGGAGGTTTTTTCTAAATGGAAGAAATGACAGCACGTTTATGTACAGCAGGGGAGAACAAGTTGCTGATGTTGAAGAGGAAGAGGAGAATTGCTGAAGCAACATCCTTGGGTAGTGAGGGGGATAGGATTTATGAGCTTCAGATAGGACCACCCAAAGCAACCAGGTGTGTGGGAAGACAGAGACATGGGAGCAGATGCTGGAAGGTGGGTAGAATGTGGAGGTGAAATAGTCTACCAACATTCTCTTCTAACTGTTTCAATTTATTAGTAAAGCAGGAATTAAGGTCAGCAGGTAAGAGTAAGGATGGGGGAGAAGTTGTAAGAGGTTTGAAATGGTGGAATGGTCATTTAGGAAAGTGTGACAGTAAATGCACCAGGGAAATATACTGTGATAATGACCCTGGGCAACATTAAGTTCTCATTTGAAGTTCATCATCATGAATATAAAGCCAAATCAGACATCAAGAATGTAATTTTCTTCAGCCCCAGTCAATTGTACAGGCATAGGCACAGAGTAGATGGAGAGAGATTTAACCAGGGTTGTGCTTTTACTAAAACCATAAAGAGGCAGAAGGCAAGGGAACAACAGGTACCTATAAAGGAGTGATTATAAGGAATGATGACAGAATTTAACTGGGTAAGGAGTGGATAGAGGATATCAAAAGAATGAACAGCAATGAAAAGGAAGTAGGATTAATTTGTTGGATGTCCTCATGAGATTGAAGAATTGCTGGAGGTCAGGGATCTAAGAGAGAAAAGGTGAAAAGATAAGATGGAGTTAATAAAAAATGAGATATGTAAAACTGAGGTTGTAGAGCATAGCAAACAGGTGATTAAGGAGAGGTACCTTAAAGTATTTGAAGAACTGAGCTGTGGTATAGAAAGAGACCTTTTTTTGTATTATTCTAGGACCACGGTTTGGAAATTACAGAGAAAAAAAAAATGTCAGGACTGGAGGAGTATCCTGTAAAAGGTCAGATGGAACAAGATGCCTACTAAAGTAATGAGATCTCTAGAATTGTTCAAGAAGAGGCTGGGTAACCACTCAGTCTTTTATAAGAGACATAAGAGAGACGGTTTCTGCAATAAATAGATCATATTAGAAAACCATGCAGGATTTTCTTCCCGAAGTTTCTTCCTTTTTCCTAAAAATATTTTGTCTTATTGTAAGGGAAGTATATGATAGTGTGGCCATATGTGCTAGTGGGGGCTGCCCTCCCTATTCCAGTTACCCTCTATTGTTGTGGTGACAGAGCCCCAGATGTTCTGCAAACATCCACATACGCAGCAATTTTTACAAGTGACCTTTTCCCAGGAGCTTCATCAAACAATGGAGGATAAAGATCAAGTATCAAACCCAAAGGCATTAGACTGATCTCCAGTGCTTTTTTGCTCTGAGTTCCCCTTACGATGCTCTCTTTTTGTTTCCACACACCATTTTCTTTACGTTATTTAGCCTCATCCACCACCTGGAAAGCCTGCTCCCTTCTTCTGCCCCCCATCTTCAAGTCAACTCAAAACCAATTGTGAATGAGACCACCCCAGACTGCCCCCACCCCTGTTCCAGTCTAGAGTTGCAGCTATTATTATGACATGTTTCACCCCTCGTTGCAGAAGAAGTATTTTTCCCCAGGTTCTCACATTTCTAAGGGACTTCCACTCAAGAGCCGTTTCCTCATGTGAAGAATTACTAGAATAAATAATTCTAAACGCTATCTCTAATGGTTCATCTCCAAGAGAAAAAGAATTACAATCCTACTGATTGAAGGCTGACATTTAATAGCTATTGTCTTACTAGGGAGAATGTTAACTGTGCCTCAAAAGGAAGAACCAGGCCAATTGTTGTTGAGTTGTTATTGTTGTTTTTCATTTTCTTTGGTCACTGACAGTTTCTCCTCGTGTCCTCAAACAGTATGCACACATGGAAATAGTCCATTCTTCTCTGAAGTCCTTGTCCATTTGGCTTCTTGGTAAGTGCATTTAGAATAACCTAGATGAGTACAGTCATATTGGGGTAGAAGTAATGAGTCCCCACCATGACCTCAGATCTAATTCATATTTTCCAATACAACTTACCAGAAGCAATACTTGTTGGGGTTACAGGCTGCTGACTCAGAGTAATAAATCAGCTCTTTTCCCCTTTAATGTTGGTTTAATGATTTCTCTAATCCCTATAATTCTAGTATAGGAAAGGTGAATGGCAATTCAATTATCTCCTCACATTTAGCATTTGTTCTATGTACTGATCTCTTTCAATGCACAGATGCTTTTCTTCCAAACAAGATTTTACAATTTTTGAAGGTACAAACATCTTACACCTCTTTATCATACCTCTAGCAGCCACCACGATGCCATCTGGGTAACTGATATTCTATAGTTAACAATATTATCCACAAGTAGTAATAATACCATGAATCACTAGCCTTGCACTTGCACCACCTGCACCCCAAACCACACCTTACTACCAAATGAGAGCACCTCATTAATTGAGTAAAAAATTTGACTTGAGAAGACATTTGCATTCCCGATGTGTTTCATTTGTTCTTCCCATTGGCACCAGCAAAGAAATTTCTCATCCCCTGTCTGTGGGTCTGAACACTTCAGAAACAATATAGATCTTATCTCTGGTCCATTTAGTTGAACATGAAAAGCAAGGTCATTATAGCCACTTAGTTCCTATGCTTTTAGAACCACCATGTCAACTCAGAGAGAATATGTAGCTCTTCTGTCACCTACTGCTTAGAAGCAAAACAAATGAAATTAACAGGTCTTTAATCTTCCCATTAAGGCAGGCATATGGGCTGGAGCTTGTGACAGTACTGCAATGAGTATGAGAAAAATACATATTTGTGGTTCTTTCAAATAAGACTTAAGAAAGCAAGAATGCTGCAAATGCTATTCTTTCCATCTCATTACATATAAAACTATTTCCATTGAGAAAAGAGAGGAAAACGGTACATCTTTGTCATATTTTACTCGACTTCTTTTGCTTTGTGATAATCCCATCTTTGTTCTCAACCACTATCATCACACAGAGGAAGGGTATTTACATGGAAGCAAAAACCAGGATACTTTGAATTATGAAATAAATGGACTGAGGTCAAATCTATTGTCCCAGCCTTCCCAATGGCCTCTTCACTCAGTTTCGGTTGTGGTGGTTCCTACCAGAGAAACCCAGATGTCTAAAAAACATTGACAGCTCCCATGTAAATGTGAACAGCCCCAGAGACTAAAATGTAAAGCAGCCGATAAAATGCTCTTCTCCTTAATGGAGAGTACACCCTAGCAATATTGAACAATGTTATTTACAAGAAATTTGCCGAATATTAGTGCTCTGAGTTGTTTTTTCCCCTTAATGTAGTATTCAGGAAGCCTAATAAAATGGAACTAGTCTCTTCCCTTGTATATTCTTAGATTCATTAAGAGTCACCAAAGCCATTAAACCACTCTGCTTAAATTGTCACTTACTAGAACAGACAGAGGTGCAAAAAGCCAACACAATTAAATGTGTGAATCCTTTTCCCGGTGGTCCTGGATTTCCCTGGGCGTGATCTCTGAGGCTTGGACCCCAAAACCACACTGATGACTATCATTCATTTGCAATTATTGAACATTCACTTTGTGCCAGATTCTATAATAGAGTTTGAAGACTTGGAATGGATGTTTTGAGCCTCACTGATAATACGATCTAGTGGGAAAGACAGAAGTAAGCATAAAATAAACGTTATGATCAGTATAAAGAGAGATAGGAAAGAGTGAATTAACAGTTTGATGATACATAGCTAAGAAAGCTTTGAGAAAAGTTCTGACAAAAATCCAAAGTTCACAAAACTCCTAGGGGTCTCGAGAATATCTTAAAAATCTAATAATGAGATTATTCATCTCCCTTTTATTTCCTTCCCAGGGAAAATAAAAGCAAGAAAATAAAGTGATTTTCCAAGGAACACAAAGGAATGCCAGTCAGCATGCCTGACCCATAACGTCACATAGCCCTTCAGAAACTTAAAGTTCCAACCTCCCTGCCCCTACTCTCTGACCACCAAGGCCAGTTTCATCTTTCCAGAATGTATTTCTTATGTCATTAACTCAGATAAAATTCAAGCCCTTCTGATTTCACCAAGGCACATAGATCTTTAACCCCCTTCCCAGAATCCAGTGTACTGGGGTTCAAACTCACTGTACTCAAAATCTGTATTTTGAACATATATCATATGTAGCCTAATAAAAATATAAATATATATCAAGCATTGCTAGGCACTTACATTGCAGCCTCCTATTTAGTCCTTACATCCACTTACCAGGCAGGTCCACTGTTATCTCAATTTTACTTATGAGGAAATCGAAACTTCTAGAGCGTTCTGGTTATCTGTTGTTTCATCACAAACCACCCCTAAAACATAATGGCTTAAAACAACAACTTATTTCTCATGATTATGTGAGTTGACTGGGGCTCAGCTGGGCAGTTCTTGCTCGAGGTCTCTCACACAGTTGCAGCCAGATGTCAGCTGGGGCTACCATTCATCTGATGGCTGAACTGGGCCAGACATCCAAGATGGCTTCTTCACTCCCACGTCCAGGGGTCCAGGGTACCTCCACATGGCCTCTATCTCTGGCAGAAGACTTGGACTTCCTCCATGGCAACTCAGGGCCCCAAAAGACCAAGAAAGAAGCTGTTAATCCTCTTCAAAGCTAGATGAAGAACTGGCTTAGCATCACTTAAAATGTACTCTTTCAGTCAAAATAGTCTCAGTCCAGCCCAGATTCAAGAGGAGGAGAAGTAGTTCCCAACCCTTGATAGAAGAATGTAAAAAGATTATGTGACTATCTTTAATCTACTGCAGGGAAGACTGGCAACTTACCCAAGGTCACATAGCAAATAAGTGTCTGAGCTGGGACTCAATCCACTTCAATCTGACTCCAAACCCCATTAACTAACCTCTCTATTCTCTTCCCAGTGAAGGCACTTCCATTAGGCTGCCAGTGTGGGAACAAACGTAAGTCTACTCAAGACTTCTCTCTGCAAAAGTGTGAGCATAACTGAGGACACAGGCTCCCTTAGGACCTCGGCCCTTCACTGAATCCCACTGCAGCTGTTGGTCTCTGTCTGTGGGTTCAAGAACCTAAGGCCCTATGCCCTGGGACTCAGAGTTCTTCTGATCCTGACACACAGTTCTGGCCTTATAAAATATATCCACAAGTAATCCGGATTTCTTGTCTGAACTCTTAACTATGCCAGGGTTAAGACAGGCAGAAACTCAAAGGGTAAGTACAGCATTTTATTATAATGCCAGGTTACAGGTCAGGCCAAGCACAGAAATTACCTGAAGGCCTTACCTGAACAACATTGAACATAGAAGCATGCATAGTTGGGATCTGGGGTCCCTCATAGGGCTCTCCAAAGAACACTCTATTACACAGAGACTGGTAAGTAGTGATGATCAAACTGGCAGCAGTCACAAAGAATTGGTTAGTAGAGAATTGGGGAAATGAAGGGTGAGGTTGCAGGTGTAAGGTTTTTGTATCAGTTTGAACCCCGAGAGCATGCCAACAGACAACATGAAGTGTTGTGGAGCAACACGCTGTTTTAATGAGCGCCTGCGTGCAGGCAGGCTGAGGCCTAAAATGGCGTCAGCCCCAGGTAAGGACGGGGCAAAGGTTTATAGTCTCCTGTAAACAGCAAATGTCCTACTCTGATGTAACTGCTATGTTATACCCGGATGGCCTCTTTCTCCATCTTCAAGGGTACATGTCTTCTGGCCAGGGTAGCTGTCTTCTGACTGGCTTTCTTCCTGTTTCTGCTATTTTGCTGGTGCACGCTGCTGACATAAGTAGCCTTGCACCTTGGGACTGGGCCTGAGAAGGAAGGAGTTATTCATCTCCTTAAGCTTTCAGGCCCAGAGAAGAATCTAACAGCAAGGAAACAGAGCCAAGAGAGATTACCTCTGAAAGAAAGGGTGGGGAGTGGGGATGCACTGGGCAAAGGAGTAAGTAAGGGTATTGGGGGAATATCAGGCCCCATCCCAGAGGGAAGGTCAGGGTCTCCAGGAAGAGGCAGGCAAAGAAAGATTCTGAGTCAGGCTAACTATGAGTGGGGCACACCTTTTCAAGCACCTTGTCTTCCCTCCAGCCTGTGCCATCACTCCCCATTATCTCTCTGGAACCAGCATATTGGAAGTACTCCTTTTTTTAAATCATTCATCAGCCAGCCCTGGTCTGTAGGGACACCACTGCCATCTGTAAGAACCCTCTGGACCATATTCATTACTAGAAGCACACAAATTGCTGCACACATTTTCCTTTGCTCGAGGCGGTTGTTTTTATGAGCAGTAGTGAAAACAAAATTCCATTACGTCAAAGTTAATTCCTCTGCAGCACACAGTAGACCAGCCACATTCAGTAGCTTACAGGGCTGACGGAAGTGAAACGTCAGTGATGCATTCACTGTTAGAATCATAGAATGGCCAGTCCTTCCATTTACCTGGGGCCGCCTCATCTGGATGAATCATAAAATGCGTCACTAACTGCCTATGCATTGCTCATCCATCAGCTGAAGTAGAAGACCCATTAGGCTATCCCAGCCAGAGTACACAGGCCTCCACTTAAGACCAAAGAAATGTGGCCTGAGGACGGCTGGCATAGAGCTAATCAGTGTTGACTCACCTTCCTCTTGCCTGTCAGCCTGGTCTCCCAGGAATTCTATTTAGTCCAGGAACTCACAGCTGCTCCCCACAGGCAGAGGCAGCTGGCATGGTCCCACAGGGCACCGTTATGGCCACAAAGCCCCACAGCAGGGGAAGGCAGGTGTGGATTTATTTTGCTGACATGACTTCCTCTGAGGTAGTATTAGAGAGGAACACTGCCTTGTATTTTCCCCCTCACTCCATGGGAAAGGAGAGAAGGAGGTGTCCCTGGGAAGCCGATGAGAGAGGAGGAGAGTGACAGCACAGAGGAGAGAAAGGGCTGCAGGAGACGGAGCCACAGACACCTCGACTATTTCACAACAAGGGGAAGCTGCTCTTATTATAGGGAATAGGGAGTGCCTGAGACACAGGCTTTCTTTGGAGGGCTGAGAGACTTCAGAAATTAAAGATTGAAGAGGGAGTTCAAAGAGTCTTCCCCTCCCCCATCCCATCATTTTACTCTGTGAATTCATTTTGACAAAATAATTTTAACCCAGCCATAGCCACATCTGATTCTCTTACCACACTCAAGGAGATGCCAGTGTCCCCCATTTTAATATACTGCTGGAGTAAGGAATGCTAATGAGATTTGTTAAAGAAGAATGGCTTAGATCCATCAAAGAAAAAACAGCTGTGAGGAAAAGCATATTGCATACTTGTTCCAGACAATCCTGACTGACTGCTGAGGCTGGATGAGGTCACTAGATCATTTCTCACCTCCATTCTCTTTTCTTCATCAGCTTGGGCAAGGTTACCATTCAATAAATATCCAGGGCCTCTAAGCCTAAGGAGACGAAGAACAGGGGAAGGTAAGGATGATGACTGAGAGGTTCCTGCATAGCCTTGAGAAACTTGGGTAGGGAAAATTCAGTTGTCAAAAGTCAGATAAATAGTTTTGGGGGTACTAAGATCATTTGAAACCTACCACCCAGGCTGTCTTTTGTCACTCCTTGCAATATTAAAAAGCAATTGAAAGTGAATCACTGAAAGTGATCCAAGCTCTGAAAGCTAATAAGGAAAAAGGAATGTTTCCCAGAAGTTGTGGCATTTGGGGAGTTGTTTTGGGTTATTTGCAAAGTTAGGGTTCGAGGTGGATTTTTCATGCCTGAATCATACTCCTCACCCTGATGCTCTGAAGTTCTCAGGAGAAGGAAAATACTCATAAGCAGCAACAGCTCAGTGGGGAACAAAATCAAGTTTTAGTCAGGACTATGAAAGAGCCTAAAAGCCCCACAAGGCAAAACTTCTGGGCAAAAACAAACTGGAGCACATGGCTCAGGAAGACCTAAGTGGGGCCACATACCCCTTCCCAATGTAGAGCTTGACTCCGTGTGTTTCAGCATGCACTCCAGGAGCCAGAAATGTGACACAATTTCATAAGAGACTGGGGTCTGCCAAAAGGGACTGGCCAGTACGTCTCAAGAGACCCAATTGATACACTGTACATGAAGCCTTCCTTGGCAGGGCGGGGTGGGGCAGGTGCAGAGCGAGGGGTAAAGAGAGTGTTCAAGAGCTTGTCAGCACTTCCCCCAAGTAAGGAGAGGGCTGGGTGTGTTATCCTCTATTAAGAGATGTTGAAACATGAGGAGAAAACACAAAAGTCATATAAATAAGAAATGTCGAGAAAATCTGTATAGCCAATGATTGCTTCAGTCAGAAGTTCCTTTCTGAAAAGAGCTAGGCATAAGGGGGAGATTTAAGCTAAGCATGAGATTCCTTCCCAATTCCACAGAAAACCACTTAGGCTCGAGGTAGGGCAATAATCCACAAGTACAGGGAACAAAGCACAGCTAGCTGGGATCTCCTGCCTTCTCAGGGCCTATGAAGACTTCCAGGAAATGCTATGATATAATTGCTCAGGAAAAGGCTGTGTCTAGATCATTTAGCAGTTGGACACTAATCATCAGGGCTTAAATAGATTATCCCAGCATCAATAGTGACAAGCAGATGTTTAATGCACCCATAGTCCATATGTGGTTGGAGGAGAACCTTCAGCCATGGTTCGGTGCTTCATGCCACTGACTCAGGAGAATGTGATGCCAAGAAAAGATGCTGACTGCCCAGAAAAGACTCAAGGGCTTGGCTCATTGACCAGCTGCCTGAGAAGGGGATGTCCTTGGACCACATGCTATGCCCCTCTGTGTTATGGCTATAACAGAAATAAAGAACAATTGAATGACACAAAGTCTGATGTCTACCACCTTTCTCCTTGTCCATTTGTGAACCCAGAAAAGCCATGGAATGTATAACTAAGGCAGACTCCTCACAAGTGCTGGATGGCAACATGGAGGAATGTGACCACGCCCTGGGAAATTTGTTTTGAGGAGGACAACTAAATGATAGACAGTTGACAAAACTCAGGAAGAGGAAAGGAGATGGAGAATGAAACCCCTTTGACCTGAAGGCTCCTTCCTCACTTTAAGCTTTCAAAGCGTCTCAAGGCCATTTTGAGGGGCAAGAGGAGGGAAGAGGGAAGAGGAGGTGGAGCAGGCAAGATCTCACACCCTGCTTCAATCACAGCCATTCAATTTAAGTTTTGTATATGGGAATTTATGTCAGATTTAATTTGGCAAAAGGAAGAAGTCTTTTGAACACCACTGTTATAGAAAAAAATAACGAATAGAAATTCCTAATATAACATGAAACAAAACTCTTGGCCTCCAATGTACCCAATTATATAAACTGACTCAAGCATAACTGGAATTAGAACTGCTAGCTTCTAATTTGCCTTCTGCTTTCCTTCCCACGGTTCAATAATCCCAAGATCCTGTAGTGAAAGGGAAAGACCCTGGCCTCAGACATTCTGGTTGCTTCTTTTGTTTACTAGTGATGTAACCTGTGCTAATCACTCACCTTCCCTGAGCCTCCATTTTCTCGACTGTAAAAAGACATCCTTCTTAACTCACAGGGTTGTGGTAAAAGAACTGAAGGAACATTATGCAAATCTGTTTGCAACTTTTGAATATTCTTTTTTTTTTTTTCTCGCTCTGTCGCCCAGGCTAAAATGCAGTGGCGAGATCTCGGCTCACTGCAAGCTCCACCTCCCAGGTTAACACCATTCTCCTGCCTCAGCTTCCCGAGTAGCTGGGACTACAGGTGCCTGCCACCACATCCGGCTAATTTTTTCTATTTTTTAGTAGAGACGGGGTTTCACCGTGTTAGCCAGGATGGTCTCTATCTCCAGACCTCGTGAATTGCCCACCTCAGCCTCCCAAAGTGCTGGGATTACAGGTGTGAGCTACCATGTCAGGCCTGAATATCTTGTAATACCTATGCATTTCCACTTGCCAACAGATTCTAATACATATCTTAGTCAATGAAACACTTATTCAAATTCTCCTTTTGAATCCTACTGAAATCATTCATCTGTCTTCCTTCTTGAGCCTTATGATCAAGAAGGAAACTTCTGTCATCTGCAGACAGGCATGAGTGAGTGAATGACCTACACTTCCAAGTTTGGGCAATAAGTATCAGGGAAGTCATCGGATAAAGAATATGGGAATTCCAGTGAGAACTTAATGGGCCCTGTCAACTCCTCAATGCCTTCCACTGGCCCCTATGGGTGGTCCAAAGACTATTATCAGTCAGAATTAAAAAGGGAGCCCCCACAGCAGCCCTCTGAGGGGGATAGGACAGGAGACCCACTCTTCCATGAATTCGAGGAGCAGCAGTCACACTGCTATGCTCCTGCCTCCTCCTGTCACTCTGCTCCAGGTACATGCCCCAGAGTCACTGTAGGGCCACAGAAGGTTGCTGCACCCTGTCCTTTCAGGTTCACTATCCAATGCCTTGACAGACAAGATGATGTGGATGGAAGGCAGGCCAGCCCGGTGACCATAAGGCTCAAGAAGGAAAACAGATGAATGATTTCAGTATGATTCAAAAGGAGAAAACACCCCTCTGTGTTGCTTCTGTTTTTTCACAGAAGAAAGAAGTCCATTAATAGTTCTTATATATGCAAACAAAGACTGCAAGTGATCTTCTGGATTCGCAGACTGCAGCAATGCCCCATTCAAGCCTCTCAGCCATTCCTCAAGCACCAGAAACCCCACCATAAAGTTATCAAACCTTCTTATTCGTGAGCACTCCTGATTTCTCTACAGCAGCTACAGATTTAACCCTGAAAATGCCTCCAAATGCTGCAAACAAACAATCTGTTTTTAACTGTAAATTAAACACAGGCACAAATGCAAGGTGTTACCTTAAAAAGGAGAAGTACATGTGGCACTTTTAAATGCTATGCCTCAAGCAACTGTGTATCTTATAAATCACTGTCTTCATCTTAATTAATGACAATGAGAAGTAAACACGCTCACAGAAAGAACCAGTCTCTACATTGTAAAATTGGAACCAGATCACTGAACAGCAAGTGGGATAATAGTAAAGTCAGAAAACATCAGGCTGCTCAGGAGAGTGCTCTGTTGTCCCTTGCATAAAAAGCAGGATTGACTAGAGAAATGATTATATGGAAATTTTAAAAGGAATCAGAATGTATTCATAATTATACTTGACCTTTAAATATTGCCTTGCCATTTTCAAAGCCCTTTCATATGCATCATGAAATTTGATGTTCACAAAACCCCTGGGAACAGGCAACACAGACATGGTTCCCATTTGACAGATGGGCAAACTAAAGCCTGAAGAGGTTGTGCCCTGGTTATCTTCTATGCTGAAATAATAAGCTGAATAACAAATGGTAAAGGCCATGTTTCTCACTTGGGTTTCAGGGGGTCTGCCTCCTTTTATGAGGGTGACTATTGTAATGGTACTGTGTATACAGACAAAGACACAAAACACACACACACACACAAAACTGCCCAACATGGTAGGTAGCCTGCACTACCTTGTAACTTGCCTGGGGTCACACAGCTGGTAAGTGACAGAGCTGGGCCTTAAACCTAGGTATCCAGGCTTCAATGTCAGTGCTTCTGTTACATAAAACCTGCTGCTATGAAAGGTAAGTAAAACTAAATAAATACCTTAGAAGAATGATTAAGTTGTCAGACTTCTCAAAATCACGTATCAAAAACAAACTGGCTCGAGTTGAAGGTCAAGAAGTGTAGAGCCATGATGACAGAAGGCATCCTTTTAACATCTCTATGTTGCAAATCTACAGACTCCCATTCTTACTCACCTATTTTTCCAGTAAACACACTGAGGCATAAAGATGCTAAAGGATGGGCTTAATATCATTTATAAGGCCCAAGATAAGAAAATGTCAAGGTCTTGCCACTGCCAGTTTTGGTGCAAATTAACAGCATCACTGAGTAGCCAATAGATGCCGGGCCCTAGGGAATAAGGGGTGGAAGGCACACAAGTTAAACAGAAAATGCACCCGTCTTGGGCAAGCCGGCTGAAACAGCTCTCCCAAAGCAATCAAGATACATTAATAGAGTCAAGGTCATCTTCACTTTCCTCTAAGGAAAATGGGAACTTCTCTGGGAGCTCTATTCCTGGAAGTTCTACTTGTCATTGGCTGTTGTTCTATTTCTTATGAGTCATCAGTCATTTTAGCCTGATTTTATTTAATTCATTTTGCAGTTTCTTCAATGGATGAAAGGATTCATTTTAAAAGTCTCTGCACCAATTTTAAGAGTTGCTAGCTTCCAAGTCTATGCAAGCTACCTATCACGTTGGGCAGTTGTGTGTGTGTGTGTGTGTGTTTTGTGTCTTTGTCTGGATACACAGTACCATCACAATATTCACCCTCATAGAAGGAGGCAGACCCCCTGAAACCCAAGTGAGAAACATGGCCTTTACAATTTGTTATTCAACGTATTATTTCAGCATAGAAGAAAACCAAGGCACAAGCTCTGCAAATGCCAGGCTCATTAATGAAATGGGTTTCACACCCAAGAGCTGAATGGGCTATGTAGGCCCTGAGATAGTACATTTTGTGGCAATAACACTTTAACAGATAATGAATCAGCAAATTGCATTGGTGGCTTGTTTCATTTACTTTGGAAAGGATTGGTCTTCCCACCACATCATTTTTCTGGTTAAAACCTAGTGGAATGTTTTCCTTTCCAGTTCTCAAGAAATACTACTTTTTGGTGGGGGTGAAACAAAGCCCTAAGCCTTGTGAGGGAAACAGAGACTAACAAAATAGAATGTGACACTGTAGAGGAAACTTCAGACCACCCAGCCAACTACTGAAAGCCAGAGACTTTCAGCCCAGGCTGGGAAGAGACCCAGGGTCTTGCACTATGAAAACAATATCGCAATTCATCAGCATAACTCCAGCAGGTACCTCTCATTCCCGAGGTGGACCAAGGCTAATTCAGTTGCCAGATGCATTAACTATGTTAGGCATTTTAAGAGACAGGTTTTCACTCTGAAACAGCTTGCTCTCCCCCTTGTTCTGGATACAGGCATAACTGCTTCCAACCTTCCCCAGAATGTTTGGCAGCCCCTGGAAAGAGGAAGAAAGCGGTAGAATGCTTGTTAACAGTAAGAGTATCATGTTCTCTTAATGCGGGGTTTTCCAACAGTGGCACTACTGACATTTGGGACCAGATAATTTCCTGTTGTGGGGGTGTACTGGTTTGCAAGGGCTGCCATAACTATGTATCACAAGCTGGCAGGTGGCTGCGCTTAAGAGAACAGAAGCTTCTTCTGTCCTGGTTCTGGAGGTTAGAATGTTGAAATCCAGATATCAGCAAGGTTTGTTCCTTCTGAGGAAGAATATGTTCCAGGCCCTAGCTTCTGGTGATGGCCAGCAATCCCTGGTGTTTCTTTGCTCATTGACACATCATTCCAGTCTCAGCTTCCATCTTCTCACAGCTCTCCCTGTGCCTCTGGGTCTTCACATGGCAGTCTTCTAATAAGGACACCAGTTATATCGAATTAGGGGCCCACTAACTCCAGTGTGACATTGTCTTAACTAATAACTACATCTTAAGCCACCCCATTTTCAAATAAGGTCACATTCTGAGGTACTGAGGGTTAGAACTTCAACATATCTTTTGGGGAAGCACACAATTTCACCCCTACAGAGAGGTCTCCTGGACAATGTAGAATGTTTAGCAGCATCCCAGTTTTACCTGCTATATATGAGCATTCTCCCTGTCATGACAATAAAAAAAATGCCTGTAGACATTGTCAAAGGTTCCCTGCAGGCAAAATCACCACTGGTAGAGAACCACTGTCTTTGGATCAGAAAGATAAAGTTTAATTCTGATTCTGTTTTAATTAATTGTGCCATTGCCTTAAAAAATTTTGGTCAAACTCTCTGGTCTTCACTTTTTCTCACACATCTCATAAGAGCTGTGGTGTTGCTGAGGCCTGATTAAGATAGTATATAAAAAGAGTTTGCGGTATAAATGCGACGCAATAAATGACAACCATTATCTTTTGTAAACCAAGGAAGGTTCTTTTGCACGATTCTCTGTGGGTCTCAGTATTTACTGCCCTGATACTGAACTCTAGTCCTTCTCCCCGAGAGCTCCAGAAGGCAAGGAGCTTTCCAGGTGTGCTGTGCATCCACTACTGGGGCCAGAAAGTCCCCTTAGAGTCCAGCCGAAGCCTTCCCAGCATCTGTGACTGCAACACCAAAGCTGCAGATAGCCATATATCACAGCCAAGGAAAGGGAAGCTCTGAGCATGACCTGAATGCTAATGTGGCTGCATTGCACCATGGACAGTATCAGCCCAAGTGAACACTGTAGAAAATCCACTGGAGACAGGGATGTGGAAAATGAAGAGACAGACTGGTTCTTAGGTATTGACTACAGCATACATGCAGAGACCTTTCCTCCCTTGCCAAGACAAGACCATCTGAGATCCCCTATTAGCTGTTTATTACAGAACATACCACAGTGAACTGTGACTGGTAAGTCACTGGTCTACTTCACTCACCAGAGTCGAGGGAGAATAGGAGCAGCATCTTATTCATGGGTCCATCCCATGTGCTCAAAATGGGTGTCTGTCACACAGTAGACACTCAATAAAAGTGTGCATGTTTAATAAACGCGCCACCTTTCATCTCCAAGGTCTCTAGCCTACAAAATGGCATTTTTCTTTAAGGCCCTACTACAATCTGAGGCTCTAACACACCCCATGAATCTTGGGAAATCCCATATTTTTCACATCCCCTTTCATCAAGTAATTTCTAGGTATTCCCAAGGAATGCTAACATGTTCCACAAATCTGTTCTGGTTGACACGTAACCCTTTCATCAGTCATCCTCCTGGATGCTTCCTGTCATCTTTTAATTGGCTTTTGTTGCTTACTCCATATAATTTCCACTCAAGTGTGGACTCCACCCCAATTGCCCAATGCACTTTAAGAACAGGCTTACAGCATTTAACAGATCCCTTACCAAAGACTGACAGACCACGTGGCAACAAAAGTCACTTTCAACTGCTATTCACACGGCTACTCTCAAAGTCCCCTGGACTATATTTGACTTCATATGCCTGCCTATTTCCCCTTTCATCAGGTAGGATGGAAAGGGAGAGAGCTCTACCTTCCCATAGGAATTTCCAGGCCTTCCTCTATCCAAGGACCTAGACCCACTCCAGTTTCAGGACAGAGAAACACCGGAAGTCTTCCCCACCCCATCTCATTTTCCATCCCAGGATGACCGACCACAGAAACTCATCTCCTTCAGGAACAAAGGGAAGATTGGCCCCTATTGCCCCCTGAAACAATCACTATATTCATCAATAATAATAATAATAATTAATCTAAAATGTGGGTTTATTCTGTCTTAAGTAAGACCAATGAGGGCCATCACTACTGCAGCCCAGGTAACACTATGCTCAGCCCAGTCCTGACACTTTCCATAGTCATTCCTTTAGTGTAAGATAAAGGAAACATGAAGTTTATTCATCCCTTCTGACATGGTCCAGTCCTCTCTGAACAAATGCAGGTCACAAAAACACCCATATCTCCCAAGAAGAAAGAAAAGCTTTCCAACATAAGAACAGTCAACTTGCATTACCAAACAGAAGATTTAACATCTCTGTCTAAAGCATTTCTATCTTAATGACTTTACTAGTTCAAGTCTCCTTCAATACGTTGATTAGATTTGTGCCTTAGGTTTAGCTAGTAAAAGAGATTTATCTAAGAGAGGACCCTTAAACTATGGAAGTGTATTAGGCATTTCTGTTTGATTGTCAACCAGAATCAAAAAGTTCCCAATTTGGGAGAACTCCCTTTGTGCAGATCCACAGAAGCTAAGTGTGGGTGATTCTCATTACTTCCATACCTTGTCAACCCAATAAATGCACACACAGGCCAGAGCTCCTGCTATGTTTGTTTTTATACTGCTCAACTCCAAAGTGTGCTATGAACACCACAGACATCCTTGATTTGTATATTTATTATAACAATATTCTGGCAGATGAGAGTAAAATGTCTAGAGGGAGGGATGTCTTTGTCTAACTTCTATAAGGACTCTGTTTGGGCTAGTGGTGGTCACGGTCCAGGCTCCCCCCACCTCCCCACAATCCTTTAAATCATGAGTTATGATAGTGATACAAAGAGCACTGGTCAGGGAGATTAGCTCTGCAGTGGCTATGATAGTGGTATAGCCCGGAACCTGTGTGTAATGGTTGTAGTATCTGACAGTGTTGAATGGTAGTGGCAGCATTGTACATCAGCAGCTATAGCCATACCCTGGCCCAAATGTTCATTGAGCTAAGCCTCCATTGGTGGATGCTTATTCTCCACACCTGGTTTTCCAGCCTCCCCACTGATGCTGTGGGTTAGTCATGATCCTTCCAACTCCATACCTGCACTGAGCAGCTAGACATAGTAGGAGAAAGACATTACCATGAGAAACTGCCCAGCAATCACACAATGTTCCCATAGTAAATTTGCTTCCCCATTTTTCATGATACCACTTCACACCTTTTCAGCTTTCCTTGATAGCTCTAATATCTCCTCCAATATCTCTTTCTCCAACCCCATCTTTAGCTGGTAGCTCCATGCTTCATTTCACTGAAAAAATAAGAACAAATGAGAAACATCGGTACCTGCTTCCTCTTGTTCCCCTCCTGTTGAAATGAATGAACCATCCTTGCTCCTGTTTTAGCCAACCCTTCACTGATACAATGGAGTTCATCCTTGTATTAGTCCATTTTCATGCTGCTGACAAAGACATACTCAAAACTGGGCAATTTACGAAAGAAAGAGGTTTAATGGACTTACAGTTCCACATGAGTGGTGAAGCCTCACAATCATGGTGGAAGGCAAGGAGGAGCAAGTCATGTCTTACATGGATGGCAGCAGGCAAAGAGAGAGAGTTTGTGCAGAAAAACTCCCCTTATAAAACCATCAGATCTAGTGAGACTTAGTCACTACCATGAGAACAGCATGGGAAAGATATGCCCCCATGATTCAATTAAAATTTCACTGGGTCCCTCCCACAACACATGGGAATTCAGAATGAGATTTGGGTGGGCACAGAGCCAAACTACATCAATCCCTATTCACCTACTCAAAGGACTCCAGCCCAGCAGGTATAATCTCTCTCTCCTACATTATCAATTCTCCCTGTTTGTGGAGTATTCCTGTTTCAGTTAGCATCATTATAACCTGCTATTGGATACAAATGTTCCCATTAGATGAAAAAAACAAAAAGAGAACCTCCTTCAATTCATAAGCAAGACTCTCCTCAGAATCCCTGACATGGCCCTGTACCACAGGAGAGCAAGCAGCCACCAGTTGATGTTGCTTATATTGGAGCCCTGCCATCATGGAGGGGCATCAATTTGTTCTCACCAGAATAGACCCTTATTTTTCAATGTGGATTTGCTTTCTCTGCCTTATCCATCATGATTCTGACAATATATCCATCATGGTTCTGACAATATATCCGTTATTGGACTTTCTATATGCCTTGTACATGCCTTATATGATTATATCACATAGAACATTGTTTCTGACCAAGGGATTCACTTCATAGGAAAATAAATAAGGAAACCTGGCTGATGCCCATGGTACTTAATGATACTACAATGTATGCTATTGCTCAAAGTCAGCTTATGGAATGGTGCAATGATTCACTGAATACTTAGTATGACACTAGCTTGGAAACAACACTGTGATATAGGAGTGCAGTCCTATAGGATGCTGTATATGCTCTGAACCAGCGATTAATATATGATACTATATCTACCACAGTCAAATACACAAGGCAGTGAATCAAAGGGTAAACGAGTGGCTTATGTCCCAAACGTGGCTGTGTCCAACAGTAGCTGAGCCTGGCAATGACAGCAATGTACTGTAGCAATGATGTACATATACTGAACCGCTTTTCTCGACTGAAGCCAACTTCGGTTTCTGCCCATTTTCCAAGTGGAATTCTTCAGCCTTCCCTATAGCTTTGTAAGATTATACCCTGGCCGGGCGCGGTGGCTCAAGCCTGTAATCCCAGCACTTTGGGAGGCCGAGACGGGCGGATCACGAGGTCAGGAGATCGAGAACATCCTGGCTAACACGGTGAAACCCCATCTCTACTAAAAATACAAAAAACTAGCCAGGCGAGGTGGTGGCACCTGTAGTCCCAGCTACTCGGGAGGCTGAGGCAGGAGAATGGCGTGAACCCAGGAGGCGGAGCTTTCAGTGAGCTGAGATCTGGCCACTGCACTCCAGCCTGGGTGACAGAGCGAGACTCCGTCTCAAAAAAAAAAAAAAAAAGATTATATCCTTTCATTATCCTTCCAAAAAATTCATTTTTCAGCCTAAGGTATTCAGCCTTGGTTTCTATTTCTTGACCCAGACTGTCATAGAAGGCTCTACACAAAAATAATTCAGAAACTACTTGCAATCCCCAAAATCATTTTTCAGCTTTCAAAAATGTAACATTCAGCCTTTGCTAGGCATCCCATTACAAATGTATGAAAGTGAGAAAAAATGAACTCTAGCTTTCAGCTCTCCAGAGTAAGTGACTACACATTAAGAACCCCAAACAGTGAACCTGAGCTGCTTACTTCCTTATACTGCTTGACCTGTTAGTTTTGCCAGATGTGAAAATGATTCATGGGACCAATCAGCAGCAGAACAAAGCAGGGGATTTGGATTTACTGGGTGCTTTTCTTTAGGGGTGAGAAGTAGGTGAAAGATGGCACTATTCTGATTCCTAAACCATGTACTGATTACAAGAAATTCTTAGATTAAAACCAATATTTTTAAAATTATGATACAAATTGATGTAATGTCCTTCTATTATGATTTTACGCTCGGTGGGGGGGGGCTGCTAGAATAAAGAATGGAACCATATAGAATTTGTGCATTACCATTGGCACATATTTTGACCTTTTTTCATCTCCTCACCATCACCACCAAAGCACTAAAAATAAAATACAACAAATCTATGGAAGAACACAGGATTCCAATCAGCATTACCTTTTGTTGTGCAGTCTTGGCAGGATAAATGGCTCTGATGCTCATTAACATATTTAGAACAAAAGCAAAAGGGAATTTAGCAAAAGTCATTCTCTGTCCCCTCACCCCCTATAGGAATATTCATGAGAACTTCTGCTCCCCCACCCCCTATAGGAATATTCATGAGAACCTCTGTCCCCCCCCCCGACCCCTATAGGAATATTCATGAGAACAGCCCTCTGACACCTACAACACACTGCTTCTTGTGGTATCTTCAATTCAAAGCAATGTTTTAAAATGTAGGGTTTCTCATTATTCAGCCAACAGATCAGGGGATAACTGCCATTGAAAAGATAATGTATCACTCATAATTCCTGAGAAGGAGGCACGCCATCCCACAAAGGGCCATGTGGGGAAGCACTGGGTGGGTCAGGAGGCAGAAGGGGCAAGGGGAAGATGTGGGCAGGAGCTTTTATTGTGGTTTCCACAGGGAAAGCAAGACAGGGTAAGTAGCTTAGAACTGATTAGTTTGAATAATTTCCTATCGGGGGAAACCCCACCCCCAATATTCAACGTGGGTTCTTTTCTATTTCCCCAAGCATCAGCTGGTCTGAGAAATAAAGGGAAAGTGTACTAAAGAGAGACATTTTAACGCTGGGTGTCCAGGGAAGACATCACATGTCGGCAGGTTCCGTGATGCTCCCTGGGCCATAAAACCAGCAAGTTTTTATCAGCAATTTTCAAAAGGGGAGGGAGTGTACGAATAGGGTGTGGAACACAGAGATCACATGCTTCACAAGGTAATAAAATATCATAAAGCAAATGGAGACAGCGCGAGATCACAAGACCACAGGACAGGGCGAAATTAAAATTGCTAATGAAGTTTCGGGCACACATTGTCATTGATAACATCTTACCAGGAAACAGGGTTTGAGAGCAGACAACCGGTCTGACCAAAATTTATTAGGTGAGAATTTCCTCATCCTAAAAAGCCTGGTAGCACTACAGGAGACCGGGGCTTATTTCATCCCTTTGTCTTTGACCGTAAAAGACAGCCACCCCCAAAGCAGCCATTTTAGAGGCCTACCCTCAGGGGAGCATTCTCTTTCTCAGGGATGTTTCTTGCTGAGAAAAAGAATTCAGCAGTATTTCTCCTATTTGCTTTTGAAAGAAGAGAAATATGGCTCTGTTCCACCTGGCTCACAGGCAGTCAGAGTTTAAGGTTATCTCCCTTGTTCCCTGAACATTGCTGTTATCCTGTTCTTTTTTCAGGGTGCCCAGAGTTCATATTGTTCAAGCACACAGGCTCTACAAACAACTTGTGCAGTTAACGCACACAGGGTCCTGAGGCGACACACATCCTCCTCAGCTTACGAAGATGATGGGATTAAGAGATTAAAGTAAAGACAGGCTTAGGAAATCAAAAGGGGATTGATTGGGGAAGTGATAAGTGTCCATGAAATCTTCACAATTTATGTTCAGAGACTGCAGTAAAGACAGGCATAAGAAATTATAAAAGTATTAATTTGGGGAACTAATAAATGTCCATGAAATCTTCACAACTTATGTTCTTCTGCCGCAGCTTCAGCCAGTCCCTCCGTTCAGGGTCCCTGACTTCCCACAACAATTTCCATGGGTTCTGGAATATGGGAACTGTCTCTACTTGTCTGGCACCTGGCCCTAGGATAATTTGGCCACAGGATAATTAGAGCGGAGGAATATTGTCTCTTCAAGTGTAGGTGCCAGATAGAGAAAGTGGCTCAAAGTATGAGCTCCAGATTGGTTAGTTTAGTTTGCATATGAAAGGCACACTTCTGGGCGAGTCCTTTGCTATCTCCAGAATTAACTAGCCCTGGAAAGGGCAGTCTCTTCCCAGGCAATGAGGTCCCAGATGCCACAGCATCAAGAGTACAGAAGATAAGAAAATATTGTGAATACAAGCAATGACACTTCCAAGTTCCCAAAGGGCTTTCTGAATCATCTAAGTATAGGCTAAATCTTATTCATCACGATTTGCACAGTAAGACCTCTGACTTTGAGGATTTCTTAAGTTGCCAATGACCAAAAACAAAACAAACCAACACACAAAAAACTGGCTAAAACAGGAAAAAGGGATGTGTTGGCTCATGGATCTCAAAATTCAAGAATATGGCTGGCTTCTGCCATGTTTGATCTAAGTGTTGTGGGCCCAGTTTTCCTACATTTCTGGCTCTGTTTTTCCAGACCCTTCCTCACCGGGCTTGCCTCACTATGGCAGGGCCATAGTGGCACCAAGCTTACATCTTCTACCACTGAATTCAGAGGAAGAGAAACAAGGTCATTTCCCCAGAATTTCCAGCAAATGTCATCCTGATTCCCATTGGCTCTAAATGGATTACATCACCATCCCTGAACCAGTCGCTATGGCTGGGAGATGGCAAGCTGCCTGTTTACTTAAGCCAATCAGGTACAGTCCTGGAGCCAAGAATGGAACCATCCGAATGAAACTGCATGGTTTAGAATGGATGAGGGGTGTTTTCCTATAGGAAATGTGGAGAACTGCTACCAGAAGGAGAAGAAATTAATGATGGATTTCAAACATATGATGTCTACTAAATATATGCAGCTGTTTCAATGTTAATTATATACATGTGTAGTACTTTTTTTTTTAATTTAAAAAGGTTCAGAATCCAGTGCCCCTGGAAAAATCCTGATAATTCTATCCTCACCCCTCATGATTAATATGATGCAGTCATTAACTGTTCAATTGTTAGAGGCTATCTGTTTAATTTCAACAACAAATTTTCTGCATTTCAAAAATAATATATACTATTAGTGAAGATTCAAATTATACTAATTCATTTCTTGATACAAATCTATTTTTTATTTTAAATTTAAAAAGAATGAAATTGTCAGTAAGAAACTTTATGCCTTAAACATACCTACCTGCTCTTGGCACTCACTTTCTTAGAACTGACAACACTGATAGATTCTCTTGCTGTATTTTAAGGGAAGAATTGAGGTATTCATGGAGAGAAAATGATGAAGAGAAAGCTAAACAAATCTCCTGCCCCACCACCCTCAGCCAAAAGAGATCCTCTCCCTCAAAGCCAGGAGAAAGGGTAAGGAACACTTCTGTAGAGATACTATTTAACTGCAGAGTATAGTACTTCCTCCATCTCCTTTGTCCAGGGTTTTTTTTTTGGAGGGGGGGGTGCGGTGGTTGTTTTGTTTTGTTTTTTGCCATGTCAAGGAAGAAATCTGGCCTACCATCAAAGCTAAGGATTGGAGTAGTACACTAACATATGGGAAAAAATGTGATTTTTTTTTCTATATAGAGTTATTCAAATAATATGTTAAAAATTAAGTTTAAGACATTATTTAACTTTGAATGTTACTGGTATATAGCAGTGGTTCTCAAACTTTTGCATGCATCAGTATCACCCAGAGAACTTGTTGAAACCAGATTGCTGAGTGCAACCCTCAGAGTTATTGATTCAGTAGTTTTGGGGTGGGGCCTGAGAATCTGTTCTGCTAATAAGTTCTCAGATGCCTCTGATGCTGGTGCTCAGGGGACCACACGTTGAGAACCACTGGTGTACAGTATGTGTTTTATTTTACTAGTGGCTGATCTCTGTCAAAAACAAGGTTCTAAAATGCCATTCTAGCTTACAGTATTCTAAGTCTGACCTTCTGGACTGTTAAGAAAAAGCTTTAATATAAAGTGAAGCTCATGTTGCTTGTTTTTGAAACAGCCAGTGAGAAGTAGGAAGTCTAAACTTCCCCCTCAGTCCTAGATGCTGAATCAGGTAAGATCTTTCACATAATGCTTTTAAGGATCATAGCAGCAAGAACAAGAGTATGGACATAGATACTGCCTCTTAAAAGCCCAGAAAAGAAGTTAGGGGAAAAGGGAATCTCTCTGTTGTTTAGGTTTCAATCAACAAAAGTTAAGATGACTGGTTTTGAACCTGGAGGCCTCGAGAGCTCAGATTTACAATGTTACCAATAGGAAGGAAAATGAACTCGGTAAAAACGTTAAGACATTCCTCTTTGTTTAGGCCATGAAACCTCTAGGGCTGTTTTATATTCTTAAACTGCCTGGCTCATTACAGTGACCAATAGGTCTCTAAATACCATCAGTTTAAAAGGGGCTGTTGTAAAAATTCATGATTCATTCATGCAATGAATCCCCCTTTTTGCTGGACTTATACTGCATGAAAAGTAATCTCCTCCCTGCACTGAGCATCACACTGTTTCCAATTCGGAAAAGCTCCAAAAAAAGTGATGTGGGGGCTAAACAAATTTTACCAGCCATGGTGTGGGGAAAAGAAATATGTTTTTGCACACACATATGGTTTCTATAATCTTTAAAAAAAAAAAACACTGAGTTTGACCTAGCTCTCTGATAGAGACAGCCTGATTGAGGATGACAGGCCCGGAGAACCCACTTCTGCCCCCAGGCAGGGGGCCTGGGCTTGATTTGTGGCCCTGGATAGGGACCTGTGCTGTGTGAGGTGATTTTTTACACCCTTCGGCTGTGCTGAGTGACCTCTCCCAAGCTGCTTTTCCTACACGCCAACCAACTGTATATGCTTTCAAACTGAGTGGTGATCTGGCATCCATATAAATAATATGTATCCGAGGAAAACTTACCTCTTTAAAATGGAAGCCAGAAACTTGCACCCACAAAATGGAGCCAGAGTCCCAGAAGCCTGTGGTGTGTCCCTCTGAGACAACATGGCGGCCATTGGAACCTGCACAGCGCCAGGCCTCACATCAGAACCTGACATACACAGCTCACAGAATCCATTTCAGAAGGGTTGAGTACACTGTGGAGCGCCCCTCTGCCTCCCATCTCCCTAAGCCTACTGAGCCCTGGGTGGAGACAGGCTACGGAAAGAAAGGCTCCACACTTGAGAGAAGTTGGGTCAGACCTGAGAAGGCTTGTGCCAGCTCCCCCTTCTGATGCGCTGCTGCATTGCAACTGGAAAATACTCTATACCTTTAGCCTCCAGAAGACCCTTGAAGAGGACCAGAAACACCCCAAAATCATGATAGGAATGGTGGACAGAAGGTGACATTTTTCCAAATTTTAACTTTTATTTGCCACTAATAATTATGGGGAACCATATGATGTTTTGATATATGTTTGTAATGTGGAATGAGTAAAGCAGACTAATTAACAAATCCATCTCCTCACATACCACTTTTTTATGGCAAAGACATTTAAATTTTGAAATATATAATGAATTATTATTTATGATAGTCACCACCTGTGTAATGAATGACCACAGCTTATTCCTCCTAACTGAAAATGTATATCCTTTGACCAACTGTCCCATCCCATCCCTCCAGCCTCTAGTAACTATCTTTCTACTCTTTATTTCTATGAGTTCAACTTTTTTAGATTCCACATATAAGTGAGATCAGGTGGCATTTGTCTTCCTGTGCTTGGCTTATTTCACTTACCATAGTGTCCTCCAGGTTTGTCCATGTTGTCGCAGATGACGGATGTCTTTTTGAACTCCAACACCCACTTGAATTTCCCACCCTGCTTTCTTGTCCACCACCCACCCCACCACCATTTCTTTTCCCCCTGCCTAAAATGTTGTTTCCTCCAGATCTGCACCCAATAGGCTTCTTCTCATCAGGCATGTCACACACCCCTCCAGAGAGGTCACTCTACACACGCCCACTTCCTTCACCCTGTTTCATTTCCTTCGTAGCACTATCCCCATCTGGAAATACTGAGTCTCAGGAAGGCAGGGACCTAATGTGTCTTGTTGTCCACTGTATCCCAAGGACTGGCATATGGTAAGCGTTTGGTAACTACTTGCTAAATGAGTGAATGAACCTGGAGGTGATTTTCAACTGGACACTATTCCAGTTTCTCTTGAATAAGTGGGCCTGCCTTCTCACGGGGCCATAATTGCACAGAGCTAAGTAGTAACTTTCCTGTTTATGATGTCATTAATAAAGTTTTGTTTTGTTTAATTTAGGATCAACCCAGCCAACTTCAGCCATTTTGGGGCCTGCCTGGCATTGTTTGCTGTCTTTAGATGTTTGTCTCGTGCATCTCTACTCTGTCCACACTAGCCTAATGCAGTGCCTGGCACTTACACGGTGTTTCAATAAGTGAGCATACTGGGTGTTGACTATGTTTATGTTCACTAGCACTTTTTCTATGTGAAAACAAAAGAAGTAATGGGAGATGAGGCTCAGACCAACAAATCTAGCAATGTCATGCCAGCTCTGAAAAATGCTTTAGTTGAAATAAAAGATGAGCCTTACCTTGGACATCATTTTACCATCACCCAAAGATCAAAAGGGGATAGAGGAAGTTTGAGTGTTGATGCCCCTTCATAGATAATGTGCTTGAAGTGAGATCTCTCATAGCTTTCCCTATGTGCATTCTCAGCATGACATGCTCAGAATCTAGGGCGAAAATTCTGTTCAAGTGAGATAAAGTCGTAATACCTATGATATCACATGACTTAACCAACATAGTACAGGTTCAAAGCATTAAACAAACTCTTTCAGGAGTTACCAGTGTCGCCTCTTTTCCAGCCCACAAGTTCTCCTCCAGGCTGTAGTTTGGGGGAGTCACAGTCCACCTCATTCACCCCTTCTCCCTGTGCCCCCTTTTTCTATCCCTGGAGAAATGAGGACTTTTGCTTCAGACCCTGAATTCTATTCACCTTTGCCTCCAAGTTAAAATCCTCGGCACAGGCAGTGGCCCACCTGGCTGACCTAGATGAAGATTCTGTCACTGGACACCCCTGGTTAGGGCCTGTCTGCCTCTTCCCAGCTCTGGCAGCATATTCTGCTTCCCTTTTGTGCTTTCATTCTGTCTCTGAACCACATTTTCTCTATTGTAATCAACCCCACAATGGATCCTTATTCTTCCTTCCCATGAGCCCTCCTTCCTTCTCTCCACCCGCCTCCCACTAACCCTCAATCTAGCAGCAATATTCCACTCATCGTTAAAAAGAGACAGACTCCTTTTCAGACGATGTAGATTAATAGGGCTTCAATATCTCCCCAGACCTGACTAAACACCCAGACCCATGATATCTATGGAAATTCTTTCATATTTATTTTTTATTTTTCCTTAAGTGATTTAGTGGGAAAATGGCTAAAATAAAGATGAAGGACTTCGTGGATTTTAGTTATACACTTTGTTCCTCTATCCCCAGTCATGAAAGATCAAGGGTGGTCCTCATGTATTAGCAATGCTGTGGTCCTGTGAGAAACCCTCTGTCATAATTAGCTTCATCCTCCAACCAACCTCTGCCACTCCCCATCTCCCAATCACATTCACACCTCTCCAGAACTAGAGCCAATAAGGTAGATTTCAGCTCAGAGATTTTACTGTCTCCATGAATCTGATTTCTGTTTGGGGTTGGTTAGTGAATTCACTGTTGTTGGTTGAAAGGGTTTTATTTTCATTCACAAATTTTCAGGAAACTCTTTGGAGAGTTAAACTCGATAGAGATTCTTCTTCAGGGCTCTTTTCTGGCCATTTCTACTGGATAGGATAGAGGAAATATAATGTTGTGTTTAAGAAAACAAAACCCAGTTGCTGAATGGTGAGAGGAGGCCAGGAGTCTCTTCCATCACCCCAAAAAGCATCGAAGGGACCTTACCAAGGAAGGTGGGGGGGCCTCCTTCTGACGGTCCATGGCTACTATGGAATTGTACTCCTACACATCATCTCCTTCTCTCTGCCAGTCCTGGGCTACAAACCAAACTGTGGGAACACTTTCTTCCCAGCATGCCTCTTCGTTCAGCTCTAGCCCTTTTCTTCCAGCAGTTTGGTGCCCTACTTGCTTCCCTGAGCAAGTTCTTCCCGCTTGTGATCTTGACTTTTTTGAAATTAAAAGGCCCTTTCCTGTAATGCTATCAGCATGGCTCTCTTCTCTCAGACACACAGATACACACACAGGGCACAGATTTCAGTTATATGCACACAGCCATGCTGCCACACACAGCCAAGATTTACTGCTCTGGAAATGTTGCCTCTTTGACAGATTTATTCTTTGAAAAGTGAGAGATTCCCCTCCTGGGATGGACGTGAACGGGGTTGATGGGGGAGAGAGAAAGACCTGCATTGCCAGGCAGCCCACCAGGCTCCAGGCATCTGGCAAAAGGTGGTGGGGAAGGTTAGGAAGGGGGCTAATAAAAAGGAAGAAGCAAATATAAATCACAGAGATTGGAGGACTGGGAATGCCACTTGTCCTTGGAAAGAACCAAGGCTTTAGAGCCATTGTGAAGATTCAGATGCTTCTGAGGATTTATAACAACATCTGGTCCATCTGCAGGTGGATTTTTAGTGCCTAGGTAGGAAAGCTCCTATTTCAACAAACAGAAGCTGCAGAGCAGTGCATCTCAAGGTGGGGACAATAGCTTAGTAAGTTACATGAGGAGCTTGTACAAACTATATATGCCCAGATTCTAAGAGGCCTATCAGAATCATCCAGGTCAGCTTGCATAGCTTTAAAAGCTCCCAGTGATTTCATTATCATCACTGTAGACTATTTTATATTTTATTTCTACAACCCAGGCTGCCTACACAAGTCCATGAAGGAATAGAGCTGGCTCTGACACTTGCAATATTTGGTTGATATGTAGTTCCAGCTGCCTGAGCAAGGAAACCTTGAGGAAAGGGGGCCCAAAAATCTCCATAGACATATGGGAAAGAATCAGGGCAATGTTTCAGCAGACCCTGAAGAGCTCTAAATCTTTTTGCTGCTTATAACTTCAGGCTCTAAAGTTGTCAAAAAGCAAATGCAATCTTGGATAGCATCGCTGAAGAGTTTAGTATATGACCCAGAGAGCAGTGAAGTTCTGCTGCCCAGGCCCTGTCAGACCACCCAGAGATGGAAGCCTGTTGAGTTCTGAGTGCATCTTTGTAAGAGGGATAGTGATGAACTGGAACTCACCCAGAGAACACTGAACACACTGAAGGTACCGGAGGGCTGTGACATGAGCAAAAAGAAAGGGGATCATCATCAAGGGAAGTAGAAGACTGAAAGGAGCAGCACAACAGCCTTTAGAATGCTGAAGGGGCCAGGCATGGTGGCTCACGCCTGTAATCCTAGCACTTTAGGAGGCCAAAGTGAGCAGATCACTTGAGGTCAGGAGTTTGAGACCAGCCTGGCCAACATGGCAAAATCCTGCCTCTACTAAAAATACAAAAATTAGCCAGGTATGGTGGTGCACACCTGTAGTCCCAGCTACTCAGGAGACTGAGGCATGAGAATTGCTTGAACTTGGGAGGCCGGGGTTGCAGTAAGCTGAGATCCTGCCACTGTACTCCAGCCTGGGCAACAGAGCAAGTCTTTGTCCAAAAAAAAAAAAAAAGCTCTGAAGGGCTGTGCAGGAAAATCAGAGATTGTTCTGTTTAGCTACAGAAAGGAAAAAAGGGGAAAGAAAGGGAAAGCACTGTGATAAGCATTTAACAAATGTCACCTGTCAACCTTCACCACAACCCTGTGAGGTAAATGTTATCAAACCCATTTCTCAGACAGGAAAACTGAGGCTTAAAAAGTTAAACCAGGGTTGGTGGTGCACACCTGTAGTCCCAGCTACTCCAGAGGCTGAGGTGGGAAGATTACTTGAGCCTAGGAGCTCAAGTTTAGCCTGGGCAACATAGTGAGACCCCCATATCTAAAAGAATAACAATAATAATAAGCAATTTTTTAAGTTAAAGAATTTATCCAAGGCAGCCAGTTTTCAAAGAATAAGAATTTGATTTCAGTCTACAGGTAACTTCCAGGACTATTCTTCCCATTACTCCATTAAAAAAATTAGCTCTAGGAATAAAAGTTAGAGAAAAGATGGTGACTCCATAAGGAAAGAACTGTAGTAGACGCATTTTGGTGCCTCACCCCAGCCCCTTTGCCTAAGTTTTCCCTGGTGATCCATCCATCTCCCCAGCAGCTGAGCTAAGAGTATTGGCTGATAAACCCTGTCAGCCCCATTCTTGGGAGAATACTCATCAAAAGACTAGCCCCCTGCTCCCCCCAAATATCCCCACACTGCAGACCTTAGCCAATGACTAATTAGCACAGAGGTACAAAAGGCTGGACCCCCTGCTTTGCAGAGAGATCAACTCTGTGGTGCACTTTGTGCTCCGTAGCTCCCGGTGAGACAGACTGCAGCTAGTGGCCAGAGGCAATCTCATTATTACATAGTATTTTCCCCTGCCCTATTCATTCTCCTGAACATACTCCCCTGCTTGCAGAAGAATTCCCATCTTGGGCTCTGCTTCTGTAGAAACTCTAAGGTGACTTATGCTCTTTGAATTGTAAAATCAAATTCTCGTGCCTCAGTCTCCTGAGTAGCTGGGACTACTGGTGTGCACCACCATACCTGGCTAATTTTTGTATTTTTAGTAGAGGCAGGATTTTGCCATGTTGGACAGGCTGGTCTCAAAATCAAAGAGGGTAAGTCACCTTAGAGTTTCCACAGACTCTTTGATTTTACAATTTCAGGTCTCCAAAGGGCATAAGTTTACAATGAGGAATGAAAAGGAGAAATGGGAGATTATATTAGTCCATTCTTGTGTCACCATGAAGAAATACCTGAGGCTGAGTAATTTATTAGAGAAAAGAGGTTTAATTGGCACACAGTTCTGCAGGGTGTACAGGAAGCGTGGTTCTGGCATCTATATTTGTGGTGAGTGCCTCAGGAAGCTGACAATCATGGCAGAAGACAAAGGGGGAGCACGTGGGTCACACGGCCAGAGAGGGAGCAAGGCAGCAGGAGGTACCACACTATTTTAAACAACCACATCTCTTGAGAACTCACTGTGGTGAGGATAGCACCAAGCCATTCATGAAGGATTTACCCTCATGACCCCAAACACCTCCCATCAGGCCCCACCTTCCACACTGGGGATTACATTTGAACATGAGATTTGGAGGAGACAAATATCCAAACTATATCGGAGATGAATGATAAGGAAAGCAGGAAGAGAAAGGGGGAACTCAGGCTCCTGCACTGTCCTTGCCCTAGAGATGCAACCCCAAAGACTCCTAAGGGAAGTGTGACTGAATGAGCCCCCACCCTAGGCTTCACACCCATGGCCTGAGGCGATTTATGGTTACGGCACAATTTTATTTCCAGATAGGATTTCTATTTAACATTCAGAGAAAGTTTCAACCTGTGGTCGAATTTTAAAAAAGGAATACAGTCAAGGACAACCATTCCTTGTGAATATAAATACCAAAAAGAAACTGTCCCTCGTTCCCTTTCTTTCACTCATGGAGCAACGGAATTTGCCCCTAAGACAAACTTTACATGCATGGTTGTCTGTTGTCTGAATATGGAATGGGGCTTGTGGTGCACATGAAGATGTGCCTCTCCAGTCCCCCTTCAGTGAAGAACTTACTGCCCCAGCTGCTGGAAGTGCTATCAGCAGAAAGCCTTCAACTGTCAGTCTTCAAGGACTGCCTCAGTTGCAGACAGCTGCTTCATCCAAGACCGAGCACCTATCCATGTAGCCCACATCCAGTGACTGATCCGCACAGGGATATAAAGGCTATCTCGGCCCAACTCGGGATTCAGGCCTGTTTGGAATCCCCTGTGGGCTGGAACTAGTGACTTGTTCCTAATAAATAGAATGTTGCAAACATGACAGAATGTCATTTCCGTGACTAAGTTACAAAAAAGGTAACTGCCATGTTGTTTGCTCTCACACTGTCTCTTACTGATGTACTCACTTGCCCTTCTAACAGTTCACTGTGTTGTGATATGCTCTATGGTGAGGCCCAGATGACAAGGAACAGAGGGGGGCCTCCAGCCAACAGCTTGTAAGGAATTAAGTCTTCCAGCCAATAGCCTATGAGGAAATGAAATCTGCCAATGACCACATGGGTGAGCTTGGAACAAATCCTCCCCACTCTATGTGAGACCACAGCCCACAGCTGACACCTTGATTACAGCCTTGTGAGAGTGCCTGAGACAGAGGGCCCAACTAGGCTATGCTCAGATTCCTGACCCACAGAATCTGTGAAGTAAGTTTTGAGGTAAATGTTATGCAGCAATAGATAAGTGATACAACCGTGAAGAGCCATTTTAGCTCCAGAGCTCTCCAAAGGGTCAGCTGTGGCTGCTGTTGGACCTATATGGGAGTATGACATCTTCTGACATCTTTTTCTAACCAAATGTGCTCCCTTTCCTCTCCTTTGCATGGGTGTTGATGCCAACAGCATTCCGTAACAAACAGCCTGAAAGCCAAACTCCGTCTCTGTCTCTGTTTCCTGGAGACCCCGACCTGTGACAGGGTTCATCCAGTAAACATCTCGTGGAATAACTGCAGCCTCCACACACAATTCTCATGTAATAATAGCATCTCTAAAAGAATGAAACTCAATTCAGTTCAACAAACATTTATCAAGTACAGCAGTGAACAAGCAGACAGATGTTGTAGGAAGACTGTCATTAAACACATACTAAGATATGAGCACAAGCCTTCAGATTCATGAGGAAAGAAGACCAAGAGTTAGCATCTCCTCTTTCCATTCCCCTTACCTTTCCCCTCATACAGCACAGGACTTGGAAAGGGCACCCATCTTTCTCTTTCACCTCAGACACTCTTTCTACCATGATGCAGACCTGGGAAGCTTACATTCTCCCTGGGTCACCTTCCCAGGATGAGGCTGGAACTTCTACCCTTGACCCAGAGCATACCAGTGAGACCCCTGGTTTGCAGTAAATCTGTGCGAACCTTCCAGAAAGTTAAAGAATACCCTAGGGATAAAGAATCTGTCAATCAACAAGCACCTGAATGGATATACTGGGCCCTGGTGGCAGGGCAAAGTTGAGCATGTCCATTCCCAGAAGGGACATAAAAGAGAGAAGAATGTTGAAGAATGTCCCAACCAAAATACCAGGACATGATCCCCTACCATGAGCCAAATAAAAGTTATTATCATTTGAGGAGCTGTGTTTTATTCACCATTTTCTTCATTGCACATAACACTGCATGAATTATAGTATTCATTTTGTTCATTGTATATATCCCCTTAGAATATAAGTTTCTTGAGGGCAAGGATTTTGTTTGTCCACTGCAACATATCCAGTGCCTCAGACAATCCTAGTCTAGGAGGAGTTCACTGAGTATTGGTTGGATGAAGGAATTAGTGAATAATTAGTTAATTTATTTAGTGTCAATCTTTGGATCTGCAGATTCTGCTACACTTTACTAGCACAGAAGCTCTAGAGGAGCAGGGAGAAGAGTGTCCCAAGTAACAGGTGTTCAGTCTAGAGGGCAGGGGATGTTTTAATACTCAGCATTTTTTTCATGTATTACTGAAAACAAATGTATGAGGAAAAGCAAATATTACTGAAAACAAATGTATTACTGAAAACAAATGTATTGTGCTGTCCATTTTGCAGATGAGAAAACTGATGAATAGAAAAATCAAGAAGCTTCCCTAAAGTCACACAGCCAGAAAGTTGCTGAGTAGGAATTTGAACTCAGATCTCTCTGACACCAAGTGTCAGCTCTTCTCACTTACCCTACAGATATTGCATTTACAGAGACACACCAGTAGTATAATCCCTTTGTTTCAACGAATGTTTATTGAGCAGCAAGGGTACATCAGGACTACAGGCTCTTCAAGAGCAGGGGCCAAGTCTACCTTTACTCACTGTTGATCCCCACAGCTGGAACCATGCCTGGAATAAAGTCAGTGTTCAATAAATATTTGTTAAATGAAAAAAAACAACTGTGCTAGGTGCTCAGACTATATAAAACAGCCATAGTCCCTGTCCACACTGTTTAGAGTATGGTGGGGTCAAAGCCACATGGAACATACCAGAAAGGATGATCATCATTATAAGAAAAATTTGTTGAGCATTTGCTATATATAAAGTGCTCTTCTAGGCATTTTCCATGCATTAATTTATTTAACACTCCCAACAACTCTTTGAAATAGGTACTACTATTATCCTTATTTGAAAGATGAATAAACAGAGGCCCAGAGAGGCTAGCTTGCCAAAGATCACAAGGCTAGTGAGTGGTAGAACCCAAGCAGTTCAGAGCCTGTGTTCCAATGAGTGGTCACTGTATTGCCTCTATCTGATTATTATAATCATAACAATAAATATGAGTACCTGAATGCTGAAAATCCCTAATGGCGTTTGACAGCATAAACTGGGAAAGGAGTGGAATGATCCTGTTTGAAATATAGCACCATCAAAGACACCCTAATACCAGCCTCGACATTTCCCCAGTGAAAGTTTCCACAAGCCCTTGTCAGCCAAGGCACAGCCATGGATGAGGAGCCACGGTCATTTCTCTGTACTGATCTGAGCCATCTGCCCTGCCCCACTGCCCTTCCTCTGAGACCTTCCCACCCAAGGGGCTGGCAACAGGACCACATAGCTCCTTGATCCCACCCATAGCTTTACAAACAGAGGCCATGTCAGCCTAGAACCACTGTACTTATGAAGACTTTGAAGTATTGATGTTCTGATGGTATCAGGCAGGGGATGTCTTAACCCCAAGAAGCATAGGCAATCACTCAGGGCAGAAAGTTTCTGGAGACTCCCCTCCCTTCAGTAGCATCTGCCTAGAGTACCTTACATGAAGGACATATGCTCAGTTTGTAAGCATAGAGATTTGGTTTCAGATTGATGAACTCATTCTTAAAAGGCTGGAGAGAGAACTCTTCAGCTGGTTTTCTGTAGAAGTCAGGATATGGTTATGAACTTCTTTTCACATCTCCAAGGTTTAGGTATAGAGGGAGCTGTTCAAGGAAGTGAGCTTTGAGAAGTTGTCTATCCTGTGCTCCTTCCCTCCAATGGTGTGGCTCCTACATAGCTCCACAGTCATACAAAACTGCTGGTGTTTGTAAAAATTTCTAGAAAATGTGAGGGAAGAAGAACACACAACTAGATTTGGGTCGCACAATTCTACCCCACAACCAGCAGCCACATCCATCCAGAAGAGTAGCACATCCAGCCATGAGCTCACCTGAGGTGCCACCAGAGGACAGGCATTTGACCATGAACTGATGGAAGGGGTAGAATAGAAGGACCTTTTGTCCTTTTCCAGGTGGAAATGAGAATTATCTAGCTGCACTTTGTGAAATTTAGTTCACTCATTCTCCCCATCCCCCGGTGAAACAACTTTAATTCTGACCAGGAGAATTGTGGATTAAAACTAACACCTCCAAAAAGCCAGCAAGGAGCCAGCCCTGCATACAGAGCACAGATGCAATGTGGCCAGCATATGATAACATTGCACTGGTAATTCACCCAGTATATAAGATAAACAACCATGCTTTTCACAGCTTCTTTTCTTCTATAATCTCCAAAATCAAATCCAATCCAAATGTGATGTGTTAAAAAGAGAGAGATCTTTAATGAGCACAGAGAATGAATAGAAAAACTCAGTCCTTTTTTAACTGCACTAAAGAGAAATGCATAATTAGAACAATGTATTACTGAAAGTTAATTTTGGGGAGGGGAGGCACCTTCGATAAGGTATGTAAGTTTGAAAGTCTATGTGACAGTGAAAATTCAATGAGAAAGGGGCTTCTGGCTAGAAAACTTCTTTCAGATAACCATAATGGCAAAAAGCACTAAAGCCTCTTTCCCTTCCAAGGCATGGCTTACAGATGGCTTTTCCCAGACTGTGTGAAAGCCAGAGTTCCACATTTGTCTGATGAAATGTGTAACATCGTCTTCCTCACCTTTTTTTTCTAAGGGGACTAGAATTCATACAGGTTCACCATTTGCCAATACCCAAGTCTTCTGACTCCCAATCTTGTTCTTTGTTCTCAGCTCCACATGGTCACTCAGAAAAGGAAAGTGCAGACTTTATGAGTCCTTCCCCACCCTACAGAGAATATACCTACTTGGCCAGCAAGAGAGAGGCAGCCATGGAGAGGTGCCCCTTGCACATCCGCCTGCACCACTCACACAACACACATATGCACAAGCACACACACACGCATGTGCACGTGCACATACACACAGTTGTAGTCAGAGACATGGAGATAAGGAGATAGTTCACTTAAGGAGGGGCTCCCAGTCCTGATCCTAAGGTTCTGATCTTTTGCCTTAAAAATCACAGACCTGGCAGATGGAACCACAGTTATACACACACTAATAAACACTCCCTCCCCATGCTCTCACTCATCAATCTGTCTAGCAAAGTCCCCTGCTGAGGTCAGAAGTGGCTCTATCAATGGCCCAGTTTGACCAGGCTTCACACGTAGACCACACATGGATTGAGATGCAGGAAGTAAGTGCCACCCACTCCCACCCCATCAACACTTACAACAACCCTTCATGGTGAAGGTATAGCATGGGCCACAGTGGCTCAGAACAGAACTTAGGGTCAGATGGAGTTGAATTCACACCTCACTTCTTCCATTCTTCAGGTTTTTGCACAGCTCCAGTGAGCACCATTCACACTTTTACCTCCAGGCAAAAGATTCACAGAGAATACAATGTGAATGATCATCCCCCACCCCTAACCCCGCAATGGAGTTGTGACATGCTATAGCCCTATCCACTAGCTATTAGCAATGAACTAATAGCACTACTTGAGAAAGAACTTGCTCATCCTAGTCCTCAGTTCTCTTTATTTGTAAAGTGACCATTTTAATGTCTACATCTCCAACTTATTCTAAGGATCAAATTAGATAATATATGAAAAGTGCTCCACACAGAGCCTGACACATTGAAAGCATCAATAACTGGTAGCAATGATTATTTTTCAAGTCACCTAATCTAGGATCATGCCCACACAAGAACCATTGAGGTACTTGCTCTAAGAGCTTCATGAAAGGATGCCTATGACTCAGGGAGTTCCTCAACCTTACCTATGATCCTTACTTGATTTCCCAGCCAACCCCAAACCCAGGTAGCATCTTACTCTGTCAGTGCTACATGGAAAGGAGTGAATTTGGGGAGAATGAAGCCACTATGAGACACTATTAGAAGTTTCTGTTAGAATGATAAGGAGCAAAGAATTCCCCGCACTGTACCACCTGTAACCTGCCCCCATGGATGCAGTGTTATACCACCTCATTCCTAGAATAAGGAAGCAGATGGCCGAATAGGAACAGATCCAGCCCCTAGCTCCCAGAGTGAGCAACACAGAAGATGGGTGATTTCTGCATTTTCAACTGAGGTACCGGGTTCATCTCACTGGGCATGTCAGACAGTCGGTGCTGGTCAGCTGCTGCAGCCTGACCAGCAAGAGCTGAAGCAGGTGGGGCACTGCCTCACCGGAGAAGTGCAAGGGGGAAGGGAATTCCTTTTCCTAGCCAAAGGAAACTGAGACACACAACACCTGGAAAAGCAGGTAACTCCCACCCTAATACTGCGCTTTACCAAGGGTCTTAGCAAATGGCACACCAGGAGATTATATCCCACACCTGGCCTGCAGGGTCCCACGCCCACAGAGCCTCCCTCATTGCTAGCACAGCAGTCTGAGATCTAACTGCAAGGCAGCAGCAAGACTCGGGGAGGGGCGCCCGCCATTGCTGAGGCTTAAGTAGGTAAACAAAGCCACCAGGAAGCTCGAATTGGGTGGAGCCCACCGCAGCTCAAGGACGCCTGTCTGCCTCTGCAGACTCCACCTCTGGGGACAGGGAATAGTGAAACAAAAAGCAGTAGAAACCTCTGCAGATGTAAAAGTCCCTGTCTCACAGCTTTGAAGAGAGCAGGGGTTCTCCCAGCATGGAGATTGAGATCTGAGAACGGACAGACTGCCTGCTCAAGTGGGTCCCTGACCCCTAAGTAGCCTAAGTGGGAGACATCCACCACCAGGTGCAGACTGACACCTCACACCTCACATGGCGGGGTACACCTCTGAGATGAAGCTTCCCGAGCAAGAATCAGACAACAACAATCGCTGTTCAGCAATATTCTATCTTCTGCAGCCTCCGCTGCTGATACCCAGGCAAACACGGTGTGAAGTGGACCTCAAGCAAACTCCAACAGACCTGCAGCTGAGGGTCCTGACTGTCAGAAGGAAAACTAACAAACAGAAAGGAAACCCACACCAAAACCCCATCGGTACATCACCATCATCAAAGACCAAAGGCAGATAAATCCACAAAGATAGGGAAAAAGCAGAGCAGAAAAGCTGTAAATTCAAAAAATGAGAGCACATCTCCCCCTCCAAGGGAATGCAGCTCATCGCCAGCAATGGAACAAAGCTGGACGGAGAATGACTTTGACAAGTTGAGAGAAGAAGGCTTCGGTTGATCAAACTTCTCAGAGCTAAAGGAGGAACTACGTACCCAACGCAAAGAAACTAAAAACCTTGAAAAAAGAATGGATGAATGGATAACTAGAATAATGAATGCAGAGAAGGCCATAAAAGAACTGATAGAGATGAAAACCATAACACAAGAAATACATGACAAATGCACAAGCTTCAGTAACCAACTGGATCAACTGGAAGAAAGAATATCAGTGATTGAAGATCAAATGAATGAAATGAAGTGAGAAGAGAAGTCTAAGGAAAAAGAAATGAACAAAGCCTCCAAGAAACATGGGATTATGTGAAAAGACCAAATCTACGTCTGATTGGTGTACCTGAAAGTGATGGGGAAAATGGAACCAAGTTGGAAAACACTCTTCAGGATATCATCCAGGAGAACTTCCCCAACCTAGTAAGGCAGGCCAACATTCAAATTCAGGAAATACAGAGAACGCCACAAAGATACTCCTCAAGAAGAGCAACTCCAAGACACATATTGTCAGGTTCACCAAAGTTGAAATGAAGGAAAAATTGTTAAGGGCAGCCAGGGAGAAAGGTCAGGTTACCCACAAAGGGAAGCCCATCAGACTAACAGTAGATCTCTCGGCAGAAACTCTACAAGCCAGAAGAGAGTGGGGACCAATATTCAACATTCTTAAAGAAAAGAATTTTCAACCCACAATTTCATATCCAGCCAAACTAAGTTTCATAAGTGAAGGAGAAATAAAATCCTTTACAGACAAGCAAATACTTAGACATTTTGTCACCACCAGGCCTGCCCTACAAGAGATCCTGAAGGAAGCACTAAACATGAAAAGGAACAACTGGTACCAGCCATTGCAAAAACATGCCAAAATGTAAAGACTATCGATGCTGGGAAGAAACTGCATCAACTAATGAGCAAAATAACCAGCTAATATCATAATGATAGGATCAAGTTCACATATAACAATATTAACTTTAAATGTAAATGGACTAAAAGGTCCAATTAAAAGACACAGACTGGCAAATTGAATAAACAGTCAAGACCCATTAGTCTGCTGTATTCAGGAGACCCACCTCACATGCAGAGACACACATAGTCTCAAAATAAAGGGATGGAGGAAGATCTACTAAGCAAATGGAAAAAAAAAAAAAAAAAAAAAGCAGAGGTTGCAATCCTAGTCTCTGATAAAACAGACTCTAAACCGTCACAGGACAAAAGAGACAAAGCAGGTCATTACATAATGGTAAAGGGATTAATTCATCAGGAAGAATCCTAAATGTATACACACCCAATACAGGAGCACCCAGATCCATAAAGCAAGTCCTTAGAGACTTACAAAGAGACTTAGACTCCCATACAATAATAATGGGAGACTTTAACACCCCACTGTCAACATTAGACAGATCAACAAGACAGAAAGTTAACAAGGATATCCAGGAATTGAACTCAGCTCTGCACCAAGCGGACCTAATAGACATCTACAGAACAAACTCTCCACCCCAAATCAACAGAATATACATTCTTCTCAGCACCACATCGCACTTATTCCAAAATTGACCACATAGTTGGAAGTAAAGCACTCCTCAGCAAATGTACAAGAACAGAAATTAGAACACACTGTCTCTCAGACCACAGTGCAATCAAACTAGAACTCAGGACTAAGAAACTCAATCAAAACCACTCAACTACATGGAAACTGAACAACCTGCTCCTGAATGACTACTGGGTACATAACGAAATGAAGGCTGAAATAAAGATGTTCTTTGAAACCAATGAGAACAAAGATACAACATACCAGAATCTCTGGGACACATTTAAAGCAATGTGTAGAGGGAAATTTATAGCACTAAATGCCCACAAGGGAAAGCAGGAAAGATCTAAAGTTGACACCCTAACATCACAATTAAAAGAACTAGAGAAGAAAGATCAAAGACATTCAAAAGCTAGTAGAAGGCAAGAAATAACTAAGATCAGAGCAGAACTGAAGGAGACAGAGATACAAAAATCCCTCCAAAAAAATCAATGAATCCAGGAGCTGATTTTTTGAAAAGATCAACATAATTGATAGACTCCTAGCAAGACTAATAAAGAAGAAAAGAGAGAAGAATCAAATAGACGCAATAAAAAAGAATAAAGGGGATATCACCACCGACCCCACCAAAATACAAACTACCATCAGAGAACACTGTAAACACCTCCATGCAAATAAACTAGAAAACCTAGAAGAAATGGGTAATTTCCTGGACACTTACACTCTCCCAAGACTAAACCAGGAAGAAGTTGAATCCCTGAATAGAACAATAGCAGGCTCTGAAATTGAGGCAATAATTAATAGCCTGCCAACCAAAAAGAGTCCAGGACCAGATGGATTCACAGCCGAATTCTACCAGAGGTACAAGGAGGAGCTGGTACCATTTCTTCTGAAACTATTCCAATCAATAGAAAAAGAGGGCATTCTCCCTAACTCATTTTATGAGACCAACATCATCCTGATACCAAAGCCTGGCAGAGACACAACAAAAAAAGAGAATTTTAGACGAATATCCCTGATGAACATCGATGCAAAAATCCTCAATAAAATACTGGCAAACCAAATCCAGCAGCACATCAAAAAGCTTATCCACCATGATCAAGTGGGCTTCATCCCTGGGATGCAAGGCTGGTTCAACATTCGCAAATCAATAAATGTAATCCAGCATATAAACAGAACCAAAGACAAAAACCACATGATTATCTCAATAGATGCAGAAAAGGCCTTTGACAAAATTCAACAGCCCTTCATGCTAAAAACTCAATAAATTCGGTATTGATGGAACATATCTCAAAATAATAAGATTTATTTTATTTGTGACAAACCCACAGCTAATATCATACTGAATGGGCAAAAACTGGAAGCATTCCCTTTGAAAACTGGCACAAGACAGGGATGCCCTCTCTCACCACTCCTATTCAACATAGTGTTGGAAGTTCAGGTTAGGGCAATCAGGCAAGAGAAAGAAATCAAGGGTATTCAGTCAGGAAAAGAAGAAGTCAAATTGTCCCTGTTTGCAGATGACATGATTGTATATTTAGAAAACCCCATCGTCACAGCCCCAAATCTCCTTAAGCTGATAAGCAACTTCAGCAAAGTCTCAGGATACAAAATTAATGTGCAAAAATCACAAGCATTCTTATACACCAGTAACAGACAAACAGAGAGCCAAATCATGAATGAACTCCCATTCACAATAGCTTCGAAGAGAATAAAATACCTAGGAATCCAACTTACAAGAGATGTAAGGGACCTCTTCAAGGAGAACTACAAACCACTGCTCAGTGAAATAAAAGAGGACACAAACAAATGAAAGAACATACCATGGTCATGGATAGAAAGAATCAATATCATGAAAATGGCCATACTGCCCAAGGTAATTTATAGATTCAGTGCCATTCCCATTAAGCTACCAATGACTTTCTTCACAGAATTGGAAAAAACTGCTCTAAAGTTCATATGCAACCAAAACAGACCCTGCATTGCCAAGACAATCCTAAGCCAAAAGAACAAAGCTGGAGGCATCATGCTACCTGACTTCAAACTATACTACAAGGCTACAGTAACCAAAACAGCATGGTACTGGTACCAAAACAGAGATATAGACCAATAGAACAGAACAGAGCCCTCAGAAATAATTCCACACATCTACAGCCATCTGATCTTTGACAAACCTGACAAAACAAGAAATGGGGAAAGGATTTCCTATTTAATAAATGGTGCTGGGAAAATTGGTAAGCCGTAAGTAGAAAGCTGAAACCGGATCCTTTCCTTACTCCTTATACAAAAATTAATTCAAGATGGATTAGAGACTTAAATGTTATACCTAAAACCATAAAAACCCTAGAAGAAAACCTAGGCAATACCACTCAGGAGATAGGCATGGGCAAGGACTTCATGTCTAAAACACCAAAAGCAATGGCAACAAAAGCCAAAATTGACAAATGGGATCTCATTAAACTGAAGAGCTTCTGCACAGCAAAAGAAACTACCATCAGAGTGAACAGGCAACCTACAAAATGGGGGAAATTTTTTGCAATCTACTCATCTGACAAAGGGCTAATATCCAGAACCTACAAAGAACTCTAACAAATTTACAAGAAAAAAACAAACAACCCCATCAAAAAGTGGGCAAAGGATATGAACAGATACTTCTCAAAAGAAGACATTCATACAGCCAACAGACACATGAAAAAATGCTTGTCATTACTGGTCATCAGAGAAATGCAAATCAAAACCACAATGAGATACCATCTCACACCAGTTACAATGGCAATCATTAAAAAGTCAAGAAACAACAAGTGTTGGAGAGGATGTGGAGAAATAGGAACACTTTTACACTGTCGGTGGACTGTAAACTAGTTCAACCATTGTGGAAAACAGTGTGGCGATTCCTCAAGGATCTAGAACTAGAAATACCATTTGACCCAAGCATCCCATTACTGGGTATACATCCAAAGGATTAGAAATCACGCTGCTATAAAGACACATGCACACGTATGTTTATTGCAGCTCTATTCACAATAGCAAAGACTTGGAATCAACCCAAATATGCATCAGTGACAGACTGGATTAAGAAAATGTGGCACATATACACTATGGAATACTATGCAGCCATAAAAAAGGATGAGTTCATGTCCTTCGTAGGACATGGATGCAGCTGGAAACCATCATTCTCAGCAAACTATCGCAAGAACAGAAAAGTAAACACCGCATGTTCTCACTCATAGGTGGGAACTGAACAATGAGATCACTTGGACTCGGGAAGGGGAACATCACACACCGGGGCCTATTGTGGGGGGGGGGGTGGATAGCATTAGGAGATATACCTAATGTAAATGATGAGTTAATGGGTGCAGCACACCAACATGGCACATGTATATATATGTAACAAACCTGCACATTGTGCACATGTACCCTAGAACTTAAAGTATTAAAAAAAAAAAAAAAAGAATAAGGAACCATCAGGCCCTCACCCATACTCTCCAGACAGGAATTTGTGTATGTAATTAACAAAGATTAACAGCTGAATACAAAGGAAAATAATTCCTTACATTTTTTTCATTGTACATGTTGTCCAGTGTGCTGCACAGTTGTTCAGTGGCCCTGCTCAACTGAGATTCCAGGGGAAAGTTAACCCTAATGCCCTAAAGCAAACACCTTCATACATACATACTTGCATATACATAACACATAATGAATTAACTCTTTTCTGTGCATGGTACTATCTATGTACCACCCTTAAGAGAATTGAGGAAATAATGACATCATTTTCTGTGCTTCATGAATCAGATAAGGAACCCATGAAATAGAAGGCAGACATCATTATTCCCAATTTACAGAGGAGAAAACTGAGTTAAGAAAGGTAACTCACCCATGACGACAAGACAAAAGAGTGGCACAGGTAGGACTCAAGTCTACAGACTCCAACTCAAGTACTTCCTTCTCACCAAGAGGTGGGCCTAAGAGGCATCTAAATTTAGCACCTGTATCTTTAATCACACAAGCAGGATCTCATCAACTCAGAGGCTTTCAAAGAGGAAGGAATTTAAAGTTCATCTACTGCAATACTCTCATTTTACAGTTGAGAAAACTTACTTTAATAGATACCATTATAATGTCCACTTCTCCCTAATGAGGTTATTTCCACATTCCATTTAATAGTCCATATTAATATAACATTGCTAATGTAGACACAATGGATTCGGTTAAATAAAAAAGGTGAAGTGGTAACAGATGGATTCACAAATCCTGTCTCTTTAGTATCATATTTATGTTCAGTACCCTGGCTGGGCACAAACTAGCAGTATGACCTGAAGAAAGTCACTTCAACCTTTCTGGGCTGAAGTTGTCTCATTTGTATAATGAGAAGATTGGATTAGAGAATTTATCTTCCATTAAGGTCCCTTCCAACTCTGAAACTCTTATCTGTGAAAGTACTTTGCAAGGTCATCTACTCCAGCTACCACCTCCCCACTTAGAGACAGCATCTCTCTAACCTGTTATTTGCTAAAACCAGTTTTAGTCCCAAATCATCCTGTGTGTCCATCATACCGCAGATGTCTTTGGTGAAAGCATTTATTTAAATCCTGATTAAAGCTCAAGCAAAGTTAGCTCCAGACAGATGAGCCCTTCAGACATGAAAGAGATGAGAGTTTCTCATTATCCAGACCCAGCCCTGAAAAACCCCAGAAGCTTTGACCCAGAAGGAGTGATGTCTACACTCACATATCTACATTAAGATGAGCAGAACACTCTTTCTTAGACACCTAATATTTGCTATTTGTTTTGTCCCACTGAACCCATGGCTAGAGTTGCCCCAAAAGCAGTGACAGTGGAATCTCCACAAAAGAAAGCCCCAAACTGTCCTGAGATGGAGTTTGTTTGGATTCAAAGAAAGAAGCACTAAACACTAAGGTGATCAATCCAAAGCACTTATTAGGGGAACTTAGAGAGGGCTACAGCAATCCTGGCAATGAATAGTAAGAGAAAAGTGGTGTTCTACTTAGACATGTCTGCAGCAGAAGTTGATGGTATGGAGTTTACATGAGTGTTTAAGGAATGTGGGTCAGGGTCTGGGTCAGGGTCAGGTTTTTTTCTAATAAACCTAGATACCTTTATCAGTGCCTGGGGATATTCAAAATGTTGATTTGGGTTCAAGCCTGCTGGGAAAATCCTGCAGCTGGCTGAGTCACAGCGTAATCAAGACACTCCATGATTTTTGGTAAAGACACAAAAAGAAAGCAAGGGCAACTGGGGACTCTACACTGTTGTAACCTGAGGCAGCCACCTTTTTCTGAGTCTCTCCATCTTCCAGAAAGGAAGCTGGGTGCAAGGCATTCCCAGCAATTCCGTCTTACAGGGCCAAGTCTTTCCAATGATTGAAATTCCTCTAAAAGAGAAAGAATGCCCCAAGTGGTCATCAAAAGGCAAGGTATGGAGTCAAATAGAAACAGGAAGCTCTAAAAAGATGACTACAGCAAGTAACAAGTTGAGCAAAACACGACGGATATTTAGGAATGCAGCTTTGTCACAATTGAGGTTTTTTGTTATAATTTTTATTTGAGGAAATACTAAAAATACAAAGATTTTTACAATTTTTAACTATATAAACCATTTTGTTATATGTGACTCTAAATGGTAAAAAGAAATAAAACAGAACAAAAAGATGAAGTGCCTTTATAGGCCATCTTCTGCCTCTCTCATTCCCTTGAGACACCCACACATACACCCAACACACATGTGCACACACAGGCATCCATAGTCACAAGACCACTCTCATGAATTTAGGATCTAATCTTTCCACTCATTTTGCAACTCAGTTTTTCTACACATTTATATATCTAGATCAAGTCTATTTAGGGGAGTTTGAAATGCAAGGATAATGTGTAATAACTAATCAGAATCTCTTAATTTTTAATGATTTGTGATGCCTCATGAGAAATTTGGACTTAAGTTGACTTTAGCTTATTCCAAGTATAGTAGTTTCCACTATACAAATATATTTGAATATATATCTCTATATATCTGCGTATATACATGATATGATATGTCTACTTGTTATACTAATGATAAAGCACTTGTCATCAGATGCCCGCTCACAAATTCCTAGGTGCCATGGAAATTTGTTTCTGCACTACTCCTTTTAGCACCTCTTGGGATACCTGTGTCTGCCACTCGAGTCCAAATGGGCAAAACTCCACAGTGCCTACTTATACTCATGGCTGGTCCAGCAGGAAAAGGTTATATTAATATTATGTGGGGTTTGTACCTGGTTTTAATTAATATTCAATGTATATACCCTTGTTTGTCTTTCATTGTTTCCTTAAGATAAAGGAAGTATCCCATTTTATAGATAGGGCCACTAAGACAGTGAAAGTTTAATGTCATTATTGTCACAAGTAGATAAGGGTTGAGAGGCACCAGGTCCAAAATGTTAAAAAATACAGTCTGTTCTTGGTCTTAATCACCAGATGGTCTCCTTTCAAAAGCAAGCAATCACACAGGCAGGCGAAACGCCGTCCCCAGAAGACTCTTCAGGAACTAGTTCTGAGTCTCTGAGAACTACTTTCACTTCGGGTTTTCAGTTGGGGCAGGGGGGCCCCACAGGGGACCAAGAATGTGCCTAACATTGGGGAGGGGAGTGGGAAATAAAGCTCCAGAAATAGGGTACTTGACTTTGCAGTCATATGAGGTAAGTACCATACAGCTGGGAGTCAGCAGCAGATTGCAGCCATAAATCTGAGAGGTGGGGCTTGATTTTTCACAATGCTCGGTGTAGACAAATCTTTCCAGCTCTCCCATCAGCAACCTGTGGGAATGAGGAGGAGCCGGGAGTGCTCCAGAGGCCCACCTCATACTTCAATGAAAGCAGTTCCACTTTACCAGAGGTTTCAGGTAAGTTTTGTTTGAGAAACCTTTAAATTAAAGTATGTGCCAGCTTGATCCACTGGTAGTGATTGACTAAAGCGCTGTGTTGAAATACTGAGCTCATTTCCAGGCTCTAGAATAAAATTCTGTGATCAATTACCAATGTCTGCCATTGGCACTGATGGAGAAATACCATGATGGCATTTATGTGCAAATCCTGTATCAGAAGTAAATATCAAAATAAAAATTTTATATTCCTGTTTGATGCCAGGTGGTTTCCTTATGACATTCCTCTTCAAACTTTCATTCACATGCTCCCTAAAAGATTTTTGAAAATCTTTGTATTCCTTCACTTTTTCAGTTGACATCTAAAATTCTTCATTATAAGTTCAGAGTCACAAAGGCTGTCAATTATAGGGTATTGTAAACATCAATATTCTACAATAACTATATTCCTCTTTAAGTATAGATAATAAATTTAAATATTTGATACTCACCATTTTCCATTTTTAATATGAGCAATTTTTATTTTTTCCAGTTATTTGCATATTTATTTAATCAACATGTACTGAGTAGCTTTATTTTCTTGGTGCTAGCAGCAGAAGATATACAGGATGAGTCCTGTATATATATCAATTTCAAAAATATATGTCAATTTCAAAAACAGGCAAAACTATACTATTTTGCTTAGGGAATATGTAGGTGGTAAAATTATACATGAAAGCAAGAAAATGTCTACCATAAAAGTCACGGTGATGACTACACCGAGAGAAGGTGAGGGAAATGTCACCTTCATCATCATCTCATCATCAAGAGAGGACACTCATCTGGGGGAGGTGCAGGGTAGTCCAGGCTTGAGCTAGGTAGCCCATCCTTCAGCACATTCTTAGACACCTGAGCCTCTTTTACACAGAAAAAAGTGACTGCATAGATACGAACTGAAAACATACAGGGTGTGCCAGAATAGGAGAACTTTTGCACTTGAAGGATGCAAATGATGTGCATTCTTTTTTTTGATGATTTTACATTTGTTTATTGACTAAACATTTGGTTCTTTTATGTCTTCTTAGACTTTCCCTATGTCATCCAAAATGTTAATTTTTTTTTATTTTATTTTAAGTTCTGGGATACATGTGCAGAATGTGAAGGTTTGTTATATAAGTATACGTGTGTCATGGTGGTTTGCTGCACCTACTGACCTATCCTCTAAGTTCCCTACCCTTGCCCTTCACCCCTCAATAGGCCCTGGTATGTCTCCTCCCTGTGTCCATGTGTTCTCATTGTTCAACTCCCACTTATAAGTGACAATATGTGGCGTTTGGCTTTCTATTCCTGTGTTAATTTGCTGAGGATGATGGCTTCCAACTTCATTCATGTCCCTGCAAGGGACATGATCTCATTCCTTTTTATGGCTGCATAGTATTCTATGGTGTATATGTACCGTATTTTCTTTATCCAGTCTATCATTAAGGACATTTGTGTTGGTTCCATGACTTTGCTATTGTAAATAATGCTGCAACAAACATACATGTGCATGTGTCCTTATAGTAGAATTATTTATATTCCTTTGGATATATAACCAATAAGATAACTGCTGGGTCAAATGATATTTCTGATTCTAGATCCTCGAGGAATCACCATACTGTCTTCCACAACGGATGAACTAATTACATTCCAACCAACAATGTTTAAATGCATTCCTATTTCTCCACAGCCTCGCCAGTTTCTTGACTTTTTGATAATCACCATTCTGACTGGTGTAAGAAGGTATCTCATCATGGTTCTGATTTGCATTTCTCTAATGATCAGTGATGTTGAGTGTGTTTTCATATGTTTGTTGGCCACATGATATGCTTTGACTCTGTTCCCACTCAAGTCTCATATTAAATTGTACTCCCATAATTCCCACATGCTGTGGGAGGGACCTGGTGGGAGATAATTTGAATCATGGGGGTGGTATTCCCCATACTGTTCTCATGGTAGTGAATAAGTCTCATGAGATCTGGTGGTCTTAACAGGGGTTTCCACTTTTGCATCTTCCTCGTTTTCTCTTGCTGCCACCATGTAAGAAGTACCTTTCACCTCCTGCCGTGATTCTGATGCCTCCTGAGCCATGTGTAACTGTAAGTCCAATTAAATCTCTTTTACTTCCCAGTCTTGGGTATATCTTTAGCAGCAGTGTGAAAATGGACTAACACAGTAAATTGGTACCAGTGGAGTGAGGCATTGCTGAAAAGATACCCCAAAATGTAGAAGCGACTTTGGAACTGAGTAACAGGCAGAGGTTGGAACAGTTTGGAGGGCTCAGAAGAAGACAGGAAAATATGGGAAAGCTTGGAGCTTCCTAGAGACTTCCTGAATGGCTTTGACCAAAAAACTGATAATGATATGGACAATGAAAATCCAGGCTGAGGTGGTCTCAGATAGAGATGAGGAACATGGAAACTGGAGCAAAGGTGACTCCTGTTATGTTTTAGCAAAGAGACTGGTGCATTTTGCCCCTGCTCTAGAGATTTGTGAAACTCTGAACCTGAAAGAGATGATTCAGGGTATCTGGCAGAAGAAATGTCTTTTTTTTTTTTGGAGACGGAGTCTTGCTCTCTCGCCCAGGCTGGAGTGCAGTGGCCGGATCTCAGCTCACTGCAAGCTCCGCCCCACCGGGTTAACGCCATTCTCCTGCCTCAGCCTCCCAAGTAGCTTGGACTACAGGCGATCGCCACCTCGCCCGGCTAGTTTTTTTGTATTTTTTAGTAGAGACGGGGTTTCACCGTGTTAGCCAGGATGGTCTCCATCTCCTGACCTCGTGATCCGCCCGTCTCGGCCTCCCAAAGTGCTGGGATTACAGGCTTGAGCCACCGCGCCCGGCCCTGGCAGAAGAAATTTCTAAGTAGCAAAGCATTCAAGATTCAAGCCGTTAAAGACATTCAGTTTTAAAAGGGAAACAGAGCATAAAAGTTTGGAAAATTTGCAGCCTGACAATGTGATAGAAAAGAAAATCCTGATGATTTGCTTCCAAGATGGCCGAATAGGAACAGCTTCAGTCTGCAGCTCCCAGCAAGATCGATGCAGAAGACGGTGATTTCTGCATTTCCAACTGAGGTACTTAGTTCATCTCATTGAGACTGTTTGGACAGTGGGTGCAACCCACGGAGGGTGAGCCAAAGCAGGGCAGTGTGTCACCTCACCTGGTAAGTGCAAGGGGTTGGGTGATTTCCCTTTCCTAGCCAAGGGAAGCCATTACAGACTGTACCTGGAGGAATGGTACACTCCCACCCAAATACTGCACTTTTCCCACATTCAGTAACCAGCAGATCAAAGGATTCCCTCCCGTGCCTGGTTTGGCAGGTCCCATGCCCACAGAGCCTTGCTCATGACTAGCACAGCAGTCTGAGATTGGCCTGCGAGGCTGCAGCCTGGCGGGGGAGGGGCATCCACCATTGCTGAAAATTCTAAAAATCAGAGCACCTCATCTCTTCCAAAGGATGGCAGCTCCTCGCCAGCAATGGAACAAAGCTGGATAGAGAATGACTTTGATGAGCTGACAGAAGTAGGCTTCAGAAGGTTGGTAATACCAAACTTCTCTGAGCTAAAGGAGTATGTTCTCACCCATCGCAAGGAAGCTAAAACCTTGAAAAAAGATTAGATGAATGGCCAACTAGAATAAACAGTGTAGAGAAGACCTTAAATGACCTCGGGGAGCTGAAAACCACAGCACAAGAACTTCGTGACACATGCACACGTGTCAATAACCGATTCAATCAAGTGGAAGAAAGGATATCAGTGATTGAAGATCAAATTAATGAAATAAAGCAAGAAGACAAGATTAGAGGGAAAAAAAGAGTGAAAAGAAACAAAGCCTCCAAGAAATATGGGACTATGTGAAACACCAAATATATATTTGATTGGTGTACCTTAAAGTGACAGGGAGAATAGAGCCAAGTTAGAAAACACTCTTCAGGATATTATCCAGGAAAACTTCCCCAACCTAGCAAGACAGGCCAACATTCAAATTCAGAAAATACAGAGAACTCCACAAAGGTACCCCTCAAGAAGAGCAACCCCAAGACACATAACTGACAGATTCACCAAGGTTGAAATGAAGGAAAAAATGTTAAGGGCAGCCAGAGAGAAAGGTCAGGTTACCCAAAAAGGGAAGCCCATCAGACTAACAGTGGATCTCTCAGCAGAAATCCTACAAGTCAGAAGACAGGGTGGGGGCCAATATTCAACATTCTTAAAGAAAAGAATTTTCAACCCAGAATTTCATATCCAGCCAAACCAAGCTTCATAAGTGAAGGAGAAATAAAATCCTCTACAGACAAGCAAATGCTGAGAGATTTTGTCACCACCACGCCAGCCTTACAAGAGCTCCTGAAGGAAGCACTAAACGTGGAAAGGTACAACAGGTATCAGCCACTGCAAAAACATGCCAAATTGTAAAGACCATTGACACCATGGAGAAACTGCCTCAATTAATGGGCAAAATAACCAGATAATATCATAATGATAGGATCAAATTCACACATAACAATAATAACCTTAAATGTAAATGGGCTAAATGCCCCAATTAAAAGACACAGACTGGCAAATTGGATAGAGTCAAGACCCATCAGTGTGCTGTATTCAGGAGACCCATCTCACATGCAGAGACACACATAAGCTCAAAATAAAGGGATGGAGGAAGATCTGCCAAGCACATGGAAAGCGAAAAACAAGCAGGGGTTGCAATCCTAGTCTCTAATAAAATAGACTTTAAGCCAATAAAGATCAAAAGATACAAAGAAGGCCATTACATAATGGTAAGGGGTTAATTCAACAAGGAGAGCTAACGATCCTAAATATATATGCACCCAATACAGGAGCACCCAGATTCATAAAGCAAGTCCTTAGAGACCTACAAAGAGACTTTAGAGTCCCACACAATAATAATGGGAGACTTTAACATCCCTCTATCAATATTAGACAAATCAACAAGACGGAAGGTTAACAAGGATATCCAGGACTTGAACTCAGCTCTGCACCAAGCAGGCCTAATAGACATCTACAGAACTCTCCACCCCAAATCAATAAAATATACATTCTTCTCAAAACTACATCGCACTTACTCTAAAACTGACCACGTAACTGGAAGTAAAACAATCCTTAGCAAATGTAAAAGAAAAGAAATCACAACACACTGTCTCTGAGACCACAATGCAATCAAATTAGAACTCAGGATTAAGAAACTCACTGGAAACTGCACAACTACATGGAAACTGAACAACCTGCTCTTGAATGACTACTGGGTAAATAACAAAATGAAGGCAGAAATAAATAAAACACCCTAATATCACAATTAAAAGAACTAGAGAAGCAAGAGCAAACAAATTCAAAAGCAAGCAGGGGCAAGAAATAACTAAGATCAGAGCAGAACTGAAGGAGATAGAGACACAAAAAAACCCTTCAAAAAATCAATGAATCCAGGAGCTGATTTTTTGAAAAGATCAACAAAATTGATAGACTGCTAGCAAGACTAATAAAGAAGAGAAGAGAGAAGAATCAAATAGACACAATAAAAAAGGATAAGGGGGATATCCCCACCGACTCCATGAAAATACAAACTACAATCAGATAATACTATAAACACCTCTAAGTAAATAAACTAGAAAGTCTAGAAGAAATGGATAAATTCCTGGACACATACACCCTCCCAAGTCGAAACCAGAAAGAAGTTGAATCTCTGAATAGACCAATAACAAGTTCTGAAATTGAGGCAATAATTAATAGCCTGCCAACCAAAAAAACGTCCAGGAACAGACAGATACACAGCCAAATTCTACCAGAGGTGCAAAAAGGAGCTGGTACCATTCCTTCTGAAACTATTCCAATCAATAGAAAAGGAGGGAATTCTCCCTAATTCATTTTATGAGGCCAGCATCATCCTGACACCAAAGCCTGGCAGAGGCACAACGAAAAAAGAGAATTTTACACCAATATCCCTAATGAACATCAGTGCAAAAATACTGAGTAAAATACTGGCAAACCGAATCCAGACGCACATCAAAAAGCTTATCCACGAAGATCAAGTTGGCTTCATCCCTGAGATGCAAGGCTGGTTCAACATATGCAAATCAATAAACGTAATCCATCATATAAACAGAACAGAACCAATGACAAAAACCACATGATTATCTCAATAGATGCACAAAAGGCCTTTGGCAAAATTCAACAGCCCTTCACGCTAAAAACTCTCAATAAACTAGGTATTGATGAAACATATCTCAAAATAATAAGAGCTATTCATGACAAACCCACAGCCAATATCATACTGAATGGGCAAAAGCTGGAAGCATTTCCTTTGAAAAGCGGCACAAGACAAGGATACCCTCTCACCACTCCTATTCAACATAGTGTTGGAAGTTCTGGCTGGGGCAATCAGGCAAGAGAAGGAAATAAAGCCTATTCAATTAGGAAGAGAGGATATCAAAGTGTTTCTGTTTGCAGATGACATGATTGTTTATTTAGAAAACTCCATCGTCTCAGCCCAAAATCTCCTTAAGCTGATAAGCAACTCCAGCAAAGTCTCAGGATACAAAATCAATGTGCAAAAATCACAAGCATTCCTATACACCAATAACAGACCAACAGAGAACCAAATCATGAGTAAACTCTCATTCAAATTGCTACAAAGAGAATAAAATACCTAGGAATCCAACTTACAAGGGATGTGAAGGACCTCTTCAAGGAGAACTACAAACGACTGCTCAATGGAATAAAAGAGGACACAAACAAAAGGAAGAACATTCCATGCTCATAGATAGGAAGAATCAATATTATGAAAATGCCCATACTGTCCAAGGTAATTTATAGATTCAATGCCATCCCCATCAAGCTACCAATGTCTTTCTTCACAGAATTGGAAAAAACTACTTCAAAGTTCATATGGAAGCAAAAAAGAGCCTGCATAGCCAACGCAATCCTAAGCAAAAAGAACAAAGCTGGAGGCATCATGCTGCCTGACTTCAAACTATACTACAAGGCTACAGTAACCAAAACAGCATGGTACTGGTACCAAAACAGATATATAGACCAATGGAACAGGAGAGAGGCCACAGAAATAACATCACACATCTACAACCATCTGATCTTTGAAAAACCTGATGAAAAACAAGCAATGGGGAAATAGGGAATTGTGCTGGGAAAATTAGCTGGCCATATGTAGAAAGCTGAAACTGGATCCCTTCCTTACACCTTATACAAAAATTAACTCAAGATGGATTAAAGACTTAAATGTAAGACCTAAAACCATAAAAACCCTAGAAGAAAACCTAGGCAATACCATTCAGGATATAGGCATGGGCAAAGACTTCATGACTAAAACACCAAAAGCAATGGCAACAAAAGCCAAAATTGACAAATGGGATCTCATTAAACTGAAGAGCTTCTGCACAGCAAAAGAAACTATCATCAGAGTGAACAGGCAACCTACAGAATGAAAAATTTTGCAATCTACCCATCTGACTAAGGGCTAATATCCAGAACCTACAAGGAATTTAAACAAATTTACAAGAAAAAAAAAGTCAAAAAGTGGGCAAAGGATATAAACAGACATTTCTCAAAAGAAGACATTTAGGCAGCCAACAGACACATGCAAAAATGCTCATCATCACTGGTCATCAGAGAAATGCAAATCAAAACCACAATGAGATACCATCTCATGCCAGTTAGAATGGCGATCATTAAAAAGTCAGGAAACAACAGATGCTGGAGAGGATGTGAAGAAATAGGAACACTTTTACACTGTTGGTGGAAGTGTAAATTAGTTCAACCATGTGGAAGACAGTGTAGTGATTCCCAAGGATCTAGAACTAGAAATACCATTTGACCCAGCAATCCCATTACTGGGTATATATACCCAAAGGATTATAAATCATTCTACTATAAAGACACATGCACACGTATGCTTATTGTGGCACTATTCACTAGCTAACACGGTGAAACCCTGTCTCTACTAAAAATACAAAAAATTAGCCAAGCGTGGTGGCAGGTGCCTGTAGTCCCAGCTACTCGGGAGGCCGAGGAGGGAGAATGGCATGAACCTGGAGGCGGAGCTTGTAGTGAGCAGAGATCGTGCTACTGTGCTCCAGCCTTAGCGACAGAGTGAAACTCCATCTCAAAAAAAGAAAAAAAGAAAAAAAAAGAAAATGTGTCACATATACACCATGGAATACTATGCAGCCATAAAAAAGGATGAGTTCATGTCCTTTGCAGGGACATGGATGAAGCTGGAAACCATCATTCTCAGCAAACTATCATGAAGACAGAAAACCAAACACCGCATGTTCTCACTCATAGGTGGGAATTGAACAATGAGAATACATGGACACAGGGCAGGGAACATCACACACTGGGGCCTGTCGGGGGTGGGGTTTGAGGGAGGGATAGCAGTAGGAGAAATACCTAATGTAAATGATGAGTTGACGAGTGCAGCAAACCAACATGGCAACTATGTAACAAACCTGCACGTTGTGCACATGTACCCTAGAACTTAAAGTATAATTTTTTTTAAAAATCCCATTTTTGAGGAGAAATTCAAGCCAGCTGCAGACATTTGCATAAGTAATAAGGACCCAAATGTTAATCCCCAAGACAAAGGGGAAAATATCTCCAGGGCATGTCAGAGACCTTTGCAGCAGCCTCTCCCATCACAGACCCAGAGGTCTAGGAGGAACAAATGGTTTTGTGGGCAGGGCACAGGGTCCCCATGCTGTGTGCAGCCTGGAGACTTGGTGCCCTGTGTCCCAACCACTCCAGCCATGGCTGAAAGGGGCCAATCTAGAGCTTGGGCCATGGCTTCAGAGGGTGCAAGCCCTAAGCCTTGGCAGCTTCCATGTGGTGTCAAGCCTTCTAGTGCACAGAAGTCAAGAGTTGGGGTTGGGGAACCTCCACCCAGATTTCAGAAGATGTATAGAAATGCCTGGATGTCCAGGCAGATGTTTGCTGCAGGGGTGGGGCTCTCATGGAGAACCTTTGCTAGGGCAGTGCAGGAAATGTGGTGTTGGAACCCCCACACAGAGTCCCCACTGGGGCACCATCTAGTGGAGCTGTGAGAAAAGGGCCACCATCCTCCAGATCCCAGAATGGTAGATCCACCTGCAGCTGGCATTGTGCATCTGGAAAAGGTGCAGACACTCAGCACCAGTCTGTGAAAGCTGCCAGGAAGGAGGCTGTACCCTGCAAAGCCACAGGGGTGGAGCTGCCCAAGACCATGGGAGGCCACCTCTTGCATCAGCATGACCTGGATGTGAGACCTGAAGTCAAAGGAGATCATTTTGGAGCTTTACAATTTGAATGCCCTGTTGGATTTTGGAATTGCATGGGCCCTGTAACTGCTTTGTTTTGGCTAATTTCTACCATTTGAAATGGCTGTATTTACCCAATACCTGTACCCCCATTGTATCTAGTAAGTAATTAGCTTGCTTTTGATTTTACAGGCTCACAGGCAAAAGGGACTTGCCTTGTCTCAGATGAGACTTTGGACGGTGGACTTTTGGGTTAATTCTGAAATGAGTTGAGACTTTGGGGGACTGTTGGAAAGACATGATTGATTTTAAAATGTGAGAAAATGAGATTTGGAGGAATCTGGGGTGGAATTATATGACTTGGCTCTGTGTCCCCACCCAAATCTCATCGTGAATTATATTCCCATAATTTCTATGTGTTGTGGGAGGGACCTGGTGGGAGATAGTTTGAATCATGAAGATGGCTTCCCTTCATACTGTTCTTGTGGTAGTGAATAAGTCTCATGAGATCTGATGGCTTTATCAGGGGTTTCCGCTTTTGCAATCTTCCTAATTTTCTCCTGCTGCTGCCATATAAGAAGTGCCTTTAGCCTTCTGCCATGATTCTGAGGCCTCCCCAGCCATGTGGAACTGTAAGTCGAATTAAATCTCTTTTTCTTCCCAGTCTCAGCTGTGTCTTTATCAGCAGCATAAATATGGAGTAATACACCACATAAATGTCTTCTTTTGAGAAGTGTCTGTTTATACCCTTTGCCCACTTTGATGGGGTTTTTTTTTTTTTTTCTTGTAAATTTGTTTTAAGTTCCTTGTAGATTCTGGATATTAGCCCTTTGTCAGATGGGTAGATTGCAAAATTTTTCTCCCATTCTGTAAGTTGCCTGTTCACTCTGATGATAATTTCTTTTGCTGTGCAGAAGCTCTTTTGTTTAATAAGATTCCACTTGTCAATTTTGGCTTTTGTTGCCATTGCTTTTGGTGTCTTAGTCATGAAGAATTTGCCCATGCCTATCTCCTAAATGGTACTGCCTAGGTTTTCTTCTAGGGTTTTTATGGTTTGGGGTCTTACATTTAAGTCTTTAATCCATCTTGAGTTAATTTTTGTATAAGGTGTAAGGAAGGGGTCCAGTTTCAGTTTTCTGCATATGGCTAGCCAGTTCTCCCAGCACCATTTATTAAATAGGGAATCCTTTCCCCGTTGCTTGTTTTTGTCAGATTTGTCAAAGATCAGACAATGTAAATTTGTGGTGCTATTTCTTAAGTTTCTGGTCTGTTCCATTGGTCTATATGTCTGTTTTTGTATGAGTACCATGCTGTTTTGGTTACTGTAGCCTTGTAGCATAGTTTGAACTCAGGTAGCATGATGCCTCCAGCTTTATTCTTTTTGCTTAGGATTGTCATGTCTATACGGGGTCTTCTCTAATTCCATACAAAATTTAAAGTAGATTTTTCTAATTCTGTGAAGAATTTCAGTGGTAGTTTGATGGGAATAGTATTGAATCTATAAATTACTTTGGGCAGTATGGGCATTTTCATGATATTGATTCTTCCTAACCATGAGGATAAAATATTCTTCCATTTGTTTGCGTCCTCTCTTATTTTGTTGAGGAGTGGTTTGTAGTTCTCCTTGAAGTGGTCCTTCACGTCCCTTATAAGTTGGATTGCTAGGTATTTTATTCTCTTTGTAGCAATTATAAATGGGAGTTCACTCATTATTTGACTCTCTGCTTGTCTATTGTTGGTGTGAAGGAATACTTGTGATTTTCGCATATTGATTTTGTATCCTGAGACTTTGCTGAAGTTGTTTATCAACTTAAGGAGTTTTGGGACTGAGACTATGGGGTTTTCTAAATATACAATCATGTCATCTGCAAACAGAGACAATTTGACTTCCTCTCTTCCTATTTGAAAACTCTTTTTTTCTCTCTCTTGCCTGATTGCCCTGGCCAGAACTTCCAATACTATGTTGAATAGGAATGGTGAGAGATGACATCCTTGTCTTGTGCCAGTTTTCAAAGGGAATGCTTCCAGCTTTTGCCCATTCAGTATGATATTGGCTGTGGGTTTGTCATGAATAGCTCTTATTATTTTGAGATATGTTTCATCAACACCTAGTTTATTGAGAGTTTTTAGCATGAAGTGGTGTTGAATTTCATTGAAGGCCTTTTCTGAATCTATTGAGATAATCATGTGTTTTTTGTCTTTGGTTCTATTTATGTTATGGATTACATGTGTTGATTTGTATATGTTGAACCAGCCCTGCATCCTGGGGATGAAGCTGGCTTGATTGTGATGGGTAAGTTTTTTGATATGCTGCTGAATTCGGTTTGCTAGTATATTATTAAGGATTTCACATCAATGTTCATCAGGGATATTGGCCTCAAGTTTTCTTTTTTTGTTTTGTCTCTGCCAGGTTTTGGTTTCAGGATGATGCTGGCTTCATAAAACGAGTTAGGGAGAAGTCCCTCCTTTTCAGTTGTTTGGAATAGTTTCAGAAGGAATGGTATCATCTCCTCTTTGTACTTCTGGTAGAATTCAACTGTGAATCCATCTGGTCCTGGGATTTTTTTTTTTTTTTTTTTTGGTTGGTAGGCTGTTAATTACTGCCTCAATTTCAGAACTTGTTATTAGTGTACTCAGAGATTCCACTTCTTCCTGGTTTAGTCTTAGGAAGGTGTGTGTGTCCAGGAATTTATTCATTTCTTCTAGATTTTCTAGTTTGTTTGTTTAAAGGTGTTTATAGTATTCTCTGATGGTAGTTTGTATTTCTTTGGGGTCAGTGGTCATATCCCCTTTATCATTTTTTATTGCATCTATTTACTGGCTCTCTCTTTTTTTCTTTATTAGTCTACCAAGTGGTCTATTTTCTTAATTTTTTCAAAAAACCAGATCCTAGGTTCACTGATTTTTTGAGTTTTCTGTGTCTTTATCTCCTTCAGTTCTGCTCTTAGTTATTTCCTGTCTTCTGCTAGCTTTTGGATTAGCTTTCTCTTGCTTCTCTAGCTCTTTTAATTGTGATGTTAGGGTGTCAATTTGAGATCTTTCTAGCTTTCTGATGTGGGCATTTAGTGCTATAAATTCCCCTCTTAACACTGCTTTAGCTGTGTCCCAGAGATTCTGGTATGTTATCTCTTTGTTCTGATTGGTTTCAGAGAACTTGTTTATTTCTGCCTTAATTTCATTATTTACCCAGGAGTCATTCAGAAGCAGGTTGTTCAATTTCCATGTAATTATGTGGTTTTGAGTGAGTTTCTTAATCCTGAGTTCTAATTTGATTGCACTGTGGTCTGAGAGATTATTTGTTATGATTTCAAGTTTCTTTGCATTGAGTGGTTTTTATAACAGTCCGAAAACTTACATCATTCCTATTTCTTCTTGATTAGTTTCTCTACTTCACAAAATTTTATCCTAAGGTAACATTTTATTTGCTTAAACATCTTCTATTCATCACCCTAACTCTCTGTAACAAAATATGTGTATTATTCAAATTATTTTTAAATATTTGGTAACTATAAGACTTTAAGTGTTTAAATTTTTTCTCCAGAGTTGATTTATCATTATAATTACTAACATAAAATTTGTCAAAATGTTATAATATATTTATAACATAAATATATTAAATTTTTTTGCTTAATAATTGTTTAACAAATGTTTTTTAAAAATATAGAGATGGGGTCTTGCTACATTGCTCAGGCTATCCTCAAACTCTTTGGCTCAAACCATCCTCCCGACCTCCGCCTCCCAAGTAGCTGGGACTACTGCACCCAGCTCATAAATGCAATTTTTAAAGAAGAAACTACATCTCTTAATGAGATTAGTGAAGCTGGATTGCTGAGGTTTTTAATTTCAATTAGTTCATCTACCTTTGCATAAAAACTACTTATTGCTTGACTAAGACGGAGCTTAGGAGCTGTTAAGAATATTGTAAAAGACTTTGACATGGGCAAAAGAGATTATTTGGTGTTGTTTCAATGAAAAGTTGGGTGTTGTCTGGCAGGACTTTCCTGCCACCAGGAGGTTATCTGATTCTATAAGGGCATGTGCCTTTGATGGTCTTTGACAGTTTATTTTATAACTCTGTAAACTGTAGCAAGTTGAAAGTAAAGAAAATGATGCTTATCCATGAAAATGTAAACTAATTTTGTCTGATAGAGATACAATTGATCCCTGCTCTTTAGAAAACATAATTCTAAACATTAGACATTTTTCCCTTTAAGATGACAACCAGTTCTGCATCTATTAGCAAATTCATTTTAGCATTCATGATTGCCTATATAGGTATAATATTTTTCCTTTATGAAAATAATCCTGTAACAATAAATTACGTTTCTACCTTTTATTGTTATAGACAAAAGCACTAAGTAACTTTGTTAAAACATCTATGGTGATGGGAATGGAAGGAGTTTGGTTACAGTGATGACACCATTCTTTAACTTCTAAATATGTCAAAACTCATATAAAATAATCTATAATCAAAATTTATTTGTAATGATCTTACAGCTGAAAATTCAACTTAGTCCTCCTTCAATTTTGAAAGCAAAGAATTGAAAACCTTCAAGTCAACAATGGTATGCTGAAAAAAAAAAAAGAATTGGAAACCATCTGACTCACACATCTACCAGCCATTAGTCATTTGCTTTCTCAAAACCATTATTTTGAAATCTCTTTTTGTTTGGACACTGGAGGTTTTGATATCCTGGGACAATATACCATGGTAAGATCCAAAATGGTGACAAATATTCAGCTATTTTGTCAAGCGGGAAAAGGCTTATCATAAATGGAGAAGTAGAGAGAAGACCATAGGCTTATTTTAAGAGGGAGAAATTTTAGGAGACAAAATGTTTATGAGTTGAGGATGTGGATATTGAGTCCCTTAAAAGTACCCTGGAAAGTCTTTGTGAACTACCTTGAACATATTTGTCCAGTGTGAAGATCACTCCTTTAAGACATAAGGGAGAAAAGCCACTCCCTTTAGAAGCAGTTGAATTCGGCCGGGCGCGGTGGCTCAAGCCTGTAATCCCAGCACTTTGGGAGGCCGAGGCGGGCGGATCACGAGGTCAGGAGATCGAGACCATCCTGGCGAACACTGTGAAACCCCGTCTCTACTAAAAAATACAAAAAACTAGCCGGGCGAGGTGGCGGGCGTCTGTAGTCCCAGCTACCGGGAGGCTGAGGCAGGAGAATGGCGTGAACCCGGGAGGCGGAGCTTGCAGTGAGCTGAGATCCGGCCACTGCACTCCAGCCCCGGCGACAGAGCAAGACTCCGTCTCAAAAAAAAAAAAAGAAGCAGTTGAATTCAATAGAACCAGTGGAAGAGTTCTCACAACTTTGACTAAGCTTCCCAATTCCAAATCCTTGCCTCTTTTCTGACGCTCTTCTAGCATCCACCCTACTGGACTCCAGGTTTCTCCCAGCAATGCCCACACAAGCCTTAGTTGCTTTGCCTTTGGGATATGGAGTGACTTGGTCTTTGATTCACTGATTCCCTGAACTTACCCTGACCCTTTCGGTTTGCATTTCTGTGCAACCTCCCATTATGCCAGAGTGTTTACAAAATGCTTTTTAAGCTTTGCCCTTCAAAGCTTTTATGGGTAAAAACATGGGAAAGTAGAGGTCACAGCCCAAAATACCCCACAAAGAGCACACATTTATTAAATCCTATGCTTTAACATACATTTTCATTTGAACTTTGCATTTTATTTCATAATTTATCGACATTCATCTTGGTATTCTAGGATATTTTAAATTACTTGCCACTGAATAAAACTGATGCTGGAAAAAGACAGGTCATGATTATCCTATGACTTAGAGCATCTCGTTGCATTCCACCAGGAAGATCTGTTTAAGAAGTGTATCATGAAGCGATTTAAACAATGAATGACACCCATTGGATCAGCCTTAGCAGACAGCAGGCCCAGAGAGAATGAAGCACAAGTTAGATACGTTTTGAAGTTGGGAAGAAGAAAAATAAAGAAAGTTGGAAGTATACAATCCTGCCCATTCCAAATGGACATTGTAGTGCAGTCCTGAACAGCTGTTGGGGAAAACATCCTGCAGCAACAGGTGCAACAAAAAACAAGGCACTAGAAAGCCATGGAGAAAGAAAAAGCAAAGACTGTAAAAGAGGTATGCAAAGGATACAGTTAGATTATTCACAATTTTGAACAGCCATGCTCCATAGCAACAAAACTACTGGTTGTTGTAAATAGCGTATAAAACAGAGAGGAAGCGGAGTTAATGCTTTTATTCAAACTTCTAGGCAGCATAACGCTCCCTTGAAATGATGGCTTCACTCAGACAGCCCCTGAGTCAGTAGAGTTTAGGAGGTGGTAAAAGAAACATTGAGTTTTCCTCACCAAAAAGGACAATAGCAGGGTCAGACATGGTTGCTCGTGCCTGTAATCCCAATATTTTGTGAGGCCAATGCTAGAGGATCACTTGAAGCCAGGAGTTCAAGACCAGCTTGGGCAACATAGCAAGACCACATCTCTTAAAAAAAAAAGGGGGGGGGCCGGGCGCGGTGGCTCAAGCCTGTAATCCCAGCACTTTGGGAGGCCAAGACAGGCGGATCACGAGGTCAGGAGATCGAGACCATCTGGCTAACACGGTGAAACCCCCTCTCTACTAAAAAATACAAAAAACTAGCCGGGCGAGGTGGCGGGCGCCTGTAGTCCCAGCTACTGCGGAGGCTGAGGCAGGAGAATGGCGTAAACCCGGGAGGCGGAGCTTGCAGTGAGCTGAAATCCGGCCACTGTACTCCAGCCTGGGCGACAGAGCGAGACTCCGTCTCAAAAAAAAAACAAAAAAACAAACAAACAAACAAACAAAAAGGACAATGTCAATGTCTTTCTATCCCAGCCAGAGATGGAACTATATGTTCACTGTTTTCATGGTTTCAGAGGGAGAAATAAAAACCAACCTATTATTTTCATACTTCCTTTGCATAATGAACAAGCAGAAACACCTAGCCCAAAGGAGAATGGGCATTCTTCAGGGCTTGGACGACATAATCTCCTACATCCTCTGAGCCCCAGCAGAGGGGTCAGGCATACTCCCTCAGGTTCACTTGCAGTGGGTGCCAAGTCCTTGCCCTGCTTTTTCAGCCTCTTTTCTTTTTTTTTTTTTTTTTTTCATTATACTTTAAGCTCTGGGTTACATGTGCAGAATGTGCAGTTTTGTTACATAGGTATACAAGTGCCATGGTGGTTTTTCAGCCTCTTTTCTTAAAGCCACTAAATCATGGGGCTTCTAAATAATACACTATGAAGAGATGCACTGATCACCCATCAAAAATTGCCAATTAGCCAGGTGTGGTGGCTCACGCCTGTAATCCCAGCACTTTGGGAGGCTGAGGCTGGCGGATCACGAGGTTAAGAGACGGAGACTTTCCTGGACAACATGGTGAAACCCTATCTCTACTAAAAATACAAAAATTAGCCAGGCATTGTAGTCCCAGCTACTTGGGAAGCTGAGGCAGGAGAATCCCTTGAAGCCAGGAGGTGGAGGTTGCAGTGAACCGAGATAGCACCACTGCACTCCAGCCTGGCGACAGAGTGAGACTCTGTCTCAAAAAAAAAAAAAAAAAGTTGCCAATTACTGATGCAGGGGCTATCTCAGGTCAACTGGGTGGATGCCACATATAGGTAGAAGCCTCTCTTGCTGCCAAGGGTCTATTTCTAATGCACACAAAATGGTCAATAGCCAAGTTTATCAGATATGGACATGCTGCATATAGGATCAGTCCATCAGTACTTATTTATTATTTATCTAATGTGCATCAAGCGCCATGTTAGACACTGTGAGAGAGACCCAAAGCAGCAGAAGATTTGGGCCCTGCCTTGAAACCATTCACAAACTGATCGGGCAAATGGGATTAACCCACAAGAGACAATTATTAAGCAATAAAGAGTTAAGATATTCCAGTCACAGGAGGTTTTATGGGGGAAGAAGACATTTAGCCAGCCAGAAGGGTAAACAGTATATGGATGGACCTGAGAGATAAAAAGGCATCCCACCAAAGTCAGCCCCCCTGGGTAGAGGCCCTGAGGAAAAAGATAGGGATCAAGGGCAGGGAGGGAGAGGAAGGGAATGGAACAGCAAAGACAGGGTGTGACTGGTAAGGACAGTTTATGTCAGGAGCATTGGAAAATAAAGTCAGACTAAGGAAAGTCAGGCAGAGGAATGTGGAGCTTGACAAGGTAATGGAAAAGAGGTTATATCTTGTTTCTTGTTACATCTCTTTAAGGTGTGCAACATAATGTTTTGATATACATATACATAGTGAAGTGATTACTACAGTCAAGTAAATTAGCATATCCACAATCTCACCTAGTTACCTTTCGTGTATGTGTAGTAAGAGAACCTAAAATCTACACTCTTAGCAAATTTCCAGTATATGATACAATATTATTAACTATAGTTCTCATTCTGTATATTTGATCTCTAGACTTATTCATCTGATATAACTGTGTCTTTGTACCCTTCAACTATGTCACCTTCCCCCTATTTTCTCCTTCCCCCTACCCCTGGTAACCACCTTTCTACTTCTCTGTTTCTGTATATTTGATTTTTTTCTTTTTAGATTCCACATATAAACAGAACATGTGGTATTTTTCTTTCTCTATCTGGCTCATTTCACTTAGCATAATGTCCTTGAGAGTTTGTCACGAATGGCAGAATTTTCTTCTTATTTAAAGCTGAATAATATTCCATCATATGTATATGGAGAAAAATTCTTAAATGTGTATGGAACCACAAAAGACCCTGAGTAGGTGAAACAATCTTAGGAAAGAAAAACAAAGTTGGAGGCATGCCACTTCCTGATTTCAAATTAATCATAAAGCAATAGTAATAAAAACAGTATGGCACTGGGCATAAAAACAGACACATAAACCAATGGAACAGAATGCAAAGCCCAGAATGAACCCAAGTATATATGGTCAACTAATCTTTGACAAGGCCACTAAAAAGATATAATTGTTTCTTGAGTAAGAAAAGGACATGGAAAAGCAAAGTTCTGGAGAAATTATCTTGAAATAAGTGTTTTAATCTAGGTGAATATGAGTTTTATATATCTTAAAGCCTGATCTGGAGAAAATTCTCAAAGAGGTAGGCCCCAAACTCAATTTGCAATGCTTACCACAGTGCTGAATGCAGGGTGGCTGGCATTAATTCACTCATGCGTTCAACAAACATTGAGCACCTACTATGCTTTAGGCACGGTGCTTGGGATCACAAGAACAAACATAATGAATGAAATATTGCTCTTTTCCTTGAGTCTACAAGTGTCTCACCCTGGCTCTACTATGTTGAATTACTGGTCATAATTCTTCCCTGTGAAGGAAAGTGAAGAATCCTTGCCATGATCTCATAGGACAGGGTATATTCATGTCTCCACCATCTTTAGCCTTAGCCATGTAACTTTCTCAGGACAATTCTATGTTACTAAACATAACACAAGTAGCAGTTTGAAGTGTGTTTATGTGGTTGGACAAACCCTCTTGAGTTTCTGCCATTGCTGTGAGAAGAGCTTCCTCCAGAGACCTCCTGCCCTTTCAGCTGGACCCCAGAATGAATGTATATAGAGCAGAGCTGCCCAGCCAACCCACAGACCTGCAGCCTGAAGGAGAACCACTTCAACTGACCAGCAGATATGCAAGAAATACGGGCCTATTGCTATATTTCATTAAGATTTTGTGTTTGTTATGCAGCAATAACTGACTGATATACTTCCTCTCAAGGCCTTTCCTGCTCAAACCTGTCTACATTTCCAATATTCTCTCCCATTCTCCTCTACGCATATCTTAGAGTTGAAGCAAAGTAGACTGACTGTTCAGTGTGCCCTCAACCAAAACATGCCTTTGCTTGATTCAAGTATAAGTACAAACATCTTCTCTATCTCTGCCTACCAAAATCTTACCTGTCATTTTAAGTGCCATCTTATAAGTTATCTTCTCTCGAAAGCTTTTCCTAATCCTGACTGTATAGATATGGAGCACCTTGGATTCCTTCAGCCCTATCTCCTCACTCCCAGCCTTACCCACTCGCCTTACTCCCAGGCCAGAATGACCTTACTGGCAGCTCATGTTGTTTTAATAATCATAAATTGCAAGCCACCACTGCTGCCACCACAAACCAAGAAGCACCCACAGACACCAACTGACCATCCCGGTACACTGGACTGACTGGACCTATTGAGGCCCTGGCCTCCCCAGAAACCTCCTAGAGGGCTGAGTAACACAACCCAAAACTGTGAAGAAGTCAGTGTTCATGAAGCAGACTCAGACTAATGAGAGGTGGGAGAGAGGCAAAAGCCAGCAAACAAATTGCTCCCTCTTCCTTGTCTATGACAGAGAGATAACTGTTCCATGCATTCTCTCTGGAGATGGCCCACGTGACTGAGCAACCATCTGGATTTGTAGGAAGCTGTAATCAGCTTGATGATGCACTGCCTTGTATTTCTCTCCCTTCCTCCCTCACTTTTTTTTCTGCCTCACTGTTGCTTCCTTGATGTTGCATCCCTAGTAAACTACTAGCATATAGAATTCTGCCTCAGGCCCTTTTCTCATGAGAATCCAGATGAAACACTAGATAAATATGATCCCTTCTTCCTTTGACCCCAAATGGTACTTTTAACACCTCTTATGGATGTTACTTATTTATACTGCTCTGTGTTAAAGCTGTTCTGATGGGTTCACTCACACCAACTGCCATGTGCTTTATGCATAGTAGACTCTCCATAAATGTTTTAATTACATGCAGTTGAGTCTGTTTCATTAGATTCAAGTCAATAAGTAAAAACAGTCTTTGGCCCATTGGACCCATGAAACATATTAGCACCAAAACTCTACTCCAATTTCTACTTTTCCCATAAACATCAACACAAACCAGCTTTTTGTTCCATCGTACCTCATTACAAATAGAAATACAAATACTTGCAACAATTCTCTGGAGATGCAAAAAAGCAGAGAAAGCAGATGGCTAATTAAGAATCCAGGGGTACAGTCTATATTTCTAAAGTCTTAATAGAATAGCAGAGTTACCACCCCTTGCCACCATCATGACAACCTCCTTCTCTCATCCCTGTGTGAAGAGTTTACTTCCAGGCCCTTCTAAACACATTATGTTCTCATAAATCACAGTAGCATTACTGAATCTGGTTAGACTTACAATCTGTCACTACAATGATAGCACTAGGGAAAATATTGCAAAATCCAATGCATTATTGATGTCCTCTGTAATGAATGGCCATTCAGTAATTACACTCCTTCCTATGAAAAATACAGGAACATACATGTGGTAAGAATTAAAATGTTTCCTAAAAGCTGTAGAAATTAATTTTAGTATCTTCTGATTTAATGCATTGTGGCTGTAACATTGGGAATCCTTACCCAAGGATTCTTGTAAGCACCATTGCCTTAGCATAAGTAGTGATTCCCTGAATGTTTTTACCCTCTCTGTAACCTCCTTCCCATCCCTGCACCACCAAATCCCTGCTTGTGGCCCATCCTCAGCAGAGGGTACAGCCAGAGGCTTAGGCCATGGCAAAATGAGTAATGGCCAGGTCAGCATCCCAAATGGGATGAAAATAGGGAAGGCTTCCAAAGTGTCACATGTACCTCTGCGGGAAGGATCGTGAACAGAGCAACAGCAATAGGACAACTAATGGACAACAGCCCATGTACCTATTAAAGCTGTCTATCTAGCTAAGAGTGGGCAACTCCAGAAACCCATGATACCCTTGGCTGTATTTTGACTATTCCAGCAGAAGCTGGATGACTATTTATTGGAGGTAATAGGGTTATAAACAGGATTCATGGGTAAGAAGATCTTTTCACCTATAAGATGTTCAAATTCTGTGTGGTCTTCATAAGTTTGGTTTGCCATTGTCTCTACTTCATCTCCTAAGGAGAGTCATACAAACCAATGTAATTGGAATCCATGCATATTCTGAAAGTCTGTACCTATCTGGCCTTGAGGTGCTTGTGCATTAGATATATTTGCTAACATACTTGCATTTCTTATGTTGTCTTATTATGCTTGTATTGGAATGGGTCTGCATTTCCTAAATCCACACCAATTTAATTTGACAGGAGGAAATGCTGGAATATGCTCCTGGTAATGGGAAATAGTTTCTGGTTTGCAGATGGATAATCAAGTTGAAAAAAGAAAAAGTAAAAAATAAAACCTCTGCAACAGGACACAGAGCAAGAGCTCTGATTCCCCCAGGATGCTGTTTAATCCGTGGTCAGAATGCTTATATGTCTTCCTTTAACAATTACTTAAAACCAGTCAAGATCATTCTTGGCACTTTTTTTGGTTGCTTTTTCCAGCTTTGAAATAAAGTGCAATTTGCATTCCTTAAAAATCTAAGCAGTGAGGAAGAGTAAAGTGTCTTAAAATTAATGAGTTGCATTTAAACACTGAGCAGAAACTTTTGTGTGAGCTCCAAGTCTGAGAGATTGGGAGGTCTTGGAAGTGAAATTGTTATTCAGAAAGGATATGTCCTTGGTGGTCCCTAGTTGAGGAAAGCCAGTGGGGAGAAAGAAAATGAGGAAAACCAATTACCACAATTTGTACATCAAGAAAGACTGCATTTGATGCATGAGCAGAATTCCTGAGTACAAATGAAAAAATAATGGCATTTAAGTGGTTTTGCCATCATTTTTGCTCATAACTTTTCACAAGCATCAAAGGGCATAGGATGAGAACAAGTGAGAGGAATAGGGTACATGGTAACAGCCAGATATTTCCAGCCTCTGGTTTGGGTTACTCTGTCCTAGATAACGATGGTAGTGAAATGAGGCTCTTCAAATGATGGAAGAGAGAATGTGAGATTTTGCTAATGGTTGGTTAAACCAGGTGACTGTGTACTCTCTTTCCACCCTAACTGGGTATACTACAATATAATTCAATTCTGAGACTAATCACTCAGAGTTAGCATCAGATTTCCACAGGTGTAAAGCCTCAGTCCTCCACAAGATTGCCCTTACTTCGTATGGCAGCCACAAATTCTGTGAATCCCCGGGCCACCCACACTTCTGATGAACTGACCACAAATTCAAGGCTTCCCATGATCTTTTCACATTTGATAATTTGCTAGAATGACTCACAGAACTCAGAAAAGTGCTATGCTTATCATTACAGTTTTATTACAAAGGATTCCGGTAGGGTAAGGTCTGGGAAAGAGTGCAGGAATTCCATGTCCTCTTCCTGCAGAATCAGGGCACATCACCCTTGGCTCATCAATGCATTCATCAACCAGGAAGCTTCATAGCATTAGTGTCCATAGTTTTCACTGGGGTTTGATTACAAAGGTATGATTAACTAAATCATTGGCCACATGACTGAACTCAATCTTCAGCCCCTTCCCTTCCTCAGAGGTCAAGCTGTTTCAAAGCTCCAACCCCCTAACCACATGCTGGGTCTTTCTGGTGACTAGTCTCCACCTTGAAGTTATTTAGCACAAAAAAGACATGCCTATCACTCAGGAAATTCTGAAGGTTTCTGAATCTCTATGCCAAGAACCAGGGACAAGAAGCAAGACCAGATAAATTTTTGTTATGTCATACTAAGTTTTTCCTCAATCTGATATAAAAAATTTGGAAATGCCATTTACCTGACCTTCACAACATCTTCTACCTTACTAAAAGACAAAGTGGTTGCCATCTGTAGTCATGAAGGGGAAAGAGACAGGTGGAATCATTGAGCCTGAGTCCTGTCATCACCTATCACTTTAGGATCAAGTGAAGGCAGACCTGGAAATAAAACCCTGAGTTTATTCTGTGTACAGACGTGTGGTTCTGGCAGAGCTCAAATATAGTCATTCTTCTTTATTCATAACTCTAAAAATAATAGCTAACATGGATTGAGCATTTAACATGTGCTAGGCATTATTCTAAGACCTCACATGTATTTAATCTTCAAACCCCTTAACAGTCCTATAAGATATTAACCCATCCCTCTTGATGGACATGTAGATTGTTTCCAATTTTATTCTTAATTAAACAATATTACCATGAAAGATAAGGGTAAACCCAAAGGTTTGGGTGCCATGAACCAACACTCTGTTTACTCCTCATCTCTCACCTAAGGCATGGTAGAATCGAAGTTACCTTTATGATATTGGACATGAGATAGCATTAAAGACTGTGCTCTGGCATTGATAATGACGCTATGTGAGAAGCTTCTTGGGTCTTGTGTTTCTGCCCAGTGCAGGGGCCCAGACCCCCATCAGGAAGCTGTTCCTCCCATCACAGGAAAAAAAAAAAAGTGAAAGATAAAACTTCCCATAATGTAGTGAAACAGAGAACACAGAAATGAAACACCCAAGCAGTTGGCCAAAACACAGAATACTTAAATTAGGATAAAGTCCAAGACTTAGCCTGGGCCTTACGTAAGAGGAGGAGCATCATGCAGGGATAAGGATAAGTGTTTCAGAGTCAGAAGCTGTATGCAACTCTGCGTTTTACCAGTTATAGGACCCGAGCAAGAGCCTCCATTTCCTGATGTGTAAAAGGCAGGCACATATAATAGTTTGGGACACACAAAGGAAGAATCCATTTGAAAATATTTCATAAAATATTATGAAATATCAACTAATGATATCTCCTAAATATTCCCTCTCACATGTCCAAGCAGCCAGAGATATTTGTTATCATCTTGTCTATCCAATAGTTCCTTCAAGTGCTTCACATCTGCAATATGGTTCGTCCATCCTGTTATAGAGGATGAAGTCTAGGCAAAATTATCCTAATTTTACAGGTGGGGAAAGCAAGGTGAAGTAGAGAAATATGCAAAGGATAGACAAATATAGTTATAGCTGAAGACACTTGGCAAGGAGAACCAGAATATTGCTGACTGCCAACTCAGGGATCTTTCCAGCCATTTACATTATTGTTTTTAAGGTGGTGTGGGCATCAGCAAGCAACATAATGCCATGTTCTGTTATCTTTGGTATGGAGTAAAAGATGTAGCAATATGTACCATCATTATTATCATGTAACTGTTATTTGTAAATCCATTTTCTCTTCTGCCCATAGTGGCTTAATTTCCCTGAAAATACTGTTTTCATTCTATAATTATTAGCTGCACACACAAAGTTCATGGAGTATAGAGCCACAATAAAGATTCCTAGTAAATGATGGTCCTGTTTTCTTGCCTCTCCTGGCTTGGGTAGCTAATGGCTTGTCAGAGACCACATCCCAAAGCAGCAGACTTCACATCAGAACAATGAAGCCCTCTCACTGTAAAGCAGGACACTGCTGAGTGATGCTCAGTGTTAATAGGCTAGATTCCCCATCCAAAGACTATGATCAGCAAGTGAGAGATAATAATGTTGATGGGTTCTAAGGCATTTTGTAGGATGATTTATCAGCCTTGCAAAGCACCTGGCAGGACCCTTGCATTCTTACAATACACACTTTCAATGCAGAATGGCACCACAGTGAAAGGATAGACTGAGATTTCAAAGAACTGGTTTCTTTGAAAGTCAGGACATTTTCTAGCTGTAAGAACTCAAGCAAGTCTCAACCTCTTTGGGCCACAGTTTATTTATCTGCAAAATGAGGATAAATGATGCCTAACCTGTCTACCTCTGAGATAGTCAGAAGAATCAAACAAGACACTCATGAAATATTGTTTTGTGAACTTTGAGATGAGACATAAAGTGCTTTCAATGACATGATGATGATGACAATGATGATGGATTGATTGATGGATGATGTCCTTCACGGACCTGGCACAGTTCTCATTACCACAGTCATTTTTAGTGAGCAGAATAATTATGATTAGAACTTTGTGGAACAAATTTACCTCTCCCAGGAATTTCTTTTCTGTAAATCAGATTGCAGTATATGCCCATAGTCAACTCTCACAACGAGAAGAGACTGGATCTCAGAATCTCTCACTTCTTCAAGGCATAGTCAAGAGGCAAAAAGAAGTTAGATGCAATGTTCTATTTGCTAAAGGATTATGTCTGTGATCAACTAGTGAAGTTCAGCTAAATTTTCAATTAAAAGGACTTATCATTAGAACTGTTAGCTTTGAAAGTAGGCTTGCTGAACTCAACTCCCTGCATTGATATGCAATATCTTGTGAATTTAAATATAACTGGCAGAATTAGGAGTATAATTTTATTTTGTGAAATCTATAAAGATGAATACCCTTGTCTTAGAAAACAGTAATAGGCATTATAAATGTCCTAATTGTTTTTCCCTTAACAGAGATATTAGCTCCAAGAGGTTAATGGAACTCTGCCTCCTCTAACAGAGTAGAGTTATATGGGACAAGATGTTAGGTAGTCCCATTATTCAGTTCCTTGGGGCCAAGGATGGGGAGAAAGTGACAGTGCTGAGGTCAGCAAGTAGATTCACATTTCATGTCCTTGGGGGGTAAAGGGCAGGTGGTGCCAAGACCAAGCTAGAAATGGATGTCAAGCCAGGCTGTCAGTCCTGAGGCTTCAGCCAGCAATGGAATAAAGGTTTCAGGCCAAACAAGGGATATTACTCAATCAGGATAAATCTTCCAGTGTCTATACCTGTGAGATTATCTTGTCAATTACTAGTATGTATTTGCCAATATGAGCCAGGTTTACTTAAGTGGATTAGGACAATATAAATACTTTGCTAGTTGTATGACTCCAGAAATCTGCTCATCTAAATATTTTTAAATACTTTATTTAAAATATGCAGCTTTACTCTTTAATATGGACTCAGTTGGGTAAAGTGTGAGACTAGCAGTTACTTGGTCAATCTCTCTGCCCACAGGTAGGCTTCCTTCATTCATTCCAAGCAGATGAAGGTCTATCATCAGGAAGTCCAAAGAAGATGTGCTCACAGCTTTCTCAGGGATTTTCCTAGAAATTGAACTGTGTTTACTGAAGAGGAAAAAAAAAAAACTTGTCCTCCCAGAGATTGTGCTTCCCAGTTCCAAAATCACCAAGCCAATGTGCACCCTATCTCCTCCATTGTGCCTTGATCCCTGCTATATTGTCCTAGTGACACCTTTCCACGAAGCTTTTCTAATACAGCAAATTTGCTTTTCTTATTTCTAGGGGTATCAGAACAGGAATTATACAATTAAAAATGTATGCACTAGAGGCTATGCAAACAAGTCAAGTCTAAACATCACTTAATTTGTTTATCAAGCAAGAAGATGGAAGCTCCTTTGCATCTACTCAGGACAGGTGCACAATTAGAAGTGAAAGCTATACTGCATGCAGGACAGCTGGACATGTGCCATTGCTTAAACCAGCAAGGTGAACAGGAAAGCCCCCTCACAACTTGTAACACAGGGGCTCTTACAAGAAGGCCCAGCACTTAATCTCCCTTTCAGCAGATCACAGCCCTTATGCCAAACACTCTGATGCCTTCTTCTCCAAAGCCTTCTTCAAAGAAAGAGCTAGGGATACTGCCAAGAGAGCCACTATTTTTCCTCTGAAAAATGGATCCCAGTGGCATTTGTGCAATGCTACTAGGGTTGGATTATTTCTCTAAGTCAGTTTGAGAGAAGTTCTGCAGTGCTAGACTTTTAAAGTGTGCTCTTAGAGGAAGGAAGCCACTCCCAGCCTCTCAACCACCTTCCTGTCTCCCCAAGACCCCACCCACACAAACACACACATATACATAAGTTCACCAAAAAAATGTCTTTTAGACATAACCCTAGAGGAAGTCTGGCTCTGTGCACAGCACTGCAGAGGTGCTGTTTGCATTTTGAATTGTTTTTAAGGCAAGAATTTATTAAGTGCGCAGCATACAGGTATTAAACACCCCCTGCAGGCAGTACCTCTATTGTGCAGATTCATTTATTGAAGAGAGTGCTAGTAGTAGTACCAGTAGTAGCTAATTGCTGCCATTTATTGGATGCCTCCTCTGTATCAGATATGGTTCTTAGTACTTTACATACATAATTTCCGATCTTCACAACCCCCTTTTCACTTAAGTTTTTGCTTGTTCTTCTACTGATGCTGAAACGGAGGCTCACAGAAGTTTGAACACATGCTCTAAGGTCGCACTGCTCACCCCAACAGCACGACAGAGTCAGAATGTAGGCTCAATTCCATCTTGATTCAAAGCCTGAACTCTTCACACTGCACCACCTCCAGCCTTTTTTCACAGTGAGAACAAGGTGGGAAAAGGTGCATAGGTTCCAAGTCCAATGTGTCAGTTAGCAAAATCTCCTTGGAAATAATTTATGACCCAGGATACTTAGTTGAAATAGAGTTGACTTCTTGTATGACTTTACTTTTCTTTGCAGACATTTTGGCTCTCTTCTGTGAGTGCTCCTCACATGCAAATATGAATACTTTCAAAAAATTGTCAAATATGAATACTGAGAATGTCCCCCCCATTTACATCTCATCAAGGCACAAATCAAAATGCTTTGGGGTATATTATCCATCTTTCACTGTTTGTTCTCCTCTGCTTTACCAGTCCATGTCTTGTCTTTTGCAATTCAGCCATGTAGAATAAAAATGCACTTGTTCTATAATTGAAAATGAATCTGGAGAGAAAGTGCTAAGTCATGCAGTGTGTGAGGAAGACAGGTCGTGGGGAACATTTCCTCTCCTTCCACACACCAAATGGTTTCATAATCTGTTGTGAATGTAAGGATATGGAGGGCAGTCCCCAAAAGCCTGCATTAATTTTTTAGGTTTTAAAAAATTGAAAATAACATCATAAGAGTGACTGTAAGTGAAGAGGATTACTAAGCTATAGACTATTTTATTTAATAATAGGTTCCATATCTCCAGATTACCTTTTATTTTATGAACCTAGGCACTTTATAAAACATTCATCTATTGAACATTCTACTTCCTTCTATATGGAATAATTCTCCTCTCTCATCACTCTCTTCCCTGCTCTGCCTCTCCCTCCCCTGGCTAACCTCATTCATCTTTGGGGGTTCATGTTAGCTATCACTTCCCCCAGAAGTCTGACCTAACTCCCAAGTCTGGGTTAGGAGGTCCACTTACAGACCCTCAAAGCACTGTGTGCTCCCCACGTTATAGTTCTTTGAGACCTCACTCACAGTTCTTTCCACTCTTACTCCTAACCAAATCCTAGGAGATAAGCATGTCCATGAAGATAAATCACCCATGTGATGACCCTTCCAACAATGGGTTCTTGAAATTCACAGGTCTTCTTAACTATTCACAGTTACTCTGCTGCAGGGATCCCCAATCCCCAGGCCACGGACTGGTATCCATCCGTGGCCTGTTAGGAACTGGGCCATACAGCAGGAGGTGAGCAGCAGGCATGAGAAAGCAAAGCTTCATCTTTGTTTACAGCCACTGTCCATCACTCGCATTACCACCTGATCTCTGCCTGCTGTCAGATCAGCGGCAGCATTGGATTCTCATAGGAATGCGAACCTTATTGTGAACTGTGCATGTGAGTGATCTAGGTTGCATGCTCCTTATGAGAAGCTAATGTCTGGTGATCTGTTGCTATCTCCCATCACCCCCAGATGGGACCACCTAGTTTCAGGAAAACAAACTCAGGGCTCCCACCAGTTCTATATTATGGTGAGTTGTATAATTATTTCATTATATATTACAGTATAATAATAATAGAAGTAAAGCATACAGTAAATGTGCTTGAATCACCCGGAAACCATCCCCACCCCCAGTCCATGGAAAAATTGGCTTCCACAAAACCAGTTCCTGGTGCCAAAAACGTTGGAGGTGCTACTCTACTGCATTTGGACTATCCCTCCTCATGGCCACACTCTGGCTGGGTTTTGTCATCACCCAATCCTGAACCCTGATATTCTACTTCTTGGCCATATTTTCCAGTCTTCTGAGTTCTCTCATTTCCTTATTCCTACTACACTTGCTTCCTGGCCTCACAGGGTATTCTCATTCTTTGGCTCCTCCAATTTCTTTTTTCTTTTTCCAACCAGCAGCACTTTTTCTTTCCTGCCAATGCTACATCCCTGGATGGATTGCTTAAACTCTTCTCTGTCTTCTAACTTTGATTACCTTGGGTCCCTATTTTTTTACCATATTTCTCAGGAAAATCCCAATCCTGAATCAATGCTCCAATTCCTATCCCTGTATCTACCAGATACACTGCTGAGAACAAGACCCAGCAGTTCACAGGGTTGGTTCCACTGCATATTCACGGATTACAAGTTCATCTGAGCCTCTGGCATTAACCAACAAGCCTTTGATTTGTCCTTTGTCAGCACCCTCTTCTATTCCCCACAAAAATTATTCCAAATGTTTACCATTTATTTCCTACTCAGCCCCTAGATTCCTCTCTTTCCATAGATGATCTTGCCTCACGCTTTATCAACAAAACTGCTATTAAAAAATGTGCTCTCCCTCACCTTCTCTTGCCTATCTATTAACTTATATATACAGAGTATTAGTCTGCTCAAGCTACCGTAACAAAATACCACAGACTGTGTGGCTTAAACAACAGAATTGTTTTCTCATAGTTCTGGAGGTTGGAAAGTTCAAGATCAAGGTTCTAGCATGGTTGAACTCCTGGTGAGGGTTTGCTTTTTGGCTTTCAGGTAACCACCTTCTCATTATGCCCTCACATGGCCTTTCCTCAATACATGTGCACACAGAGAGAGAGTGCTATGCTTTGGTGTCACTTCTTATAAGTAGGACGTTAATCCTATCAGATAAGAGCCCCACCTTTATGACCTAATTTAGCTTTAATTACTTCCTTACTCCAAATAAAACCACACTAGTGGTTAGGGCTTCAACATATGAATTTGGTGGGTGGCATAGGACACATACATTCAGTCCATAATATACAGACACAGCAGTTTTGATTCCTTCCCTCCAAACTCAGAAAATCTGGTATCCTTCTCCCCAGTAATAGTCAACCTCCCACCTGGGACCTTGTTCCCATCTCCCTGGACACCATCTCCTCTAGAAGCCTGCTCTAAAAGTTTTCTCCACCCTATATCTACTCTATGGAGAACATGAAAGAAGCACAAGGCGGCATCCCAGATCTCAAATAATTTTAGATTTGCTTAGAGAGGCAAAATTAAGAGACATTGGGCCAAATATTAAAGCAGACAGGCAGGACAGGTAAAATCCTCAGCCTAACTAATATAGCCTTATGGATCTACCACCCAATCACAAAAAATCAGTACTGGAAGGGACTGTAAGGTCATCTGATACTCCTGTCCCAGGCAGGCATCCAACTAAATGGACCAAGAAAGACAGTTGTCTAGCCTTGCATTAAAAACCTCCAGAGAGAAATTCCAACAAGTTTCCATCCCAAATTGGCAGTTGCGTTGTCCTTAGGAGCATTCAGAAGGGATATATTTTGACGGTGAACCAAGCCTTTCAATTTTCTCCTATTTCTTAAAATCCCTCATTCAAAAAGACCACAAGGCAATCAACTAAAATTACTTTCTGGAAATGAATAATATGAAACTCTGGGAAAGTGCAGTCAGCCACAGGACTATAAGAGTTCTGATAGCTCAATTTCTTCTTGGAGGACTTGATGGCCTCTGGGATATAACCATCTGGGATATATACTCTTTTAGAGTAGTGTGGCCTTTGCCTGGTAGCCAAAGGTAACCTGAGCATTTCTAGTGAGGGGCACACACACACACACACACACACGCATTTATTGGCCCAACAAGAATCTCCAATATACCTCCCTCTACTTTTTCTTTCTCCCTAGGAGACACAGTTCTGAAGCTTTGAAGTTTGCCTGGCCTGCTTGATGGAAGTCATCCAATCCTGTCCAAGTGACTGACAGAGGCTTTGCAACAAGGTCATTAACCCTGGACAGTTAGCCAAAGCCAATTCAGGAGTCACTAAGCTGATGCTCTCTGTTGGCTATGAAGCAACCCTCCTTCTCTTCTAGCCTACAGCATCACAGAGAGACACTGAAGCCTAAAAGTGAGGACTTCTGCACAGGGACAGCCAGAATCCCCAAAGAAGACTGCTACCAATGAATATGAGACCTTCTGTAATAGTCATTAGGGTAAATTTCCTGCTTATAAATATTTCCTTATGTTATAGCCAAATTTTATGTACAAGATTTGTATTTCCCAGATTTTCAACTTTAAAACAGTTTTCCTTCTTGGAAGGATTTAGTCACTACAATGCATAAAGAAGGCTTGAAGATATTGGAAAACAATGTAATGGTGTATTGTAAAGAACAGGGAACAAAATTAAAGACAAGTTGAAGAACCTAGACCTATCTCCACTACTAATTATACAACAGTGAGCAAGGCTGAGTCGGTTGTATCCATGACCCCAAAATAGAGGAACTAGAAACACAACGCACTTCAGTTGAAATAAAACGATACACATATTTATGACATTATTACCATGCATATTTTATTAAAATTGACTACACTTTTAATAATAGAATCTAAAATAATTTATTGTCTTAGTTAATTCATTTCAAATCATCAGTTTCTCCCATTAACTTTAAGAGGCATAATGGCATGGAAGAAAAGAGTGTTATATGGGGAGTCATTTTATCTCATTTCACTAAATGAGAAATTCAAGGTTCAGAAAGATTAAATTACTAACCCAAGATCTCTTAGCTTTTAAATGGCTGAGGCCAAACTTCAGCCCAGGTCCTCTGATTCTAAAGTATGATTTACTCAGCATAAACCTTACAAGTCACAAGTGGTCTGGGTCCTATCTTTAGCCTCTTTAAACAGAATAACTGTCAGCCCAGAATTTTCTATTCAGCAAAATTAAGTTTCGTAAATGAAGGAGAAATAAAGTATTTTTCAGACAAGCAAATGCTGAGGGAATTTGTCACTGTCAGACCAGCCCTACAAGAAATGCTAAAAATGAGTTATAAATATTAAAACAAAAGGTTGATGTATGCCACAATAAAACCTCTTGAAAGCATAAAACTCACAGAGCCTAGAAAATAACACAATGAAGGAAAAAAGTAACTAGGTAACAACATGATGACTGGAACAGCACCTCACATCTCAATATTAACATTGAATGTAAATGGCCTAAATGCTCCACTTACAAGACACAACTAAGCAGAACAGATTTTTAAAAGTCACAAACCAAATATCTGCTGTCTTCAAGAGACTCACCTAACATGTGAGGATTCTTATAGACTCAAGGTAAAGGATTTGAAAAGGATATTCCATGCAAAGAAAAACCAAAAGCAAGCAGGAGTGGCTATTCTTAGATAAAACAGACTTTAAAGCAACAACGGTTAAAAAAAAAAAAAAGTCAAAGCAGGTCATTATATAATAATAAGGGAATCAATGGATCAATCCAACAAGAAAATATTACAATCCTAAATACATATGCACCTAACTCTGGAGCTCCCAGATTCATAAAACAATTACTACTAGACTTAAGAAAAGAGAAAGCAACACAATAATAGTGGGGGACTTCAACACTAGACTGATCATTGAGTCTAGTGATCCAATGACAACACCAGACTGATCATTGAGGCACAAAGTCAACAAAAAAACACTGAACTTAAACTGCACTTAGAACAAATGGACCTAACAGATATTTACAGAACATTCTACTTAAGAACTGCAGAATATACATTCTTCTCATCAGCTCATGGAACACTCTCTAAAATAGACCACACCATAGGCCACAAAACAAGTCTCAATAAATTTTAAAAATAGAACTCATACCTAGTATCTTCTCAGACCACAGTGGAATGAAAACTAGAAATTAACTCTTAAAAGAACCTCAAAACTATACAAATACATAGAAATTAAACAATCTGCTCCTGAATGATTTTTGGATCAACAATGAAATCCAGACAGAAATGTAAAAGTTTTTTGAAATGAATGACAATACTGACACAAGTTATCACAACCTCTCTGATACAGCAAAAGCATGCTAAGAGTAAGGTTTATAGCACTAACTGCCTACACCAAAAAGTCTGAGAGATCACAAATTGACAACCTAATGTCATACCTCAAGGAACTAGAGAAATAAGAACAAACCTAACCCAAAACTAGCAGAAGAAAAGAAATAACAAGGATCAGAGCAGAACTAAGTGAGATTGAAAGCAAAACAAAGAGAAAAAAAAAAAACCTGGGTGCAGTGGCTCATTCCTGTAATCCCATCACTTTGGGAGGCCAAGGTGAGTGGATCACCTGAGGTCAGGAGTTCAAGACCAGCCTGGTCAACGTAGTGAAACCTCATCCCTACTAAAAAGAAAAAAATTAGCTGGCCATGGTGGCACATACCTGTAATCTCAGCTACTTGGGAAGATGAAGCAGGAGCATCACTTGAACCCAGAAGGTAGAGATTGCAGTGAGCCAAGATTATGCCACTGTACTCCAGCCTGGGTGACAGAGCCAGACTCCATCTCAAAAGAACCAACAAAACAAAAGATCAATGAAACAAAAAGTTGGTTTTTTGAAAAGATAAACAAAATTGATAGACCATTAGCTAAATGAACCAAGAGGGGACAAGTTTTAAATAAGTTCAATTAGAAATGAAAATAGAGACTTACAACAAACACCACAGAAATGCAAAAGATTGTTCAAGACTACTATGAACACCTCCATACTCACAAACTAGAAAATCTAGAGGAGGCCGGGTACAGTGGCTCACATATGTAATCCCAGCACTTTGGGAGGTTGAGACAGGCATATCAGTGAGGCCAGGAGTTAAAAATGAGCCTGGCCAACATAACGAAACACCGTCTCTACTAAAAATACAAAAAATCAGCTGGGCGTAGGGGCGCATGCCTGTAATCCCAGCTACTCGAGAGGCCGAGGCATGAGAATCACTTGAACTAAGGGGGTGGAAGTTGCAATGAGCCAAGATCATGCCACTGCACTCCCGCCTGGGTGACAGAGCAAGACTCTGTCTAAAAAAAAAAGAAAAAAGAAAGGAAGAAAAGTAAAGAAAATCTAGAGGAAATTAATAAATTCCTAAAACATACAATCCTCCAAGCTTGAGTTATGAAGAAATAGAAATATTGGACAGACCAATAATAAGTAGGTGAGAATGAATCAGTAATTTAAAAACTTGCCAACAACTACAGCAAAAAAAATCCTAGAGCCAGATGGATTCACAGCCAAATTCTATAAATCATAGATGACACAAACGCATGGAAATACATCCCATTCTCGTGGATTAAAAGAATCAACATTGTGAAAACCACCATACTGCCCAAAGCAATCCACAAATTCAATGCAATTTCTATCAAAATACCAACATCATTTGTCTCATAATTAGAAAAAAAATCCTAAAATTCATATGGAAACCAAAAAGGAGCACAAATAGCTAAAATAATAGTAAGCAAAAAGGACAAATCTAGAGGCATCACATTATCTGACTTTAAACTACAAGGTTATAGTAACCAAACCAGCATGGTCCTGGTATAAAATTAGATACACAGACCAATGGAACAGAATAGAAAATGCAGAAATAAAGCTGAATAATTACAACCAACTGATCTTCAACAAATCATAAAAAAACATCAATTGGGGAAAGGATACCCTATTCAATTAATGGTGCTGGGGAAACTGGATAGCCACATGTAGAAGAATAAAACCTGGCTCTCTATCTCTACCATATTTAAAAAATCACCTCGAGATGGATCAAAGTCTTAAATCTAAGACCTGAAACAGTAAAAATTTCTAGAAGAAAACCTAAGAAAAATTCTTCTGGACACTGGTCTAGGCAAAGAATTTATGACTAAGGCCCTAAAAGCAAATGCAACAAAAATAAATAAATGGGACCTAATCAAACTAAAAAAGTTCCTGCACAGCAAAAGAAACAATCAGAGTAAACAGACAACCCACAGAATGGGAGAAAATATTTGCTGGCTATTCATCTGACAAAGGACGAATATCCATAATCTACAAGGAACTCAAACAAATCAGCAAGAAAACACAAATAACCCCATCCAAAAAAACGGACAAATGACATGAATAGACATTTCGCAAAAAGAGATATACAAATGGCCAACAAACATATGAAAAAAATTCTCAACATCACTAATAATCAGGGAAATGTAAAGTAAAACCACAATGAGATACCACCTTACCCCAGCCAGAATGGCCATTTTTAAACGTCAAAATACAATAGATATTGGCATAGATATGGTGAAAAGATATGGTGAACACTTAAACACGGCTGGTGGGAATGTGAATTAGTACATCCTCTATGGAAAACAGTATGGAGATTCCTTAAACAACTAAAAGTAGATCTACCATCCAATCCAGCAATCCCGCTACTGGGTATCTACCCGAAGGAAAGGAAACTTTATATAAAAAAGACACCTACATGCATATGTTTATCACAGCACAGTTCACAATTGCAAATATAGGGAACCAACCTAAGTGCCCCTCAACCAATGAGTGAATAAAGAAAATGTGATATATATATACCATGAAATACTACTCAATCATAAAAGAGAACAAAATAATGTCTTTTGCGGCAACTTGGAGGGAGCTGGAGACCATTATTCTAAGTGAAGTAACTCAGAAATGGAGAACCAAATACCATATATGCTATCATATATGGTATATGGTATCACTTGAGCTCAGGAGTTCAAGACCAGCCTGGGCAATATGGCAAGACTCTGTCTCTACAAAATATACAACAATTAGCTGGGCATGGTGGCGTACACCTGTAACCCCAGTTAGCTTGGAGGCTGAGGCATGAGAATCATTGAACTAGGGAGGCAGAGTGAATTAGTTCAATCTCATTACAAGACTGGCTAAGGTATAAAGGAAAGAGATTTAACTGACTCACAGTTCCACATTGCTGGGAAAGCCTCAGGAAACTTAACAGTCATGGCAGAAGGCAAAGGACAAGCAGGCACCTTTTTCATAGGGTGGCAGGACAGAGTGAGTGCAAGCAGGGGAAATGCCAGATGCTTATAAAACCATCAGTTTTCATGAGACTCACTCATTATCACTAGAACAACTTAGGAGAAACCACCCCCATGATTCAAGTACCTCCACCTGGTCCCACCCTTGACACATAGGGATTATGGAGATTATAATTCAAGGTGAGATTTGAGTGGGGACACAGAGCCAAACCGTATCACAGAGATTACAGTGAGCCAAGATCACCACTGCACTCCATCCTGGGCAACAGAGCAAGACCTGTCTTTAAAAAAAATAAAATGCAATTAGGAATATATCTTTTGCATTAGCTGTGACAGCTTTGGTGTGGTCTTCAAAAACAAATTACCACTTTTCTAGACCATGATACTCAGATAAAGAATTCTCCATGGAGAGAGGTTCAAACAAAATACTTTTGCTATAGAAATAAATCATCAACTTACTAATATTTACACGAAGTTATGAGGAGTATAATGCACCATTATAAAGAATGGGTTAGAGCAGTGTTGTCCAACACAAACATGAAACAAGTAACTTTAAATCTTCTAGTAGCCACATTTTAAAAATAAAAGGAAATAGGTAAAATCTAGTTTAACAATAATATTGCATTTAATTCAATATATTCAAAGTATTCTTTTAACCTATAATCAACATAAAAATTCTAAGTGAGGTATTGTACATTCTTTTTTATTTTCACACTAAACGTAGAAATCAGGATTGGCTACATTTCAAATGCTCAGTAGCTATATGCAGCTAGTGGCTACTGCATTGGACACAACAGGGTTAGAGACATCCAGAGGGATGCCCATGGTACATTTTTAGGGGGAAAAATGGAAAGTGGAGGATATTATGTAGTAAGAGCTCATGTTTGAGGGGGAAACCTAGGCATGTTGTCATATATGCTTGTATGGGCCTATATGAGCATGAAGAACGATGGCGAAGTATATACACATCAGGCTTTAACATTAGTTATTCACGACAATAGGATTTGAGGGGACTGGGTACTAGACAGAATATTACTAGCTTTTTAAAATATATATCCTTGTATTGTTTCACATATTACAATGGCCTGTATTAGCTTTGTAATTTTCAGCTGGGTATAGTGGCTCTTGCCTGTAATGCCAGCACTCTGGGAGGCTGAGATGAGAGGATCACCTGAGTTCAGGAGTTCGAGACCAGCCTGGGCAACATAGCAAGACCCTATATCTAAAAATAATTTTTAAAAATTAGTAGGGCATGATGACATGCACCTGTGGGATCAGCTACTCTGGAGACTGAGGTGAGAGGCTTGTCTGAGTCCAGGAGGTCAAGGCTGCAGTGATCCATGATCACATCACCGCACTCCAGCCTGGGTGAAAGAGTGAGACCCTGTCTCAAAAAACAAGATGTAGCCGGGTGTAGTGGCTCACATCTGTAATCCCAGCACTTTGGGAGGCCAAGGCAGGCAGATCACGAGGTCAGGAGATTGAGACCATCCTGGCTAACAAGGTGAAACCGTGTCTCTACTAAAAATACAAAAAAAAAAAAAAAAATTAGCTGGGCATGGTGGCAAGTGCCTGTAGTCCCAGCTACTTGGGAGGCTGAGGCAGGAGAATGCTGTGAACCCAGGAGGCGGAGCTTGCAGCAAGCCGAGATCACACCACTGCACTCCAGCCTCGGTAACGGAGCAAGACTTCGTCTCAAAAAAAAAAAAAAACAAGATTGTTATTGTCCTTTAACCTACTGAATAAGTTGCCAAAAGTTTCTAAAATGTATTAAAGAAGAGAGATTCAGTTGCTCTAACAGGCAGGAAAGCATAAGCTTTCTGGAAGAAGAGAAATTAAAGACATTTTATCTTTTACTCAATACACATAATGACAACAAATTTAGAAATTATGTAGAAAAATAATAAGTTGTCATTTGAATCTCAGAATAAAATATTAAGGAATTAGAAGTCACCTCCCACCCTGCCCCATCTGAAGACTCCTACTTCACCTTGTCTGGTATCTCAGCTGCATGCTTTCCTTACTCAAGTTCTTCTCTCCATTTTAAATAAAAGCATCAGAATTTTAAAAGCCCATTAATAACAGGACAGAAGTAATAAGGCAGACTCCTAGGCAGACCAAGGCTACAAACTACTCTGAGGGCTGGGTAGTAGACAGTAGGATTTGGATGCAGTTCTCCTGAAGGTAGATGAAGATGCTAGGCCAAACCCACCTAAGACAGAGAGCAGCCAGGAGCAGGTGGGAGAAAAGAGTTCAAGCAGGTCTCAGGGGAGAGCCTCAAGATTATCTTCACCACCACTCCCTGGTAATTTTGCTGCCTGTTTCTGCAGTTCACCAAATTATGACATAATCTTTGCACAGGACAAAGGGACATAAAAACTGTGCCAACAATCTTGAAACTTTTGACCAAAATATACCTTAAAACACACCAGTGATCACCTAGATGATTCAGGGAAAGAAGAGTTGGCTGAACAACTGGTTCTCTGGTCCCTGTAAGTTAGGAAAGAAGTTCCCCAAAAACTGAGATGACATAACCCGGTCATTTCACCACTCGGGCAGAGCCCTTTTCCATAGTTTTTTCCTGAAGAATCGTGTTCCATGTCCTGACATAATCAACATACAAGACTTCATGGACAGATAGATTCATCTAACAGCCATATCAAATGGTGAGCTATTGTTTCACCGGCTGACTCCCATACTAACATATGTGAAAGAAACTCCCATGATGATGAACTCAAGATTCGAGTTCAGAGCTCCGAAAGGAACAAACCACCAGGCACTGATGATGTTTTTAAGGTAGTTGTATAGAATCAAGGTCTTAAAAAAAAGAAGAAAAGAAAAAAAGACACAGAATGTATTGGTAAATATGGCAGGAGAAATGGGCAGTGAGACAGGTAACAAACCTGCTGTTTGCTGTGTGCAGTTACTCACAGCTCTCTGATGCTATATGCCTTTCTTCAGGAAGGAAAAAAGAAGAGTTCAAGAGAGTGTTTGTACAAACAAAAACACATGTCATTTAGGATACCCACCAAGGGAAAGGGCATCGTAATTTTGGGTCTCCTAATCCATCTCTGCCAGTGTCTCCCTCTGATAGTTTCACTGAGGCATTTTAAACATTCCATGATGTCAAAACCTAATAATAATGTGATTTATTCTAAATTGCCCTAGATTTCCTTAATAGCCTATTACGAATCCATCAGACACTTATTTGTTCAAAGTCTTGAACTTTTCTATAATTTCAGTGTGTGATACATTTTAGAGAATAAAAGTTCCAAAAAATAAACTCTGTGAAGGCTTTCCTTGTATTTGTTCTTAAAATGTCTCTCAGGTTTTAAGGATTGTCTCTAAATTCTGTTATTGTTTGGTTTGACCTCAGGTCAATGCTGGTGCCATTCAAGTCCTCCACAAGTTTTGTAACTTCTAATGTACTACCCTTAACCTGTATGTACAGAATGGCTACAAAGTTGGATTTCTCTTACTGTTCCTACTTGGGATTTTGTCTTCATCCATGTGGGTGGCTATTTTAAAATAGCATAAATTAGATGGCTTATAAACAACAGAAAATTATTTCTCACAGCTCTAGGGGCTGGGAAGTCCAAGATTCTAGCAAATGTAGTGTCAATGGAGGGCCTCCTGCTTCCTGGTTCAAATACCTGTGTTCTTGCTGTGTCCTCAGATGGTGGTAGAGGCAAACCAGCTCCCTCAGCACTCCTAAAAGAGCACTAATCCTATTCATGAGGACTTTGCCCTCATGACATAATCACCTCCCAAAGTCCCCCCTCCTAATATCATTCCTAATATCATTACCTGGGGGTCAGGAATCAACATATTAACTACAGTGTGGGGTGCATAGCAAAGGTTTTCACTGTGAATGATTTTTCCACTAGAAATGACATTAAAGGTCTTAGCCTCACATAAAGCCCCAACTTCATGTCAACGTACAAGGTCCACATGAAACTTCCAACAAGAGAAATATCTAAATAAAAGAGTGATAACAAGCCCCTAGGAACATAGCATCCATTCAATCACTTGCTTGCTAGACTAAAGGCATTAACCACATATCTGTAGCTCATTAGCTTCTTACCTCATATTCATCCTCTGGTTCAAAATAAAGTGTCAGTTTATCCAGAAACCTCCATGACCCTTCAGGTCCAGGTTATATGCTCTCATGGCCTCCACAGCTTCCTCTAACTTGCCTTTTCATCACACCACATTATATTATAATTTTCTGTTATTTATTTTTATCCTGTTACCCAAGCCAAACTGTAATTCTCATGGCAGTCTTATTCTCAGACACATACCCAGTAACTAGCACAGAGCCAAGGACAGTGCAATAAATATATGAGGAATCCATAAATAAGTTACTTATCATAAATAAGCATTTTTTTTTTTTTTTTTTGAGACAGAGTCTCGCTCTGTCACCCAGGCTGGAGTGCTGTGGCCGGATCTCAGCTCACTGCAAGCTCCGCCTCCCGGGTTCATGCCATTCTCCTGTCTCAGCCTCCCGGGTAGCTGGGACTACAGGCGCCGCCACGTCGCCCGGCTAGTTTTTTGTAGTTTTTAGTAGAGACGGGATTTCACCGTGTTAGCCAGGATGGTCTCGATCTCCTGACCTCGTGATCCGCCCGTCTCGGCCTCCCAAAGTGCTGGGATTACAGGCTTGAGCCACCGCGCCCGGCCATAAATAAGCATTTTTAACTGATGTACCAAAACTATGTAATGTGCATCCTCAATAGCTTTCTAGGCCATAGGTGACTGGGTCCCATAGGAAGCCTCTATCATACCATACACTCACCTTGCAGTGGAGCTCAACACTTTAATACACCCAGAAATTGATCGGACTTCACAATTTACTAACAAAAAATACTTTAGTGAAGATTATATAGGAAGATGGGAAAGAAGGTTTACATTCTCATACCATAGCAAAACTTTCTTTAAAATCCCTTGCATACTTTTCTATTCTTTCCCATGAAATTCTCCTTGCACAGCCACCCACTTTTCCCCCATGGGCTCCTTCTTCCCAGCCCTTCCTCTGCTTCTCTTCACCTTTATGTGTTAGAAAAGATTCACTCTAACTTGCATCTGCCCCCTCATCACCCAGCCCTATAAATACAGTAAATGCTTCAACTTGGGATCCACCCTCAATAAAAAGCAGAACCATGCATCCAAAATAAGTAAGTTGTCCCTGAAACATATTTTCAGATGGGAGTTTCCAGAGGATATGGGGTTCTGTCCACTTAACCAGCCAGACCAATTCCACATGCAGTCTACCTTCTGGGCCTCAAATCCGGAAAGACTGACTACAAGAGATTGCATTTTAGTCCGAGGGTCCTGTGACAATCATCTCTTTCCTCGAAGAGGGAGGGAACAGAGGTTTGAGTAGAAACTGTTTTTAAACATGTTTCAAGGACCTTGAAACACCTCCTACCAAGAAGACATAAAATACTATGGATTCTAATTATCTCAGTCAAGATTCAACTAGAGAAGCAGAACCAGTAGGAGATACATATATTAGGAGATTTATTACAAGAAATTGCTTACATAGTTGTGGAGGCTGGCTAAGCAAGTCTGATATTCCTACGACAGGTAGTCAGAAAGGAAGATCTCAGGCCAAGGTCACAGGCACAGGCCAAAGTTGTCCTCCATAAGCAGAATTCCTTCTTTTACATGGGAAGACCCAGCCCTGTTTTTAAGACCTTCCCTGCAATTCAGTCAGGCCTGCCCAGCTTATCCTGGGTAATCTCCCCTACTTAAAATCACCTGGTAAGAGCACTAGTTATATCTGCAAAATACCTTCAGAGTAAGACCTAGATTACCATTTGATTGAATAACTGAGAACTGTAGCCTAGCCAAATTGACACATCAAAGAAGCCATCACTCTTTTAAATAAAGACAATAAAAACCAGCAGCACTTACGGAGGTCCCATTCTAAACACTTCACATATGTTATGTCCTTTACTTTGTACAATCACTCTATATGATGCTATTATCTCTATTATACACAAACTCTTCAGGCTGATTATTGGTTAAAATGCCATTGGAAGGCAGCAGCTTCTATCTCGATCCAGTTTATTTATTTTATTTTATTTATCTTATTTATTTTATTTTATTGAAACGGTATCACTTGGTTGCCCAAGCTGGAGTGCAGAGGTGCAATCATGGCTCACTGAAGCCTCTATCTCCAAGGCTCAAGCGATCCTCCCACCTCAGCCTCCCAAGTGGCTGGGAATACAGCTGCGCACCACCACACATGGCTAATTATTATTATTTTTTTTTTTTTTTTTTTTTTAGTAAAACCAAAGTCTTCTTATGTTGCCCAGACTGATTTCACACTCTGGCCTCAAGTGATCCTCCCACCTCAGCCTCCCAAGGTGCTGGGATTACAGGTGTGAGCCACCCCACCTAGACTCCATCCATTTTAATTGTCAACCAACTGCTCTGTATTAGTGGCGAGAGGAACGTGAACTGAGGGGATAAAATCCCTTCTTCAACACCCAGCAGGAGGACCTGAGAAAAGGCTCTTGATCCACCCATCATCCAACCCAGGCTGTGCACCTCTTACTTCCTACTAAGAGTGCTCATCAAAGGATATGCAGGCCAAAATTAGTGTAGAGACTGGGTGCACACCATGGTTTCTTAGCAGCAATACTATTGACATTTCCGACTGAATAATTCCTTGTAGTCGGGCCGGGGGATGTGCGGCTGTCCCATGCACTGCCAAGTTTAGCAGCAGCCCTGACCAATACCCACTAGACTCCAAGAGTTCCCCAACCCCTCCACTAGCAACAACCAAAAATGTCTCCAGATATTGCCCAATTTCTCCAGAGGGAAGGGGTGAGAAAGGGGGGAAAAGCAGCAAAATCTCCCCAGTGAGCAGGGTAGACAGAGTTCCTCTAAAGGAAAGGCTGGGGCTACAACAGGGCCATTTAGAAACAGAGGTCAGTGGTCTCTCTCTAGGGGAGCCACCACCCTTTCAGAATATAATACTCTCTTTCTCACCTTCAGGCAGATGACACTCCCTCAGCCACCCCTCCCATTTGCCTGGATGATAACTACTTATCCTTCAGACTCCCTGAGCCCCTCAAGTCCAGGAAAGATGCTCCTCCTCTGTGGCCTCTACTGAGGCATCTGTTGCATAGTTTTCTTACCTGTCGCTCACACTAGACCTAAGTTCTACCCCAGCACTAGCTGAGTCCTACTCAGCACTCCTGCGCCTGTCATAGTGCCTAGACTCTTGCTCAATTCATGCTCTTATTAAAATAATAAAATCTAGGCCAGGACCAGTGGTTCACACCTGTACTCCCAGCACTTTGGGAGGCTGAAGCGAGTGGATCACCTGAGGTCAGGGATTCAAGACCAGCCTGGCCAACATGGTGAAACCCTGTCTCTACTAAAAATACAAAAAATCAGCCTGGTGTGGTGGCTCATGTCTGTAATCCCAGCTACTCGGGAGGCTGAGGCAGGAGAATCACTTGAGCCCACGAGGCAGAGGTTGCAGTGAGCCGAAATCCTGACACTACACTCCAGCCTGGGCAATAGAGTGAGTGGGACTTCATCTCCAAACAAATAATAATAATAAAATCTAAATGTTATTGATTGTATACTATATGCCAGGCACTATGTAAAGCAAGAATGAGTTAACTATAAATAATAAATGAATTAATGTTGAAAGAATACATAAAATAAGCTATATATATTCATTGTGGCCAAAATCATACTAATTATCTCAACATTTAGAGTATTTCTAAATGTACAACACAAAGAGTAACAATTTTCAAAGAATTGGTACCATATGAAATGGGTTTTACATTAAAACTTTAATGAACATAATTTGTCTATCTGTGATGATACAGAGGCCCATTTAAGACATTTCTGTCTTGAGGAGTCATTATTAGAAATAGCAATTATCACATTTCTGCTGGGCATGGTGGCTCATGCCCATGATCTCAGCACTTTGGGAGGCCAAGGTGGGAGGATCGCTTCAGCCCAGGAGTTCAAGACCAGCCTTGAAACACAGCAAGAGACTATCTCTAATATATATATTTTATATATATATATACGTATACACATATAAAAATAAAACTGTCAGATTTTATAGATAGGGTAAAGTGTCATACAATATTTAGTTATCGTTGATAGAATACCAGATACACAGCCTTTTCTATGGCACAGACATAAGTTTAACATAAACTTATTCACTTTTGAACCCCTGAACCATAGTGAAAGGGTCACCAGATTTTCCCTCCCTCAAGAGGCAACTGCGATGGGTCCAATAAGACATTTCTATTTGGTACTTAGCCTGAATTTTACACAAGAGACTAAAATGTTATATTATTTGAGCCAGATCCATCAAAACTAATGAGCCCTCTGCACTTTATGGTTCTTTCTCTCCATCATGGACTATTATCAGTGACCCTATGAGCGCTCCCTTCTGAGAGCTACCCAATGGCTCAGTTGCAAAACTCAGGCATCACCGCCTCCTAGTCCTTCCACAAGCAGCCCTGCATTTCTGTGCAGATGGCCACCTAGGAATCAATTCATCACATTGCTCCAAAGAGCTCAATACAATTAAAAATATGCAATCTGGAAAAGCCCCAAGCCCAGACCATTGGCCCAGTCCTCTCTGTTCATGCTCAGCCCTGATCCTCCAGTGGTCGAGAAGTGACCTAGAAGGAGAGAGACAAGCTTGCTCATGTTCAGTACTCACTGGCCATTTTGAAATTGCAGGAGAGCAGATGGAGAAGTAACCTCAAATGAATATTCATAAAAAAATCAATTATCCACCTTCTGTGCCACCTGCCCTCTCAACCCAACTTAGCCCGCAGCTGTGAGAGGCAGGGGGCATATACCCAAATCACAGCCTCACCTCGAAGGCATCTGCAGAGGCCAAGAGTCCAATGCCAAGCCTGGAACTTTGGCACACCTGACCTGAAAACATGGACTGTTTTGTGTTTGTGACCTTTAAAACAAGAACTAAAGCCATAGGAAGATGGCATGGGGTGGTGGAAAGAACAAAACCTTCCAAGTAAAGCTGGTCTGGGCTCAGATCCCAGCACTGAACCTTCTTAACTCCTGTCCCTTAACCCTGATTAAACTGGACAGGTCGCCCACATGCTGAGCCTCATTTTCCACACCTGCACAGTACGGATAAAACCGACCTGCATGGAGGTAGGGCACAGATTGGGTAGACTAAGTAAGATAAGAAATATGAAGCTATGAAGCACCCAGCCATGGTAGGAATAAACAAACATTAGTTCCTCCTGCCCCAACAATACCATGTCACAGGGGAGAGATCAGATTTACATGCATCAAAACCATTTTAACAGACTGCTTAGGGATGGATGGAGATATGTGATTCCTAGAAGTTTTATGACTCTAACATAGGACTTTTCAGGGAGTTAAGATATATTTAAAGGATTTGCTATTAATATAAAATGTTTCTGAAATATTTTTCAGTTGTTATGTTAAATAATATAGCTCCCTTGCACAAATCCTGTATGCCTGCGTCCAAAGCTGTAACAAGAACGAAGCCACCAGGACTTGCCCAGCACTAAAAAATTTAGAACATCCCATTTATCAATTGCACTTTTAAAGGGCAGAATGGTAGACATGAACGGAATGGAAAGGCCAGAGTCAAGGGCAGGGACGCCCATTTGTCCAAAGGCCTCATTTTGACTGAGGGACTGCAACCTCTCCTCTCTCCAGCCACACACTTGGTTATTAACTGTGTTTTCCTCCCCTCCCTCATCCCCTCATTCCCAGTGGGAAGCAAAGGAACCAATTCTATCTTTGCTGCCCCCAAGTTAACATTCCCCTAGCCTAGGCCAGATCACCTTTTCCCAATCTTCTCACAAAACCATCTCAAAAGTGGGACTCCAGCTTCCTACAGTGAAAATTCCAGCTCTCAACATAATTACCTTAATGTGGAAAGAGGATGGGGGTGGAGGGGCATTGGCAGTTAATATAGAAGGGTCCTGTGGAAGAAAACCATTTTATGTGCTTATGATTTGCATCCAGGCTGTCTCCTTTTTTGTCTTTTGTTGGTTTTCCAAGTTTGTTAATCTGAGTGTGTGTTTGAAAAAGCAGAAGGTGAAAGGAAGTGGAGAATTTGGGTGATCGATCACCCCTCTGGATAAACAACCTGGGCTCTTGATTTAATCATGCACAGAGAGCAGTGAATTATTCTAATCAGGGGCTGCAGAACAGCTTTCCTTGGCCAAACCATAATTGGAAGCAAGTTGCTGGAGGCACCTGGGCCCCTGCCTGCCTTTCAGACAGCCAGGTGGCCACCACCATGATGATCCCAAGCAAGGACAGATTACAGACAACCCAGAGCACTGAGTAACCCAGCATTCTACTTTCACATCACAATTTCTCACCCACCTCACAGGGAGTGGGAGAAAGCCTGACTCCATGTTGCATGTGACACACCTGCCCTCTCCCAACAGTCAATGACATTCACACCACCCCCTTCCAGCAATGGCTGTGGCTGCTCCTCAGCTCCTGGACTCCTCCAGCCCTTCAAAACTAGAGATTGACAGCTTGGAAGACACAGGACAGAAAAGAGAGCTTCTAACCCGTTCTCACCACCTCTCCTACCCAGAGCAGAGAAGTATGCACTCACCAGCCCATCACCAGAAACCTTAAGTTGCTCACATCAGAAGCTCAGTTTTGAAATAACGAAACCTCATGTTTAGAGGTGGGAACAAGTGCAGATTTTTCTCTCAAACCTGGAGTTATGCAGGAGTACCAGAAAGAGTGGGGGCAGAGTGGAAGAGGAGGGAGAGGGAAGGAGAAAAAGAAAAGCTTCGTTCATAGAACACTGCTGATTCATAATCCTTTGGGTATGTACCCAGTAGTGGGATGGCTGGGTCATATGGTACATCTAGTTCTAGATCCTTGAGGAATTGCCATACTCTTTTCCATAATGGTTGAACTAGTTTACAATCCCACCAACAGTGTAAAAGTGTTCCTATTAACATCACACACCAGGGCCTATCATGGGGAGGGGGGAGGGGGGAGGGATTGCATTGGGAGTTATACCTGATATAAATGACGAATTGATGGGTGCTGACGAGTTGATGGGTGCAGCACACCAATAGGGCACAAGTATACATATGTAACAAACCTGCACATTATGCACATGTACCCTAGAACTTAAAGTATAATAATAATAACAAAAAAAAAAAAAAAAAGAACACTGCTGATTCGGGTCAAGCGCCCAGGCAGATCTTTCTAAAGGTTCACGGCCATCCTCCTACACCATAGCCTGACTTCTTCTAGAGGCTTGGAAAAGCAGCCCTAAAGGAAAACATACCTCCTTCCCTACACCTGCTCTCTGGAAGCACCTGGGGTGAGATGAAGAGCCTGGACCTCACCTGTAATGTATATTTCCCCCTTTTCCAGCCTCCTTTCTGCATGGCCATGTTGTACTCAGGACCTTTTCTCTCTCTCACCCTTTACTTACAGACCCATATGCTCATTTGCTCTACTCACCTAGTCATTCTCAACCTATCTCAGCCCCAGTTCCACCCATCGGAAACACCTGCTCACCCCAACTGGTTCAAAAGTCCCTCCCTTCTCGGAGGACTCGATGAATGTCCTCTATTCAAAGCACGAGGAGGAATCCATTAGGCCACAGAGCTGATACTTGTCATCGCCATTCCCTGGTTCTCTTCTATTACATTTTTCTACTGTTATTATTCCACAGAAACCCTGATGGAAATCACTGGGAGTGATTAAGACAAATAGAAAAAAGCAAACAGAATTCTCATGCATTCTGCTCCGGAGATGCAGAGGCCTCGTACGGCAGGCAGAGCTTCTCATGTGACCCACGGGCTTAGGCACAGTATTTATCAGCAAAGCTTCACCCAGTTGTAATGTCAATGAGAGACTGGAGGATTATATAATGGGAAGATGGATGTGCCCCCAGTGAGTAGTATGGAGGTCAGCAAGTCACTTTGTCCAGCTTTAAATCTATGAGGTGTGACATCTTGGCAGACCTGGAGATCTCCCTTGTTTTCTTTTTGATAGCAACTCGACATATTGCAGCGCGGGTCGCTGTATATTTTCAGGCCCTGACAGCTCCACAGAATGCCTTTCCCGCACACAATGGGGACATTCTCCACCACAGTCTGCAACCTGAAGCTGGGATAGAGCTGGTATTCAGACCCAGCAGAAAGGCCACTCAACCACAGCTGAGAAAAGGGCTCACTTGTCTGCCCCAAAGATTCAGGAAGAAGTAAAGATCCTGCCACCCCATCCAAGCTGCCTGGTTGGGATGGTGAGCAGTCAGGTTAATGTTCAGCTGCATGCACCAGTGCCTGGCTTTGTGAAAGGCTGAGCAGAGACCCCATCAACCCCTCCCAACTGTCATTCCAGGAAAAGAGATTGAGGATGAAATTTTAAATCTCCTACCCTATGCACAAAACCTAGCCCAGGATACTCTCCCGAAGATAACCTGGTTCTCTGTAGAGTGACCCTGGGTGACATCTCCTATAGTAAAGGTATTTGGATGTGCTGAGATACTCTCCCCTACCCCTTGGATCCATGGCCTGTGGTCTTCCTTTCTCCTTTCCAGTCCGCACTGCCAGTCTGCATCCAGTAGCTAGTGTTTTCCATCTAGGGAAGCTCCTCTCCAATTTTCACTAGCCATGGAAATCTCATAATTGCTTTTGCACACAACATTACCTCTGCCTGGAATGCCCTTCTCTCCCTCCCTGCCCTTTTGTCCAACAAGAAGTTCCCACTTCCAAGATCTGCTGTGACACCATCTCAGACCCTCTCTCTCTGGTCTCACTGACCACCCTCTGCCTCCCCACTTTGAAAGTCCCTCTCATAAAGCATTTGCTACACTGTTTGGCAATTACATGCTCACATGTGTCCTCCCAGAAGGCTAATCTCCTTGAGAACAGGAGTATTTTATTTTGTTCATCTTTATTTTATTGGTCTCTGAGTCCCAGCCAGCACAACAAGCATCTTAGGTGAATTGCATGCATTGACCAAGGCCACAGTCTTGCTACTGAATTCTTCAAATCTCTCCCAAGACCAGCATCATTCAGCCAGACGTGTGTGGTCCTGCCCTCCTTTTCAGAGCACAGAGGGAAGCCACAAAGGATGCTTATCACCCCCTGACTGTTCTCTGTGAAACCTCTCATTTAAGATAGGCTTCTATGGCAGGCCACATGAAGTAAACCTTTTAAACTGTGAGGTGAAGCCAGGTTTGGTGGCAAAGCCCCTTCATAACACCAGGAAGGTCAACAACAGCCTGGGAGAGAGTCAGAAGAATGGAGAGCTCCCTGCACTATAGCAGGGCCTCCTATCCTGACTTCTTGTGACCGGCAGTGTCCTCATTCTCTCAGGCCACAAACCTGAGGACCCCAGCCCTGTAGCCAGCTCCATGAGCCCTAGACCAGCCACCAACCCCTGAGGGCCTTTAGGCAGAGGCAGCTCTCATGTGGGGTGCCTGAGGGTGAGTGACCACAAACCAGGGGCAGCCACAGGGCATCAGATGCTTCACCAGACGTTTTCATCCTGCTGGTTTCTGTGGCAAACTCCTCTTTCATATGGATGCCTCCAGCTTTGCTGTTTTGGCTCAGAGTTGCTTTATCTATTCAGGATCTTCTGTGGGATACATTTCATAACCCACCAGAGCTTCAACAGATGAGAAGGGGGACAACTTGATGAAAGAATTACTCAAAGTGGAAGGATCACAATAAAGGCAATGGGCCTCTGTTATTCCATCTAAACATCACCGTGCTCCAGGCCCAAGGGCAGCTGGCTCTTCATCACAATCATTCTCAAATTTATGGGGCCTGGCTACCTTTCAAGCGTGTCTCTTGGCAGAGAGATTTCTACAAGCTGGATGATCTCGATTGCATCCACAGGGAAGAAAAAAAATTCGTACCTGACTGGCCCTCGTATTAAGTCCCTTAGTATGTTTCCCACCCACCCCTTCCTGCCTCCTTGGCTAAAAATGGGAGAGGCATTATGAAGTCTGGCATGGTGAAAAGGGAATATGATTTGGAGTCACACCTTTACCAAGGTTCAAATCTCAGCTCCACCACTTGCTAGCTGGGTAACTTGAACAAGCTCCATGATCTTGCTAAACTTCAGTCTCTTTATCTTTAAAATGGGAATGAAAATACACAGCTCAGAAAGCTAATATAAGGAAGAAGATAATGTTTATGAGGCATCTGGCAGAGTTCCGGAAATGGAAGCAGCTCAGTAACTGTTGCTCCTAACTTCACTTTAACTCAGGTTCTAAAGTGTAAGTGTAACAAGCATTAAAAGAATTTCGATTTACATGCGGGGGCAGAGCAAGATGGCCGAATAGGAACAGCTCCAGTCTCCAACTCCCAGCACCAGCGACACAGAAGATGGGTGATTTCTGCATTTTCAACGGAGGTACTGGGTTCATCTCACTAGGGAGTGCCGGGCAATCGGTGCTGGTCAGCCGCTGCAGCCCGACCAGCAAGAGCTGAAGCAGGGCGAGGCATCGCCTCACCTGGGAAGCGCAAGGGGGAAGGGAATCCCTTTTCCTAGCCAGGGGAACTGAGACACACAACACCTGGAAAATCGGGTAACTCCCACCCCAATACTGCGCTTTAAGCAAACGGGCACACCAGGAGATTATATCCCACACCTGGCCGGGAGGGTCCCACGCCCACGGAGCCTCCCTCATTGCTAGCACAGCAATCTGCGATCTAACCACAAGGCAGCAGCAAGGCTGGGATAGGGGCGCCCGCCATTGCTGAGGCTTAAGTAGGTAAACAAAGCTGCTGGGAAGCTCGAACTGGGTGGAGCTCACAGCAGCTCAAGGAAGCCTGCCTGTCTCGGTAGACTCCACCTCTGGGGACAGGGCACAGCTAAACAACAACAACAACAACAACAACAAAAGCAGCAGAAACCTCTGCAGACGCAAACGACTCTGTCTGACAGCTTTGAAGAGAGCAGTGGATCTCCCAACATGGAGGTTGAGATCTGAGAAGGGACAGACTGCCTGCTCAAGTGGGTCCCTGACCCCTGAGTAGCCTAACTGGGAGACATCCCCCACTAGGGGCAGACTGACAACCCACACCTCACGCGGTAGAGTACACACCTGAGAGGAAGTTTCCAAAGTAAGAATCAGACAGGTACACTCGCTGTTCAGCAATATTTTATCTTCTGCAGCCTCTGCTGCTGATACCCAGGCAAAAAGGGTCTGGAGTGGACCTCAAGCAATCTCCAACAGACCTACAGCTGAGGGTCCTGACTGTTAGAAGGAAAACTATCAAACAGGAAGGACACCTACACCAAAACCCCATCAGTACGTCACCATCATCAAAGACCAGAGGCAGATAAAACCACAAAGATGGGGAAAAAGCAGGGCAGAAAAGCTGGAAATTCAAAAAATAAGAGCGCATCTTCCCCTGCAAAGGAGCGCAGCTCATCGCCAACAACGGATCAAAGCTGGATGGAGAATGACTTTGACGAGATGAGAGAAGAAGGCTTCAGTCCATCAAACTTCTCAGAGCTAAAGGAGGAATTACGTACCCAGTGCAAAGAAACTAAAAATCTTAAAAAAAGAGTGGAAGAATTGATAGCTAGAATAATTAATGCAGAGAAGGTCATAAACGAAATGACAGAGATGAAAACCATGACACGAGAAATACGTGACAAATGCACAAGCTTCAGTAACCGACTCGATCAACTCGAAGAAAGAGTATCAGCGATTGAGGATCAAATGAATGAAACGAAGCGAGAAGAGAAACCAAAAGAAAAAAGAAGAAAAAGAAATGAACAAAGCCTGCAAGAAGTATGGGATTATGTAAAAAGACCAAATCTACCTCTGATTGGGGTGCCTGAAAGTGAGGGGAAAATGGAACCAAGTTGGAAAACACTCTTCAGGATATCATCCAGGAGAACTTCCCCAACCTAGTAGAGCAGGCCAACATTCAAATTCAGGAAATACAGAGAACGCCACAAAGATACTCCTCCAGAAGAGCAACTCCAAGACACATAATTGCCAGATTCACCAAAGTTGAAATGAAGGAAAAAATCTTAAGGGCAGCCAGAGAGAAAGGTCAGGTTACCCACAAAGGGAAGCCCATCAGATAACAGCAGATCTCTCAGCAGAAACTCTACAAGCCAGAAGAGAGTGGGGGCCAATATTCAACATTCTTAAAGAAAAGAATTTTAAACCCAGAATTTCATATCCAGCCAAACTAAATTTCATAAGTGAAGGAGAAATAAAATTCTTTACAGATAAGCAAATGCTTAGAGATTTTGTTACCACCAGGCCTGCCTTACAAGAGACCCTGAAGGAAGCACTAAACATGGAAAGGAACAACCGGTACCAGCCATTGCAAAAACATGCCAAAATGTAAAGACCATCGAGGCTAGGAAGAAACTGCATCAACTAACGAGCAAAATAACCAGTTAATATCATAATGGCAGGATCAAGTTCACACATAACAATATTAACCTTACATGTAAATGGACTAAAATGCTCCAATTAAAAGAAACAGACTGGCAAACTGGATAAAGACTCAAGACCCATCAGTCTGCTGTATCCAGGAGACCCATCTCACATGCAGAGACATACATAGGCTCAAAATAAAGGGATGGAAAGATCTACCAAGCAAATGGAGAACAAAAAAAAGCAGGGGTTGCAATCCTAGTCTCTGATAAAACAGACTTTAAACCATCAAAGATCAAAAGAGAAAAGAAGGCCATTACATAATGGTAAGGGATCAATTCAACAGGAAGAGCTAACTATCGTAAATATATATGCACCCAATACAGGAGCACCCAGATTCATAAAGCAAGTCCTTAGAGACTTACAAAGAGACTTAGACTCCCATACAATAATAATGGGAGACTTCAACACCCCACTGTCAACATTAGACAGATCAACAAGACAGAAAGTTAACAAGGATATACAAGAATTGAACTCATCTCTGCAGCAAGCAGACCTAATAGACATCTATCAACCCCATCAAAAAGTGGGCAAAGGATATGAACAGACATTTCTCAAAAGAAGACATTCATACAGCCAACAGACACATGAAAAAATGCTCATCATCATTCACCATCAGAGAAATGCAAATGGAGGGATTGCATGGGGGAGTTATACATGATATAAACGTCATGCACATGTACCCTAGAACTTAAAGTATAATAAATAATAAAAAATAATAATAATAATAATAATAACTAAAGAAAAATACTAAATTTATTTAGGATAAATAACAGTAGTGGCAATCATCCATCTAGGGCTTACTACAGGTACCAAACACTGGACTTAGTTCTTAGTTTTTTAATCCTCACAATAATATTACGAAGTATTTAATGCCCATTTTACAAATGAAAAAAAAAAAAAAAAAGAGAAATGCAAATCAAAACCACAATGAGATACCATCTCACACCAGTTAGAGTGGCAATCATTAAAAAGTCAGGAACCAACAGGTGCTGGAGAGGATGTGGAGAAATAGGAACACTTTTACACTGTTGGTGGGATTGTAAACTAGTTCAACCATTATGGAAAACAGTATGGCAATTCCTCAAGGATCTAGAACTAGATGTACCATATGACCCAGCCATCCCATTACTGGGTATATACCCAAAGGATCATAAATCATGCTGCTATAAAGACACATGCACACGTATGTTTATTGTGGCACTATTCACAATAGCAAAGACTTGGAATCAACCCAAATGTCCATCAGTGACAGACTGGATTAGAAAATGTGGCACATATACACCATGGAATACTATGCAGCCATAAAAAAGGATGAGTTTGCATCCTTTGTAGGGACATGGATGCAGCTGGAAACCATCATTCTTAGCAAACTATCACAAGAAGAGAAAACCAAACACCACATGTTCTCACTCATAGGTGGGAACTGAACAATGAGATCACTTGGACTCGGGAAGGGGAACATCACACACTGGGGCCTATCATGGGCAGGGGGGAGGGGGGAGGGGGGAGGGATTGCATTGGGAGTTATACCTGATATAAATGACGAATTGATGGGTGCTGACGAGTTGATGGGTGCAGCACACCAACATGGCACAAGTATACATATGTAATAAACCTGCACGTTATGCACATGTACCCTAGAACTTAAAGTATAATAATGATAAAAAAAAAAAAAAGAATTTCATGTCAAATAAGTTTGGGAAGTACTTGGTTAAACAAATGTAAACCCATTTCTTCTCTGCAGGACTTCTCAGAGTCTTTAACCTGCTAACGTGAGCTGTAAATCTCTAAGATGTACTACACTTTTCAGGCTTCCCAGGCCACTATGACCACAAAATTCTTATCATGGAACGTCACTCAGGAGTAATGTTCTGTGATTTGCCTTTTAGAAAATATGCTTTAAAATAAAGAGAAAATAGCAATTAGATGCCACGGCTACTCAAATGATCTCTTCTTCTGGAGTCTGTAAATGGCCATTATTTCCCTTTAGGAAAACCATCACCAAAAAAAGAGAATCCAAAATCAATTTTCTTTCCCAAAACTACTGTATAAAAGGACTGCTTATCCCAAGCCTCGCATTTTCCTAGACATGGACCCTCAGGTACTGCACACTGCCGGAGCCTTTGCCGCTCATGTCCCTGCCCATATTCCTCGGCACTTGCTTCTCTGAAAGGCATTGAAGCCAAAAATAAAAGTAAAAGGGTAAATGGCCAAGCGCTTTTTAGGTTTCTGTCTGATTTTATGCTCCACATATGAATTTACACCAAATAGAGATTCCTGGACCAATTTGTAGCTGCAGAGAAATTTTCAGCCATCTTATTAACTTTGCATGCCCTTGTTTAAAAAAAAAAAAAGCAGGCCAAAGATTTCCATCACCAACTGGCAAAGAAAGGAACAAAGTACCAGAGCCCAGAGCAGTTAAGCCAGAGAGCAAACTACCATCAGAGGAGGGTACAGCCTCCCCAAGCATGTAGTTTAGCCCAAAATTGAATTCTACAACCATCACTTCTATTCATCAGTGTGGATTCTGGCCTGTTGTGAAACAAGCCAATACTGCTGGCAAGTAGGTTTCATTTTGTAGAGGAAGGGAATTAATATGCACACTCAGTCTTTCCAAAACTATCTATCAGGTATGAATAGCCACTATAGACACTTTTGTCCAATAAAATCCTGCCTCAAGGCCTGCCTAATAGCTTTACACGTTCGTTTGTGGATTAGATTCAAGCACAGTTTATCCCTGCGTGCAGATGAGAATGTCAGACGGCTCACCTTCACCTCTGTGCCCTGAATCCAGGGGCACACTTAATCCTGCTGCTAAGTCAGATGTGTGAGAGGTGGATGAGTGGGGAAAAAGGAGCTTTGAAAATAAGAGTTAATGTTACCAAGGCTCGGCATCAAAATCCCCCTCTGCATGTCTTTGTTTCCCCTTCCCAGCTCTCTCCAGCTGCATTCCTCTATTCTTAGCAATATCCCAGGGCCTACAGCAGTGCCAATCCTACTAGAGTTGAGAGACCAGGATGGAGGTAGCTAGGTAATCTCTAGGCGACTCCCTCACCAACTTCCTCATAGCCATTCCAGGGAGGTGGAAACCAAGCTCTAGACAAGACTCTGGAGAGGCCGGGCGCGGTGGCTCAAGCCTGTAATCCCAGCACTTTGGGAGGCCGAGACGGGCGGATCACGAGGTCAGGAGATCGAGACCATCCTGGCTAACACGGTGAAACCCCGTCTCTCCTAAAAATAGAAAAAACTAGCCGGGCGAGGTGGCGGGCGCCTGTAGTCCCAGCTACTCCGGAGGCTGAGGCAGGAGAATGGCGTAAACCTGGGAGGCGGAGCTTGCAGTGAGCTGAGATCCGGCCACTGCACTCCAGCCCGGGCGACAGAGCAAGACTCCGTCTCAAAAAAAAAAAAAAAAAAAAAAAAAAAAAAAGACTCTGGAGACAAGGGCCTCGCCTTCCTCGGGTCACTCATGCCTGAGTCCAGCCCTCTGCACCACAGAAGTGGGAATCATACCACTAGGGTCACCTGACTCTTGGTCCTCGGAGGTTGGGGTAGGGGAAAGTGGCAAGAGTTATGAGGAAACTGTGGCATTCAGACTACAAAAGTTGTGATAAATCTGTGTATGAGTCTGTCTTTCACCCAATCACTTCATGTAGAACATCATACTATCCCAAGCAGACCCTTCAAACTAAATAGTAAATCCACTAACACGAGATCAATCACATTTACCCATCTGTGTTAACCCTATTTCATTGCAAAGGAATGTATGAGGCTGAGCAATTTATAAAGAAAAGATGTTTATTTGGACTCATGTTTCTGCAGACAGTACAAGAAGCACAGTGCCAACATTTGCTTCTGGTGAGGCCCTCAGGATGCTTACAGCCATGGCAGAAGGTAAAGGGGAAGCAGGTATGTCACAAGGCAAGAGAAAGAATAAGACAGAGAGGAGGAGGTGCCAGACTCCTTTTAACAAACAGGTCTTGCATGAACTAATAGAGCAAAACCTCACTCATCACCATAGAGATGGCACTAAGCAATTCATGAGAGAGCCACCTCCATGACCCAACACCTCCCACTATGCCCCACCTCCAACACTGGAGATCACATTTCAACATAAGATTTGGAGGGGATAAATATGCAAACTATATCACCATCCTTCAGTGGTCAGCTCCTCTCTGTAGCCATCTCAGCCTTCCCTCCCTCCTCATGCCCCATCATCTGTGTTCCTGGGCACCCTATACCCACCTCTGGGATAGTCCATGCACATGGCAGCGTGAGTCATGCATTTATGTAACTATCTTTTCTGCAAAGCTGGGTTCCCCCAAGGCAGGGTTCAAGCCTCAGGCATTGGTAGCTCTCCAATATCATGCCCTGTTCCTGGCATATGGTGGATCCTCATGTTGGTGGTCACTGTTAAAGCCCAATCATAAAGCCAAATGGAGTGATGTTACCAGGTCTTAGATGTCAGAAGGTCCTCGTGCCTTGACATAGGTTCAGCATAAGCTGTTATAATATACAGCAAATACATGGGACCCTCTTAGGTTCCCTTTCCTTTTCCAGACACAAGTCCTTTGACACACGTCAGCGTTGTTCCTGTCAATTCAACACCCCATCCCCAAGTTCTGAGCTGCAGAGGCATGATGAAGCAATTTCATTGCTGTGGTGAATCTTATTAATACCGGCACACAGATTGGCCTATTCATCAGTGCATATAAAAAACTAGACACGGAGAAGGAAAAACTTGACCACAGGCCAAGGAGTTTGCGGGACTTATATTTATCCAAATTATTTTGGCATTAATACCATGCTGCAAAATCTACAAAATCAAAAACGCAGAACTCTGCAAATGAGCAAGGTTAAACTAAGACCCGTTGCTGCAGTTATTTGTAATTACCACTCACCGCCTGAGTCTGCGGTGAGCTGTCCAGAAATAGCCTGTGCTCCCCCGGGATTCTGCCCATGAGGTCCCTGGTGCCACCTGCAGCCTCCCAATGCCATCACCAGCCTCGGAAAGAGAGTGAGCATAGGCGTGGGAGGCGTTAACCAGAGAGAGGATGCATACAATAATGAGATCAAAATGGAGGTGAGGGCTTGTGCATTCAGGCCTGTGGATCAGGCTGATGATAGCAGACAAAAGTACAAGAAGGATGCTTACTTCTTGGCATCAGTCTTCCACTACCATGGACGAGAGTCGAATCTGCTCACCACTCACAAACTGTGAATGTTTGGGCAAGCTACTTATCCTCTCTGGGCCGGTTTTCTCATCCATAAACTTGGAAATCATGGCCCCTGTGTCATAGGGCTGTCATGAAGATCAAGTTAACAACATGTAAAAGTGTGTTTGAACAGTGTCTGGGGCATGATATGGGCTACAAATTTGTCGTTATCTTTATTTGGACTTGGTCCTCCTTTCTGATCACATTACTAGGTGACATCATATTCAGCTTTTATTCATTCATTCAAAAAACACCTACTGAGTGCAGTTGGACTACACTTGCCTCTGCATTGGCCAAACCCAGACTCTTTCAAGGCCCACCTCTCCGTGAAGCTTTTCCAGTTATCGCCCATGGACGTGACCATCCCCTTCTCCTCACTTCATTTTTTCCTCTCTTTTAGCACTTAATACTTTTAAGTTCAAATCATAGTTTAAAGCTTCCTGAGGACAGAACCAATGTCTGATTCATTTTTATGTTTCACGCAGCATCATCTCTCACATTGAGTGTGAAGTCATTAAATAGTGTGGAATGAATAAAGGAAAACTTAGGATGAAAAGCAGGAAAAAGCAGCTCTCTGGGCTTCTCATCACCAGAGCCTGCTTTTAAAAGTAGCTAGGAGACCGTAAATTGAATCCCCTACAAAAAGTATTTTGTACTTAGTTTATGCACTGCACAAACTAACACGTCATTTTTCTAAATGAAAAAACCCAATGCCTTCACCATAGGATCTAATAATCAAGAAAAAGGGAAGAACCCAGTGCCCATTTGCAGTCCTGAATGCTGCTTCCCTATCCCTGCTCCAGGGTCACTGAGCTTCCGGGGAATCCAAACACCTAACTGTCACCAGACTCCCTGTGGTTCTGCTGAGGCCTTCCCACTGCCCACAGTGCTGGGGTCAAACCTGCCTTACCCTCCCTAAAACTCTCACTCTCTCACAAAGCCTACCATCTCATCTCACATTTCACCATGATTTGGGGACCACAGAATGAATGTCCCCATTTCCTCCACTTTACCCCTGTACTTTTTCCTTCCACCACATCTGAGAAGACCAACCACTCTCCCTTCCAAAGGCCCCCTTTCCTGGGCTCAGGTTACCCTCCCCTTGTTCTGACTTCCCCAATCTTGCTTTCTCCCTCAAGCCTTTTCCCCTCCTCCACTTATTAGGCCAATCTCTACTCCTGTACAAACTTGAGCAGTTTACTTAACCTCAACTATAAAAGCTAAGATAAGATAATTTTTTTGTTTAGGTTTTTTCTTGATTTTTTGGAAAGACAGGCAGGGTCTTGCTCTGTTGCCCCAGCTGGAGTACAGTGGTGCAATCACGGCTCACTGCAGCTTCGAACTCCTAGGCTCAAGCAATCCTCCCACCTCAACCTCCCAAAGCAATGGGATTACAGGCATAAGCTGCTGTGCCCGGACAAAAACTAAGATAGTAATAAAACTCATCTCTCAGATCTCATATGAGAAAGGATTTGCAAAGCATAGGGCTTACAAAAATGTTAGGCATTTTCATGTCTTCCTGTGGACAGAGATCACCATTTTTACTCCTCTTGGGATCATCCACAGTGTCTTGCAATGGGTATGGCATATAGTAGGAATTCAACATATTAGCTTAATGAGTAAGGCCCAGTATGAATGAATCAAAACCCACACATCGACTTCACTAATCAATTTATCTCTAAGTGAGAGTGTTTGGCCTTAACACCTTACTCTCGATCAAGTGAGAAAATTCCTGCTGGGTGGACCCCATCTCTGAAAAGAGTCTTTTGGGTCAAATTGGTAATGAAGTTGTAATCTGAAACAGCTTCATCCCTGAGCTCCTAACATCTCTAGGAGAAAACTCAGCTCTTGGGTGTGGCTAAGATTCATATATGTCATCAATTTGTTAAGAACTTAGATTATGATCAATCATAGAGCTAATTTGTTAGTTGCAGAACACTGTTTTGGAGGGGTATTTTGGTTGGCTGTTTTGTTTCATTTTGTTTTGTTGAGACAGTATCATGCTTTGTCACCCAGGCTGGAGTGCAGTGGCATGATCATGGTTCACTGCAGCCTTCCTGTGCTCAAGAGATCCTCCTGCCTCAGCCTCCTGAGTAGCTGGGACCACAGGCGTGTGCCACCATGCCCAGCTAATTTTTTATTTTATTTTACTTTTTGTAGAGATGAGGGTCTCACTATGTTGCCCACACTGGTCTCAAACTCCTGAGCTCAAGTGATATTCCTTCCTCTCTTCCCAAAGGATTGCAACTATAGGTGTGACCCACTGCACACAGCAGAACATTGTTTGAATGCTGTGGTATATAAATGTGTTGATTTCTTTAAGCCAGTGTATAAATATTATTTGTTGATGTAAATAATCTGTTAAATGAACTTGTTGGTTTTGCTCATCTGTATACCCTAGGTCTTCAGAAGCTCTAATAAGCAGGGTGTCACATGTACCCAGGCCTCCCCAACATTAAGGGACAAAACACCTTTCCTATTGCACACACTGCTGCCCCCTTAAACTGCCATCCTTTACCTTACTCTCCTTCCCTTATCAAACCCCTGTCACAACAGCCTGCAATACTCCAATATTTGAAGCTCCTGAAATATCATCAGTTCTGCTCCACTCAGCTGCATTCTCCAATGACCTAATTACCAAATTCAGCACATTTTATTTGATTTTCTACAATGTTTCAAACTGCTAGCCAGCCCATCTTTTTTGAACCTCTTGCCTTCTTTCCCAGACAAAATAACATCTCTGTGCTCCCCATTGTTCCTCAGCCCCAACCTGCACCCCATTTCCCCAACTTTAGGCCCACGTTACTGATCTCCTAGGTCCTAGAGGCTCACCCACCCTTTGACTTCAGCAGCAACTTTTCTTTTTTCTTCTTTTTTTTTTTTTTTTTTGAGATGGAGCTTCACTCTGTAGCCCAGGCTGGAGTGCAGTGGCACAATCTCAGCTCACTGCAACTTCCACCTCCCAGGTTCAAGCGATTCTCCTGCCTCAGCCTCCCGAGTAGCTGGGATTACAGGCACGTGCCACCATACCCAGCTAATTTTCATCTTTTCAGTAGAGATGGTATTTCACCATGTTGGCCAGCCTGGTCTCCAACTCCTGACCTCAAGTGATCCACCCACCTTGGCCTCTCACGCCTGCTGGGATTACAGGCGTGAGCCACCACGCCTAGTCCAGCAGCACCTTGATGAAAACACACATCTGCAACTTAGGCCTCCCCAAGCCTGCAGCCTGGAATGTCCAGCGGCATGTGGAACACCTCCACCTGGGTGGCCTGCAGCTCAGCAGGCCCAACACGAGATCAGTCCCCGTTTTCCCAAACCAGCTTCTCCCTTGACTCACGTTCCTCATCAGGAGCCAGGCTCTGTCCTGTCACATATCCCACAAGAACAGACTGAGTGCCTACCCTGTGTGGGCATTGCCCAGGGGCGGGGGCTGCAGCAGTGAGTGGGACAGGGCCGCTGTCCTCATGGATGGGGGAACTCACAAAATAAGCCGAGTAAACATAAAATATAATGTCCAGGTGGTGATGAGCACTGTGGACAAAAATACAGCAGGCTTAGGAGAGCATGGTGGGGAGGCCTCCATTTTCTTGTCTTTTTCTTACAGTTTTAGGAGTTTCTAATGTTTCACACAGATATTGAACGCTCTGGGTCAAGATGAGCTCATTCAGTAAGGGAACCTGGAGAAAGAAAAGAAGCAGACGACCTGTCCCGGGGTGTGTCGATATTTGGAGACTTGGAGGAGAATGAAAAGGCAGCCTGGGCCGGGTGCATTGGCTCACACCTCTAATCCCAACACTTTGAGAGGCTGAGGCAGGCGGATCACCTGAAGTCAGGAGTTCAAGACCAGCCTGGCCAACATGGTGAAATCCTGTCTCTACTAAAAATACAAAAATTAGCCAGAATTAGTGGCACACACCTGTAATTCCAGCTACTTGGGAGGCTGAGACAGGGGAATCACTTGAACCCAGAGGCAGAGGTTGCATTGAGCCAAGATCATGCCATTGCACTCCAGCCTGGGCAACAGAGAAACCTGTTGTGTCTACAGAAAATAGACACCATCTTAAAAAAAAAAAAAAAAAAAAATCAGAGAAAAACAAAAAGGCAGCCTGGAGACAGAAGGAGCTGTTGCTGCCTGAAAGTTAGAAGAAAATCAGGAGTGCACTTTCCCAGAAGCAAAGCAAAGAAACATCTCAAGAAGAGTTGGCCGAGCCCAGGGCCCCAGTAGGGTGTAGACTGAGCATCGACCATTGGCTTTGGCAACCTGGAGCTCGAAAGAGAGGAGACAAGGGTAGTTTCAGTGGTGCATGGGAGGGAACCTGTGAGAGAATGGGAAATGAGGGATGAAGCAGAGACAGCAAGAGCACACAGCCCTTCCCAGGAGCTTTAAGAGAAACAGGAGAAGAGAGATGGAGCAGAGTCAAAACTAAGTCTAGTACGAGGCGTTTTATGTTAGGAGATTCCAGCATATTTATATGCTGATAAGTATGAGCCAGGGGAGAAGGAAAATATGAAGATGTCAGGGGAAAAAAGTAATCACAGAAGCAAACCACTTGATTGGAGGGAGGGTTTAGAACCAAAGCACATGTCGGGAGTTTGGCTTAAGACGAGCAGAGAGAGTTCTCGTGAACTCCTCCCTTAGATCCCTAATCACTTATCTCTAAGCTATACTTGTGATATCTTAAATCTTGAATCAATCACCAAATGTGGTATTTATTCACCCCATAGTATTGATCATCTTTTGTTACTTGATTTTCATTCTCACTGCCGTCATTTGGTAACTAAATTATCACATCTTGGAGAATCACTTGAACCTGGGAGGCAGAGGCTGCAGTGAGCTGAGATCCCACCACTGCACTCCAGTCCAGGCGACAGAGTGAGACTTCATCTCAAAAAACAAAAAAAGGATAAAACATGTTTGTTTTAATTTTCAAACCATAACCACACTTAGCCCCTATCTGCCCAGAGAAGCAGGATGGCCAGTTTCTTTCCACAATTCCCCTCTCCAAATACCCTGAGTACAGATAAGGTGGCACACGCAGTCCATGGATCAGCCAAGAGAGACTCCAATGCTCCCCTTGAAGCTACAATCACTGATGTCCGGACACTGGTCTCAGCTGCCTCCTGTCCCTTCCCTGCTAAGGCAGGAGTCTCTGTTGGAATCCATAGAATGAAGCAGGGAAAGACAAGCCCCAAGTAGCTAGCCACAATGGTCACCTTGTTCATCAACATCCAGCAGACAGGGCAAAAGGAGGAGAGATTGCCCAGGGAGATTGTGTAAGCCAGGCCTGGAAGGGATACCCATGGCCACACCTAAAAAGCCTGGAATATTTGGTCTAGCTGTATTCCCAGGAAGAAGAAAAACAGGTTTGTTGGATGGTAATGACACATGAACATCTTATGAACCTGGGATAATAATAGATGTTGCATAGGGACTGACTGAGGATAAGAGATTATAGGTGACACAAAGTTTCTTAGCATATTACTTGGCACTTACATGATGGGTAAATGGTCAGCTTCCTAAGTCTTCTCCCTTCTTCCCTCCTCCCTAGTCTCTCTTTTCGCCAATCCTTTCCACCCTTTGTTTCCTCATTAGTATTTCTAAAAGTTCTACTTTTCTCAAGTCATTCCTCCTCGCTACCCCATTCAGAAAATGCTGGTAGCTCCCCCATTGCCTTCAGGACCAAGTCCAAATTCCAGAACCTGGCATTAAGGCTCCCACCCCAAATGGATTGCTCTTCCACCCCTATTCCCATCATGAAGCTGCTCTCTTCTCAGAACACACCAGGTGGGTTCGCTGCAAGTGTAATGTGTCCCATCTCTGCCCCCACCCAAATCTTATTCATGTTTCAAATACGAATTCATTTCCTACCTTTTCCATGAGGCTCCTCTGACCACGCAGGCATCTCTTCCTCAGCTGAAGTCCTGTAGCACACATCATCTCTTCTCATTGGACATGTGTGACATTTCTTCACATTATTCATTAATCTGTGTGAATCTTCCTCCCACAACTGTGCTGGAGTTCCCTCAGGGCAAGAACCATGCCTCACTCTAGATTGCCTAGCAACGTCCTTTTGCAAAAAAAGATGATTAAATAAATGTGTTAAGGCACACATTTCAAGAGTAAGATGTACTAGAAAGAGCTCAGATCTGAGCTTTAAATCCCAAGTGCAACATTTGCAAGTTGCATGGTTAGAAACAAGGTCTTCCTTGAAAACATCTCTAAGTCAGAGCTAATTACACCCACCTGACAGGGTGGTTTTGAGTATTAAGTGAGATAATGTATATAAGGCACCTAATAAGTACCTGAAGCACGGTGGGCCCTCAACAAATTCCCTTCTCCTGCCACCCTACCTGAAACTGACCTAGAATGACAAGGGACAAACCTGTTAGGAGACAGGCAAAGATGAGAAAGGCACTTTCCATTCCACAGCTCAGAGATCCTGTTCCAGGAAGGATCTGGAAGGTGTGAGGACTCTAAGGGAGACTGAAACTCTAAGGGAGACAATGAGATGCTAGCAAGCTAGAAATCAGAGGCATTTCAAGAACTATTTCCACCCCAACAACCTGACCTCAGAAGGGCACTAGAGACTGCCCACAGCTTTGTACTGCAGGAAGGTGAGTGTTCAGCCCTAAAGAGGCGCTGGTCCAGAAAGCTCTGGGTCAGTATCCCAGTGGCTGTGGTCTGACCTCTAGCCTGTTCTCAACCAAATGGGGGAAGATGGGGGGTCACTCAGGCCCAGACCAGAAAGTAGGCTCACCTCCCCTTACTTGTTGGCAAATTTCCTAACCAGTCATTAGAAGAATCACTCTGTGGGACACCCAGTTGAGTCCATGCTATTAATAACATGATAAATGTGTGCAACTCAAGATAAAAATAATGCTCTGTACCTACACAGAAGGATGTGTGCATGGGCCTCTATGTCCTTTGAAGCACCATTAATGATTGCACCTTTTTTTTTTCCAGAGCAGCCTCTGACACTTTATAATCTGAGAAAAAAATGGCAGAACTTCTGCATCTCACGTGGAGCAGTTGAGTTTACTGCCCAACTGTTTTCTCAGATAAACCTGAGTCAGGCTCCCGACTCTCTGGCCCACCCACCCAGGACTTTGCGCAGAGATTTGCCTTCATTTCCTCATCTGTACCTGGTGCGATAATACTTACCTTGCAGGTAATCATGAGCGTCAAATAGAGGAAACTAATCTTCCTAAAGTGCTGGTATCGTGCTTGCTGTTCCAACCCTGATAGCCATCATTATATTATTATAAGTCAAGCTGAAGGGCAGCAGAATAAATTGTAAGAATGTATTAAGCGCCGGGCGCGGTGGCTCAAGCCTGTAATCCCAGCACTTTGGGAGGCCGAGACGGGTGGATCACGAGGTCAGGAGATCGAGACCATCCTGGCTAACACGGTGAAACCCCGTCTCTACTAAAAAATACAAAAAACTAGCCGGGCGAGGTGGCGAGCGCCTGTAGTCCCAGCTACTCGGGAGGCTGAGGCAGGAGAATGGCCTAAACCCAGGAGGCGGAGCTTGCAGTGAGCTGAGATCCGGCCACTGCACTCCAGCCTGGGCGACAGAGCGAGACTCCGTCTCAAAAAAAAAAAAAAAAAAAAAAAAAAAGAATGTATTAAGCATGGGTAGGGACCAAGTCTGGGCAGCCACAAGCAAAAATGAGAAAGGGATTTGCATGGTGGGAATGGCATTTGCCCATCTCCATTTTTGAGGCCTCTGTCTGGGCTCAACAGTTCTTCTAAGATCACGTGTGGCTGTCTGGCCACTTTATTTGTAAGCTTTCTCCACTTCCAAGAGTTGTGAACTCATTTCAAGCAGCTCATTGGCAACCCTCCTCCCATTCTATGTATATTTTACAGAGGACAGCTTTGAGGCTTAAGCAAAATGGCATTTGCAAGGTCACAGAGCTCACCAGTGGCAGAGCTGGTATATAGGACTATTGAATTCAAAGCCCCCCACCCACTCTTTACCTCCCTCCCCTTTCTAAAGCATGACCCACTGGAGCTTTCACAGTGGGGGCTATAGATTGTGGAAAAAAGTGGCAACATGATGGTGAACTTGCATCTGATCCAGTGATTCCAAATCCCCTTAAAATTGAGGCAGAGACTCCACCAAAGGGACTGGTGAGCCCTGTGACTGGCCCCCCATCACTATGACAACACTCCTGTTCCAGCGCCTCAGGGGATCTCCACTCTCCTACCTTCTCACGTAGGTGGGAAAGGTGGTGTCCTCACCTACATGTACGGCCAAGTTTCCCATAATTTAAGAAGATCTAGCTGGATCACTAAAAGGGTCTCCATGCTGCATGTTACAACTGCACATCTCAGCACCCAAAGCCTTCACTGGACAGAGAAAATCGTGCTTGGGTGACTCGTGACTCGACATTCGCTCTGGACGTGTCAGTACAGAGGAACATCGGTACCGGATCCCAGACACAGGGCTGAGCCCAGCTGGTTCTCATTCTTTTCTGGGGCCAGGCCTGCTGCGTGGTTTCATTTAATTGAATATTTTGATTGTTTGCTTTCTGTAGCCAGAAGCCTGCAGGCAGTAAATGCCCTTTTCCATCAGTTCAAGAAAGAAAATGTACCTGCCGAGGTAGTATTTGCTTCGCTGAGCTGCTGACTTATTTTAAGAACTAAATCTTTCCTGTTACTATATTTTTCACTCTGGGGTGTGCGCGCTCCAAGACGGACAGTAATTCAGGTCTAGGGCAGGGGCGTCCTCTCAGCGATGACGTAGCGCCACCTACTGACCACTTGCTCAACAGCAGCCACTTTCAACAGCTGCGGTGATCTCGACAGACACGAAAATGTTTTGAACTCTCAACGAGAAGTTCTACATGCATTCTTCCCTTCTCACATAGCAGAGCTTGCCCAGGAGAATTGTGCTCCTTTTATTTTTTAACATAAATAAGTTAAGACACAAGGCTCCAGCAAGAAAGCTGAGCAAGTTCTCCACTTGACAACTGTTTCATACTTCCCGACTTTGGCGGCTGTCGTTTACAAATGATGAGCTCGTGAGAGAGGAGGCTAATGCAACCCCCAGGTGCCCAAAACACAAGCATGGAGAAAGACAGCACTCCTGTGGAATCTGATGCAATCTTCTTGTCTTTTTTAGCCCTTCATACCAGTGTTTCTAAACTTTAGGTGCAAGATTATCCTCACAGCACCTCTAAGGAGTATAAACCTCAGGGTAATTATTTACGGGTTACCACAGCAACTCGTATGTAAAGAGTTGGAAAGTCCTTCCTCTGTGGTGATTGAGAGTAGAGATGGGGCTGTTTGCAACCCCCTAAACACATTGCCCCCTTGCCACACAACAGCAAAAATTGAGAATTATCATCCTGTCACCACCCAGTGGCTCTGGGCCCTCAAGCTCCCAATTCCTTATGGATGTCTACAGCAGCAGAGTCTCTTGACCTTCGCACCATTGGGTTAGATAGGTCTTTGTTGTTGGGAGGCTGCCTGTGCATTCTGAGCATTTAGTGGCATCCTTGACCTCTACCCACTGGTGTCACTGGCACCCCACCACTATCCCCAAACTTCCACCCCTGTTATAACAATCAAAATACCTATAGACATTGCCAAATGTTTCCTGGGGGTTCAAAATCACCTCTGCTTAAGAACCACCTATCTGGAAGGCAAATACATGGAATATAAGAAGAACAACAACAGTAATAATTACTAGTACTGCTATCATTTAAAAGGTAAAATTGCACCAGCAGCTAATGGATAAGTCACTGGCTTCCTAAAAGGCACTAATTATGTGCTGAGACTTTATGGCCTTATCTTATTTAGTCTTCACAACCAAGAAACTAGTCTGTGTTGACAAACCATTCACATTACAAAGAAACTGAAGTTCAGAGATGCCAAGTAACTTGTCCAAGGGTGCAGAGCTGTCAGTGGCTGAGCTACCATTTGAAACCAGACTTTCCTGACTCTAAAATCTGAGCCTGTCACCACCTCCAGATCCCAAGGCCACATAGCACAGATAGTTCTGGAACAGTCCTCATTCTCAAAAGGTCTGACAGAGTATGCTAGTACTACTCAAATAATATATCTAGATTTAGATTTAAAGACATAAAGACTGTAGCTATCCTCCATAAGAAATTGACCCAAAGTGTGACTGCTGCAGAGGTTTTCCAATAGGGTAATAGAGCAGGTCAGAGTCTTGGCCAGTAATTGACTGTGTGGTCTTTATTTGGGTCAGTTATTTAAGCTCTTGAAGTCTCTTCTTGTTCATGTATAAGATAAAAAATTTATCAGAGCAATGGTACTCAACTCTGGCTGCACATTAAAATCACTTGGGTAGCTTTTTGATATGGTTTGGACCTGTGTCCCCACCCAAATCTCATGTAATCCCCGATGTTGGAGGTGGGGCCTGGTGCCAGGTGATTGGATCCTGGGGGCAGATTTCCCCCTTGGTACTGTCATCAAGATACTGAGTTCTGGTTGTTTAAAAGTATGTGGCACGTCCCTTCTCTCTCTCTTGCTCCTGCTCCTACCTTGAAGACATATCTGCTCCCCCTTTGCCTTCCGCCACAATTGTAAGCTTCCTGAGGCCTTCCCAGAAGCCAAGCAGATGCCAGCATTGTGCTTCCTGTGCAGTCTATAGAACCATGAGCCAATTAAACCTCTTTTCTTTATAAATTACCCAAGCTCATGTGTTTGTTTGTGGCAATGTGAGAATAGCCTGATACAGAAAATTGGTACTAGGAGTAGAATATTGCTATAAAGATACCCAAAAATGTGAAAGCAACTTTGAAACTGGGAAATGGGCGGAAGTTGTAAGAATGTGGAGGGCTAAAAGACAGGAAGTTGAGGGAAGGTTTGGAATATCCTTGAGAGTTATTTAATGGTTGTGATTAAAATGCTGATAGTGATGTGGACAATGAAGTCCAGCCTGAAGGTGTCTCAGATGGAAATGAGGAACTTATTGGGAATGAGTAAAGGTAACTTTTGAAATGCCTTATCAAACTGCTTAGCTGCATTATGCCCCTGCTCTAGAGATCTGTGGGACTTTGAACTTGAGAGTGGTAATTTAGGATGTCTGGCAGAAGAAATTTCTAAGCAGCAAAGTGTTCAAGATGTGACCTGGCTGTTTCTTACAGCCTATGCTCATATGTGTGAGCAAAGAAATGACCTGAAGTTGGAACTGATATTTAAATGGGAAACAGAGCATACAAGTTTGGAAAATTTTCAGCTTGGCTATGTGGTAGAAAAGAAAGGCCCATTTTCAGGTGAGGAATTTAAGCAGGCTGCAGAAATTTGCATACATACAAAGGATCCAAGTGCTAATAGCCCAGGCAGTGGAGAAAAGGCCTCAAAGGCATTTCAGAGACCTTTGCAGCAGCCCCTCCCATCATAGGCCCAGAGACCTAGGAGGAAAGAACGCTTTTGTGGGCTAGGCCCAGGGACTCTGCTGCCCTATGCAGCCTCAGGACACTGCTCTCCACCTCCCAGCCACTTCAACTTCAGCCATGGCTCAAAGGCGTATAGCTCAGGCCACTGCTTCAGAGGGTGCAAGTCATAAGCCTTGGAAATTTCCATGTGATATTAAGCCTGCAGGTGCAGAGTGCAAGGATTGAGGCCTGGGAGCCTCCTCCTAGATTTCGGAGGATATATGGAAAAGCCTGGATGTCCAGACAGAAGCCTGCTGCAGGGGCAGAAGCCTCATGGAGAACCTCTGCTAGGGCAGTATGAAGGAAAAATGTTGAGTTGGAGCCTCCACAAAGAGTCCCCACTGGGGCCCTGCTTAGTGGAGCTGCACAAAGAGAGCCACCGTCCTCCAGACCCCAGAATGTTAGAGCCACCAACAGCTTGCACCATGTACCTGGAAAAGCCACACTCAATGCCAGCCTGTGAGAGCAACCATGGGGGCTGAACCCTGCAAAGTCACAGGGCCAGAGCTGCCCAAGGCCTGGGGAGAGCACTTCTCACACCAATGTGACCTGCACATGAGACATGGAGTCAAAAGAGGTTATTTTGGAGCTTTAAGATTTAATGACTGCCCTGCTGGGTTTTGGACTTGCATGGGGCCTGTAGTTCCTTTCTTTTGGCAGATTTATCCCTTTTGAAATGGGAATGTTTACCCAATGCTAGTATTCTCATTGTATCTTAGAAGTTAGTAACTTCTTTTTTATTTTTCAGGCTCATAGGTGGAAGGAACTTGCCTTGTCTCAGATGAGATTTTGAACTTTGGAATTTTGAGTTAATATTAGAAAGAGTTAAGACTTTGGGGGACTGTTGGGGAGGCATGATTATATTTTGAAATGTGAGAAGGAAATAAGATTGGGAAGAGTGCCAGGGATGGAATTATATGGTTTAGATCTGTGTCCCCACCCAAATCTCATGTCGAATTGGAATCTCCAATGTTGGAGATGGGACCTGGTGGGAGGTGATTAGATCATGGGGTCAGATTTCCCCCTTGGTGCTGTCCTCAAGACAGAGAGTGAGATCTCATGAGATCTGGTTGTTTAAAAGTGTGTAGCACCTCCCCTTTCTCTGTTGCTCCTTCTCCTGCCATGTAGGACATATCTGTACCCACTTTGCTTTCCACCATAATTGTAAATTTTCTGAGGCCTCCCCAGAAGCTAAGCAGATGCCAGAATCGTGTTTCCTGTACAGCCTGCAGATCTGTGAGCCAACATAACCTCTTTTCTTTATAGATAAGCTAGTCTCAGGTGTTGTTTTATAGCAATGTGAGAACAGCCTGATAGTTTTCAAATGGAATGCTTAAGCCCAACCCCAAATCATTTAAACTAGAATCTCTGGGTCCCAGGCAATGATATTTTTAAAACCCTCAGGTGACTCTAATAGATAGCCAGAATGGATACCCATGAGGTTGATGAACAGTGAGACCCTTCAGTTCTGGTTTTCTAACTTAGGTTCCACCTCTCCTAGGATCAGAAGCCATTCTTTTCTCCTTTACTGGGATCCATTCGGTGGGGTGGCTAGTTTCTCTGTCTCATAAGGCTGTCCCAAAATCCTTGATTAATTTCCTGGAACTTTCTGACTGTCTTAACTGTCCTGCAGTCCCTGAACTGATAATTCCTAACATCTCATTCTACCACCAAGAAGCATTGAAACCCCATCCCACTCTCCTGTGGTACATTTGGGTTGGAAACTTCTACCAAAGGCTGCAAAGAGCAGGTAACATGACAGAAGAGAGCTGTGTCCACTGAAAGACTATCTTCTCCTTGGCCTCATTGAATGCTTGCCCTGTCTGACTTTAATACGGTTAATTCTAATCTGTGGTTTTTCCGGAGGTGAGATAATCTCCCCTTTATGAACATGACTCACTGGCTTCTATTTCAGCTCCCAAAGAAGAGTGATAATGTCTCACTCAGCAGGTGCCTGAGAGAAGCTTTGGCCTTATGAGCCCCATGTTCTTCAGCCTTTTCTATGCCTCCAGTCACCCCTATTTCTACAACAGGAGAGCTTCATGCAGCACTCTAAGATACAACTAACAATAAAAGTAATGTACATCACTTACTATTCTCCAGATGCCAAGCTCTGCATAAAGTGTTTACATGCTTCATTTCGTTTATTCTTCACAAGTCCCCACATGAGATGGTATTATATTATCATCATCATTCCCATTTTATAAATGAGGAATCTGAGTTGACTGTACTGCCTGTTCCTCTTCCTTAGCACTGGTCCCCACAGTCCACCCATTATCTGAATAATGTCTGTTTTCCTACTAGTCTTTATGCTTGGCAAGAGCAGAGGCCACATCTGGATTGGCTGACCACTTAATCCCCAAACTGGCAGGAGCAGAGCCAGAGCTGAGACACGAGCTGGCTGGCCCCCAGGACCGTGTGTGCTCACCCTCTGCTGTCATAGAAGGTGAGTCTGCAAAGCTGAGAAGTGGGTTCCTGGGAGGTAGGTAGGCCCTTGGGATACGTATGGGTCAGGAAAGCAGTGGAAGAGAGAGTTTTAGGAGGAAAAGCAGTCATCAGCACTACGTGCTGCCAAGACACCAAGCCTTCACCCACACAGAACTTACCTAGTGCCAATGAGGGTCATTTTGGTGGAGCTGTAGGGCCAGAAGACAGATGGGGCAAGTGGAATGTGTGAAAGGTAAGGGTCAGAGCAAATGTGTGGGGACAACTCACTGGAGTTGAAAGGTGGTTATTACTTTATTTTATTTTCCACGAGAGAGACACAGAAGCAGATGGAAAGGATCCAGTTGAGCATGAGAGGTTGAATAAAGGGATAAAGGGCATAGTGGGTCCTGCTGGGGTCCTTAGAGGGAAGAGAGGGCTGGGCCAGGCTCAGTGGCTCATTCCTGTAATACCAGCACTTTGGAAGGCCGAGGAGAGCAGATCACCTGAGGTCAAAAGTTTGAGACCAGCCTGACCAACATGGCGAAACCTCGTCTTTACTAAAAGTACAAAAATTAGCCGGGCGTGGTGGCAGGCGCCTGTAATCGCAGCTACTCAGGAGGCTTAGGCAGGAGAATTGCTTGAACCTGGGAGGCAGAGGTTGCAGGGAGCTGAGATCACGCCACTGCACTCAAGCCTGGGTGACAAGAGCGAGACTCTGTCCCATTAAAAAAAAAAGGAAGGCTGTCTTTGGGGACAGATAAAGCTCCTCTACCATAACCAAAGGGCAGGCGGGTAAGTGAACCTGGTCACACAGGTCCAGGTGGGCAGTCCATGAAGGGAGGTGAGGCCAGACCCGTGCTGAACTCTTTGCACCCAGCAGCACATTACACCCTGAAAGTGTGCACTCTCCTAGCCCCACTTCTCAGGTGAACAGGAGCTTCAAAAGTTAGGTAATTTTCAGAGGCTGGGAAGGAGGGGGTGAAGAGAGGTTGGTGATACACCCTGGTTCCCTGTCCCCACCCAAATCTCGTCATGAGTTGTAATCCAAATTGTAATCCCCATGTGTTGGGGGAGGGACCTCGTGGGAGGTCATTGAATCATGGAGGTGGTTATCCTCATGCTATTCCTGTGATAGTGAGTGAGTTCTCATGAGATCTGATAGTTTTATAAGGGGCTTTTCCCCCTTTTGCTTGGCACTCCTCCTTCCTGCTGCCAGGTGACGAAGTATGTGTTTGCTTGTTTGCTTCCCCTTCTGCCATGATTGTAAATTCCTGAGGCCTTCCTAGCCCTATGGAACTGTGAATCAATTAAACTTCCTCCATTTGTAAATTACCCAGTCTCGGGCAGTTCTTTATAGCAGCATGAGAACAGACTAATACAGTTGGCCAATGGGTACAAACATACAGTTAGATAGAAGGAATAAGTTCTAGCATTCGATGGCACAGTAGGGTGACTATAATTATCAATAATGTATTGTATATTTCAAAATAGCTAGTAGAAAAGATTAGAAATGTTCCCAGCACATCATTTCACACATGATGGAGTGCAAGTTCCTTCTTCTCATGAAGTCGCAGGTTTTTTCTGGCACTAGATAAGCTCAAAGATTCCTTCTGGCTCTGACATCCTCATACCCCCTGACCTTGAGTCTGACTGTGGACAGGACAGTAGAAGGTCTGCTCCCAGGAGGAGAGGATGCACGTGGGACAATGATTCAGAGGAGAGCCAGACAGTCCCTACACCAAGTGGGTGGGAGAGCTGTCCTGGGCTGTCTCCTGTTTCCCACCACCTCAGGGATACCAGGGATTCAATGGGGAAGGGGAGAGGATATAGGCAGGGGACAAAGGAGAGAATGAGGGTGAAGGAGGTGAGAAAGCAAAGAAACTATCTTCTTAAAGCAAAAAGAAGTCCCTTTAACACAAAAAACAGCTGAGGGATATGACTGGGACTTACTAGTTTTCATCTCCTTTCTCTTCCAACAAAACTGGACCCTGGGATGCCTTCCCTCTTGGCAGTGCCAGAAGCTGGAATCTCTCCACGTGGCTTTCTGCTCAGGGTCGACCATAGACCAGAAGTAAATGCTCAATCTTTGAAGAATATTCCCTTCTATGTTCGTTTCTGGCATTTCACAGTTTCCTAGCACTTTCAAGTTCACTATTGTGTTGAATCCCTCAAAATGCTCTGAGACAGGCCAAAATTATCACTTCCATTTTACAGTCTTTATAGGATGTCTACTTTCTTTATCTTTATTTCATCTTACCATTTAACTTTGTGTCCTTTTTCTCACAGTACAGAAATTGGAATTGAAAAGAGGAGAGGTTCCATTTGTCTATCACATGCTACCTCCTGCTGCTGGGAGATCACATGCATCAGTACTGAGAGGAGGGGCCAGGGATGGTGCTGTGCCAGGTCAAGGGAATGGAAGAAGGGAAATTCAAAATTCATTTGTTGGAATCCTAACCCCCAGTACCTAAGAATGTGACCTTATTTGGAAAGAGTCTTTTCATAGGTAATCAAGCTAAAGTGAGGTCAGCGGGGCAGGCCCTAACGCAATATGACTGGTGTCCTTATAAAAAGGAGAAATTTGGATACAGAGCTATACATAGAGGGAAGATGATGTGAGGAGACACAAGGAGAAAATGGCCATCTACAAGCCAAGGAGATCCTTCCTTCACTGCTCTCAGAAAAAAACCAACCCTATCAACACTTTGATTTCATACTTCTAGCCTCCAGAGCTAGAAGATAATACAGTTCTGTTGTTTAAGTCACCTAGTGTGAGGTATTTTGTTCCAGCAGCCCTAGCAAACTAATGCACTCCTCAAAATCGCCTCTGAGGTGGAAAATAAGCCAGCTCTCTAAGGCTCTTGCCAAGACAACATAAGACATTAAAATCAGGCTTACATGTTTCAGGTGGAAGGAACATGTGAAATTAGAGATAATGGTGCCTGCAGGTTGCTTGAGAGGGAGGGAAAGTTTGCATATGAAAGATGCAATTGACTGAGGAGTTTGACCTTTACCCAGAGTACAGTGAGAAGGCACTGGAGGTTCCCGGAGCTGAGGAGGGACAAGAGCCATGCATTAGGCAGTAAATCTCAGAGCAATGGGCTGGGGAAGCAGGAGAAGGAGAAAATCAGATAAGCTGCAGAATCTAAGGGTGGTGCAAAATTCCAACACAGATGGAGAGGCAGTGCAAGTGAAAATAAGGCAAAATGATGAGAAGACAGCTCCCAAAGCACTTCCTTGATTTCTCTTTTCTCTTAATTTACTAAATGAACATCTTCAGAGATGTCATTCACCTCAACATTTGTTGAGCATCTACTATGAACCAGACACTATTCTAGGTGTTGAAAAGGCAACAGTGAATAAAACAGATCAAAGCCCCGGCTCTCAAAGAGCTGACATTCTATCAGGGAGAGATAGGTGAAGAATAAAAAACAATAAGCACATTATCTACTAAAAAAGAAGGTTAAGTAGTATGGAGTAAAAAGAGCAGAATAAGGAGGATGGTGCAGCTGTAAATAGGGGATCAGGACAGCTCTCATTGAGAGCATGGATGTAAGCAGACACTTGGAGATGAGGGAGAGATGCCTGTAGCCCACTTGGTGAGCATGATCTTCATTCCGTTTTTCACACACTAATGGATCACGTTGTGGCCATGACTTCATTCCTTTAGTAAATGGTTCATTAACCAAAAGGGAATGAAGCATAGTGATCCTGACCATTAAAAAAAAGAGCAGGGCCCGGGTGCAGTGGCTCACGCCTGTAATTCCAGCACTTTGGGAGGCCGAGGTGGGCGGATCACGAGGTCAAGAGATCCAGACCATCCTAGCCAAAATGGTGAAACCCCGTCTCTACTAAAACCACAAAAATTAGCTGGGTGTGGTGGTGTACACCTGTAGTCCCAGCTACTTGGAAGGCTGAGGCAGGAGAATGGCTTGAACCCGGGAGACGGAGGTTGCAGTGAGCTGAGATCACACCATTGCACTCCAGCCCAGGCAACAGTGCGAGATTCTGTCTCAAAAAAAAGAAAAGAAATAGAAAAAGAAAAAAGAAGGAAAGAAAGATAGAAGAAAGAAGAAAGAAAGAATGAAAGAAAGAAAGAAAGAAAAAGAAGAAGAAAGAAAGAAAGAAGAAAGAAGAAAGAAAGAAAGAAAGAAAGAAAGAAAGAAGAAAGAAAGAAAGAGCAAAGCAGAGGCAGAGCTTTGCTTGTTCATTCTGCCTCATCTAGCATTATTTGAGTACTCAGTAAATATGTGTTGAAGCAATTAATTCATCCCAAATCAGTAACTCAGTTTATGAGAACAAAGACACCCCCATAACTTCCCACTTCCCTGAAAGTACCAAACTTGATACAATTTATCAAGGAAGCAAGATTGAAAGATTTATTGAGAGTAAACATCCCACTGAAAATATGACCAGAACACCATTTCATTTTTGCACTTTCCCTCCCAGCCCTTGTCTGTATGTGTAAGTTAGGTACGATTTAGTGTATTGTAATCACAAACATATGATTTGAGGCTTCAGTGTTTTACATTTATCATCATGTTGTAAGCACTTTTCTCTGTCATTTCATAGCCTTTATAACTACCATTGATAATAGATGCATGGGGTCAATTCTCACGGACCGCCAGGTCAACCAATGCTGTTGGTAAGATCTATGAATTCCTGGAAACAACGTTTCACGTGGGCTCCATAGCTCAGTGGTTAGAGCACTGGTCTTGTAAACCAGGGGTCGCGAGTTCGATCCTCGCTGGGGCCTCCTGTCGGCTTGTTTTTATTTTAATCCATAGTATTTAAATACAGAATAGAGTCCAAAATGGAAAACGTGATTTCCGAAAACGTTACTCCTAGCAGAGTTAAACGTTAGTTCTCCTGAAATGCAAATGATGAGCATCCTTAACGTGCTTTAGAAGTGACCTGGAAGAGAGAATCCTGGACCCCCAACAAGAAGCAGGCAAGGGCACGAAGAGGGGGAAACTGGCTCGGCAGCCCCAGTATTACCCGGACCTGTAGGCTGGAGTACCGGAAATGGAGGCTTGAGGCTAACGCCCTGCACACAGATACCGTTCCCTCAATGAAAACCAAGTGGAGGCGGCGGCCTTGGCAGTGAACTCGGCTGCTGGCTAACAAGACGGGCCGTGGCGGCGCCGCGCCTGCAGTTACGGCGCGTGGCCGGAAGGCGGCGCTGTGGCACCGCTCCCCATCGCCTCCCGGGAGGCCGGCGGCTGCGCTTCTCTACGCTCCGCCAGGGCCGAGAGCGCGGCCAGCGTGGCCCCGACGCTAGCCGGCTCTGTGGCTGACACGTGGCAGCCCAGGCCCGACAGCCCAGCCTGGCTCCAAGGTCCTGCCCCTTCCGAGGCGACTCCCAAAAATAGTCCCGGGTTGCTTTGGGAAGCCAGTGTTTGCAGCCTTTCTGACTCCGTGTTTTCTCTGAATTCCTCAATGCCGCGTGACTACAGAGTCACCAGAGGAAAGTGCCAACAGCCTTTTTTGTGACCACATGAATTGTTCCAACCCAGGATTTCTTTTCCCAGATCTGAGGGCCAGAGCTTGATAAAGGACTGTGTGTAAAGACGCCACAAGCCGCGTGTGGCCGCTGGGTGCTTGAAATGTGGCTAGTCCAAATGGCGATGTCCTGAAAGAGTAAAATACACATGGAATTTAAAAGACTTGGAACCGAAACAGGATATAAGCCATCTCACTAGTAATTTTTGAATTGATTCCATATTGAAATATATTGGATTATATAAAATATAGTGTAATTAAAATAATTATAAAAAAGTGTATAATTACAATTAACTGTATTTTTTTTAATGTGTCTGCTAGAAAATTTTAGGTTACATTTGTGGCTCCCATCTGCAGCTCTCATTTATCTTTCTGTTAGATGGTGCAGGTTAGGGACCCGGAGTCTGCAGCTCTCATTTATCTTTCTGTTAGATGGTGCAGGTTAGGGACCCAGAGTCCTCTGACCTTGCGTTTAAGTTAATTCTTAATCTGGCTCCCACTAAGTAAACAGTAATAGCCAGAGAAAGTCTCTTTCATCTCTGGGTCTCCCGGGAGTCAGTACTGTGCCTGACAAGCAGTAAGCACAGCCTTCATTGAGATGAAATTAAAAATCTCCCCAACAAGCTCTTTAAAGCCAGGGAATTTATCTCCTTTTTTTTCTTTTTCTTTGTTGGTGGTGGTGGTGGTGTTTTTGTTTTTGTTTTTTTTTGAAAGGGAGTCTCCCTCTGTCGCCCAGGGTTGAGTGCAGTGGGTTGATTTTGGCTCACTGCAACCTCCACCTCCCAGGTTCAAGCGATTCTCTTGCCTCAGCCTCCCAAATAGCTAGGATTACAGGTGCCCGCCACCACGCCCAGCTAATTTTTTGCATTTTTAGTAGACATGGGATTTTGCCATGTTGGCCAGGCTGGTCTCGAACACCTGGCTTCAAGTGATTCACCCACCACGGCCTCCCACAGTGCAGAGATTACAGGTGTGAACCACTACAAGGAATGTGTTTCTTTTTTTTTTTTTTTTTTTTTTTTTTGAGACGGAGTCTCGCTCTGTCGCCCAGGCTGGAGTGCAGTGGCCGGATCTCAGCTCACTGCAAGCTCCGCCTCCCGGGTTTACGCCATTCTCTCGCCTCAGCCTCCCGAGTAGCTGGGACTACAGGCGCCCGCCATCTCGCCCGGCTAATTTTTTGTATATTTTAGTAGAGACGGGGTTTCACCGTGTTAGCCAGGATGGTCTCGATCTCCTGACCTCGTGATCCGCCCGTCTCGGCCTCCCAAAGTGCTGGGATTACAGGCTTGAGCCACCGCGCCCGGCCGGAATGTGTTTCTTAAACTGAGTTCGCTTTGGGAGTGATGCAACTGTAAGACTTTCTGTTTTGGCTTGCAATATTTTAGATCTAGGAAAACACACTCAACACCCTCATACTTTGTTAATTATTTTGGCCCTCTGTGGTCAGGATATCTACTGCTAGCAATGCTGTGGAGGTGAAGTGTTCACAGTGCCTTGAGGACATAGGACCCACTGATGCAAGAAAAATACCTGTATTATCGCAAAAGTATTAGCCCTTTACTAACACACTGAATGCCTTTTGGCAAAGCCATTTGGGATCCTTGAATACCTTAGTCCCAGGACTACTTACTCTGAGTTACTTGGTCATCAAGTAACAAAGTAGTAAGAAAGAGAAGTTTTTGAAGCTCTCTAATCCCATCTCCCTCCAGTCATTGCCAGTCGTCATCATTCCTCTCCCTTCCCCTGACACAAGCTGATCTCTAGAAAGAGCGAGTACCCGCACGTGTATTTTTCAACTCTCCGAACTTTTCAACACCTTAGGCTGTAAGAAAGAGGAATACATTTTGGCTTTTCAATGCCCTAGAGATTGTTTTCTGACAGTCCTAGACCCTTCCAGGAAGGCTCACCAGCATCACCAGGCATCCTTCCAAAAAATAAAGCCACTTGCTAGACAAAAACACTCTGGCTCTCCCCCACCTTTCCAACATTTCAGAGGTCCCATTCAGCTTCCCGTTCTAGACCCATGCAATACCCTCCAATGCAAAACCAGTGTTCCAAATGCTTTGAATTTGGTGTGTGTGATCCTTTAAGTTGATACATGAATTTTGAGCATTTTCCCCCAGCTCAAACACTTCCAGTCCAGACTGTATTTTTGCCCCATGTATTTGAAGAAAGACCATGTGAGCAAAGAAAGCAGAGTGGGCTCAAACATTTAGTCCGGAGGTTAGATCCAATCTTCTTGAACTGGCCTGGGGTTTTCAGCTCTTCCAACAAAATAGCCCTGGGTTAATCCCCTCCACCCTTTGAAGGGGTGGCCTGCCCCTCCACACTTGTGGGTGTTTCTCGTTAGGTGGAACGAGAGACTTGAGAAAAGGAATAAAACACAGACAAAGTATAGAGAAGGAAAAGCGGGGCCCAGGGGACCGGTGCTCAGCTTACAGAGGACCCACACCGGCACCTGCCTCTGAGTTCCCTTAGTATTTATTGATAATTATCTTTACCATCAAAAAGATAAGGGAGTGGCTGGACAATAGGATCATTGTAGGGAGGAAATCAGCAGTAAGACATAGGAACAAAAATCCTTGTAACATGAATAAGTTTAAAGGAAAATGCTATGCCTTGAGATGCATATGCAAACATCTCCATAAGCCTTTTAGCAGCATAGCTCCAGCAAGTCCCACCTTATTCCTAAAGGCGGTTTTCTCCTTGCTCAGTAAACAAAGCACACAATGGGTTTTACCCGGAGATGTTCCATTGCCCAGGGATGGGCAGGATTTTTAACCAGCAAGCTGCCTTCAGGTGCTTATTTAACAAAGACACATCCTGCACAGCCCAATATCCATTAAACCTTGAGTCACCACAGCGCATTGTTTCTTGCAAGGACAAGGTTGGGGGTAGGGTCACAGATTAACAGCATTTCAAATACAGAACTAAATGGAGTCTCTTATGTCTACTTCCTTCTATATAGACACAGTAACAGGCTGATCTCTCTTTCTTTTCCCCACAACCTTTAAGTTGCTGTCTTCATCTGAGAAGAAGCTAAAAGTGTGAAATATCAAGTTGGTTAGACTCTGAAGTTCATTTCGATCCTAGAGAGTATACATAAGCGCTACAAAGGTAGGCAAGGAAAACTAAAAGTATGAAAAAGGCGAAGGAAGAAGACTTGAAGATGATCAAAAAAAAGATCTGCAGAAAACGATGACTGGTGTTTAGCAGCTTCCATAAAGACAGAACAAGAGAGAAAGAATCAGAGAGGTTTGATGGATTCCTGTTAGGTAAGGTTACCTAAAGTAAAAAGATGGAAACTGCTTCTATAGAAGTCTTTAAAAAAAAAAAATCTATCCAGAGTATGTCCAATCCTATCTAAAATAGTGATCATATGACCTTAAAAGTTAACAACCCTGGTATTTTATGCTTTTGTTCTCTTTAAACCAAATTGTCTACACTCTTCTGGATGTTTTGCATAATATGAAGAACTTGATGAAAATAGGGACCATTTCCTCTGTTAGTTCTTCAATCCTCAGATACATAGTTCAAAAGTCACAATCCTTCATTGAGGGCCTCCATGAAGGCAGGTGTACAGCAGATTGCAAGGGGGAATTGGTTCTAGTCCAACTGAACTGTTCCCTGTTCCCTTACACCACTGTGATACAGTCACTTAACCTCACAAAGCTTCACTTTTCTCATCTTCAATGGAGGTTTTATGGCAACAGAGAAGAGCATGGCTTTGAGGTTTCAAGATAAGGTATAAGCTTGGCACATAGTAGGTATTCAAATAAAATGTAGTTAAGTTTATTATGCTATGTGTACAATAAAGCCAAATAGTGAAACTTCCTTTGCAAAGATTATAACAGTGAGAGAAGCCTGGCATGGCTGACCCCCTCTTGCCTCTAGCCTCACGGGCTGGCTGTCCTCACTCATTCCTGACTGAGGCCAAGCTAACCATGGGAGGAATTTAGTTTACTGTTTAACTTTGAAGCAAGAATTATAATAGTCCCTCCCTAAAACTAACTCCCTCCTTACTCAGGGACTGAAGCTGCCTTTGTAAAACTGATGGAAGGCCACTAGATTATGGGAAGGGCCTGAATTCTGCTAAAATGTAAGCATCGTTTCTATAATCCCTTACTGCTCAGGAGTCATGTGGTCAGAGGTCACAAGATTTATGACTTCTCCAGTTGCTCCTATAGATAACATCACTATTGTAGCACCTAAGATTGGTCTTTTGAGATGTTTTTCAGATGGTTGCACCCTGGAAACCAACTAACCCTATCCAGATTTGTGATTCATCACTCAACATTTCATGTGGCCCCGATCCAGAGGCAGACTCAGTGCACAGGGACTGTTCCTCACACCCGTATGATTTCATTCTCAACCAATCAGCAGCACACATTCCCTAGCCCCTCCCCCCACCAAACTATCCATAAAAACTCCAGCCTCTGAGTTCTCTGTGAGACTGATTTGAATAATAACTCCAGTCCTTCTAGTTGGCAACCTCTGTGTTAAACTGTTTTTCTTTTTTTTTTTTTTTTTTTTTTTTTTTTTTTTGAGGCGGAGTCTCGCTCTGTCTCCCGGACTGGAGTGCAGTGGCCGGATCTCAGCTCACTGCAAGCTCCGCCTCCCGGGTTTACGCCATTCTCCTGCCTCAGCCTCCCAAGTAGCTGGGACTACAGGCGCCCGCCACCTCGCCCAGCTAGTTTTTGTATTTTTAGTAGAGACGGGGTTTCACCGTGTTAGCCAGGATGGTCTCGATCTCCTGACCTCGTGATCCACCCGTCTCGGCCTCCCAAAGTGCTGGGATTACAGGCTTGAGCCACCGCGCCCGGCCTAAACTGTTTTTCTACTGCAGTATTGTAGTCTCAGTGAATTGGTTTTGTCTGTGCACTACACAGGAAGAACCTGTCAGGCCATTACGATAGTAAGTGCTGGAGGTGCAGAACTGAACCTGCTCTTGTTCACTTCATGAGCTTTGGGCTGGGGAAAGGAGATACCACATTTAAAGGGTCTTTCCTTGTAAGCTTGTCACAGGCTTCCTCTTAGACCTGAGGTGAAGCAGGAGGGAGAAGTATGGTTCTTATGCAAGTGTGGTACAGCATGCTAGATTTCCTAATGTCAAACAAACATCCAGGATATCAAAGGATATGTGTCAGTTTGAACAAATGTTGATTTATTACCTCAGATTGTAGGCATTTACAAAACAAAATGGAGACATCCAGTGTGATTCCAAGCAGGCTCATGGACTAGTGCTCACCATAACCCAGGTGCACCAGCAATCTGGGATATGGTCTCCTACAGAAGCACTGCATACAGAGAAGGTGCATTTATTTATTCAGCAGATAGCAAGATTTCCCAGGGAGAGGAAAACCGCCCTGCCCCACCTCTATCCTGGCCTCCCAGACTTCTAAGGTCTTTATTCAGCAGTGACTTTCATTTGATGAGGTGGCTCTCCTCTCACGTCACCCTGTCAGCCACCTTGACCAATAGCTCAGGGGAGACTTCTGCCAGCTCGCCTCTGCTCTGCTGATGGCCTCATCCTGCCACTGTGGCTTTTCAGGCTCTTCCTCCTCTTGCCCTGGGGGACTTGGGGCCCCACTCTGGCTTTCTTCTTTGTACCAGGCCCTCGCAGGGTATTCTTGCTGCTTGTAGGAGAAGCCAGCCTCTTGGAGGAGCCTTTCTGAGACAAACCCTGGGCTGGGCCAGAAGCTAAGGTTGCGTTGGAAGATTTTCTAGCAGCTTTCTCTGATTGCTCCTTTAGTAAGTCCAAGACTGTCTCTGAGAAATCAGCATTTATTTAGTGAAAAATATAAGTCCCAGAAAGTAGCTATAAGAGAAACCTATAACTGCATTAGAGTTCTTTAAATTCTTTTTATTAATACTTTTTAATTCCCTAACTGGCCTTGATCTAAATATATGACTTTTTTAGAAGGGTCACTCCAGTGATACATGGTTCTGTAATAGTTTCCTTAAGATAGTATCCTTCCTCTGTAAGTATTTCCTGACTCCCCACCCTGCCCAAGGAAACATTCCTCATTCTAGGGACCCTCTCAGTGCCCTGAACATCCTTCTATACCAGAACATTAGTGCTACATTTATTTCTTTATTTGCCTGCACTTCCTATCCCCACTCCTATTTAACTCTGAATTCCTACACGTCATAGGCTTTAAGTGTTCACTGTTGTATCTCTAGGGATAAGCATAGTTCCTGCCACAAAGTAAGTACGAAATGAATGATCCCAAATGAATGAATACATGAACGATTAAATGAATGAATCAACAAATGAATGAATGAATGAATGAGTGAATGAATGAATGGAGGAAACCAGTCACAGTAGAAGCGGGTATCCTCACACTCATAACTCCTCTGTTATGCAGAGGAGATGTATAGACTTAATTTCCCTCAGGGGGTAACTAAGACTCCACCGTAGGAATTATAGCCTGCTTGCTGAGGGCACTGCCTTAGCCTCCACACCAGGGCCTGAGCCTAAGACTCAAAGATGGACTCACTGGCGAGTGGTCTGAACGGGATCCGCTTACTCTTGGTTCTCACCGGCACTGGCTTGTGTTTGCACTTGCCTGGGGGTGCCCGCCTAAAAACACAAACAGAAATCATGAGGACGCAAGACTCTGAAGATGCAACCAGAAAATCAAGGTCACCAGAGGGTGTGTATTTGCAAGAATTGGGATCAGCCTTTACTTATCCATGGGGATGGGGTAGATGTAATACGAAATATGCTATGAGCTCAGAAGGAGAGGTAAAAGGGCACAGACAGAGCAGGGCACCTCAGGCCCTTGAGAGACAGTGCAGAAAGGGAGTTAGGAGTATGGGCATGGTGGCAGTCAAAACGGGTTCACATCCTGGTAATCAGGGGCAAATAAACCTTGCTAAGTCTCAGTTTCCACATCTACAAAATGCAAAAACTAATATTCCCCATCTTCCTAGGAACAGTACCCAGCACGTAACAAGAGTTCACAGATGAGGCTGATGATGAGGATGATTCTGCTGCTGCTTCTGATGGTGGTGCTGGTGACTCCCTTTAAAGAAAATGTCTTCAAGAACTCAAGGCACAGCCCTTAAGCAATGCCTGCTTCTCTGCCTAGTAACACACACATTCTTAAACTGCTTGTCCCCGGGTGCATCTTCTGAAATAAAAGGGACTTTGAGGACAGAGAGTACTTCCACTGTAGACAGCAGAGCTGGAACTTCCCAGCCTGTCCCCATTGCCTTCTCTGCCTTGCTCCAACTCTATCTCTCACTGCCATCCTCCCAAGTCCAGGTGGAGGGGAAAGAAAAGGTAATTGTATTTATTTAACAAACACTTATGTAGTGCTTAGGCACCATTCTAAATACTTTGCAAATATTAGCTCACTGAGTCTTCCTAACAATGCTATGAGGTAAGTACTATTACTATACTCATTTTACAGAGGGAAAACTGAGGCTCACACAGGCTAAGAAACAGGCCGAAGGCCACACAGTTAGTCAGTGGCAAAGCCAAGATTCCAAGCCCAGGCTCAAGTCCATGTTCTCAACCACTGTATTTAGCTACCCCTAAAGGAAGGGTAGGAGGAAAAAAATGGGAGGGAGAAACGGATACATAAATTAATCAGGTGCCCTCAAAATGCTGGGGGTGGTGCATTTAGTGCAAAGACAAGCTGAATAAGTAATCAGAGCAGAATCTGGTCCACTTATAGAAGCTTTAAAAAGTCTATGTGATTCGATATAGTTATAACTGAACGGAGGGAGTAGTGCTGAAATGACCTGTCCACAAAGAGAACTGAGTTCCTATTCCAGGCTCCTCTTACTAGCTGTACCTGGGGCAAGTAATTTAACTTAACTAGCCTTCAGTTTCTTTATCCATAGAGTGAGGGTGTTAACCTGCCTGGTCGGAATTCTGTCAGCGTTAAATGACAGCCCACATGCATGACACTTAGCACAGTGCCTGGCACACAGGAATAACTCCATAAATGTCAATTTTATAAAAAAAACAAAAAGGTGAACGAGTAAGGATGTCTTCAGTGTGAAAATGCTTTATGGGCGCTTTCCGTATGGCTTCTCACAGCTGCTCTTGTGAAAGTGGGGAGTTAAATTATCTGCCAGCTAAATCAGAAAACTGCCAAAGGAAAGAAAAATGGGTTCACAAAGGAAGCCTATTAATGGAAAGAGAACTCCCCACCAAGGCATCATCAACCATCAGAAGCACTTTAAAGACCCTGAGTCTGCTCCAGCCCCTAAGCCCAGGATATGTGCACAGAAGCAGACCCAGCAGTGGAAACAGCCCAGTATTAAATTCACCCCTTGGCTATCCGCCCTCCACCATCCACACATCACCCTGGGCACAGCCTCAGGGACGGAGCCTCTTCCAGCAACTTCCAAGAATACACAAACTGAGAGCCCTGTGGCCAAACAGAAGCTGAGCTAGAGCTGGCCCCAAAGCCCTAACCAGTGGCTGTACCTATTTGCCTCATGTCTACTGAATGCCAATCCAGATATGGGTAGCATAAGCCTCAGGGGAAAATTCTCTTCTGCTGGTCTATCTGTAAGCTAATTCAGGGGGAGATTTTCTTGCTTTGGCAAGAATTTTCAGATAAATCTAGAGCACTGGGGCAGGGTGCATGGTAGCACACACCTGTAATTCCAGCACTTCGGGAGGTCGAGGCAGGTGGATTGCTTGAGTCCAGTAGTTTGAGATCAGCCTGGGCAACATGGCAAAACCCCATCTCTACTGAAAATACAAAAATTAGCCAGGTGTGGTGGTGCATGCCTGTAATCCCAGTGACTTGGGAGGCTGAGGCACATGAATAGCTTTAACCCAGGAGGCAGAGGTTGCAGTGAGCCAAGATCGTGTCACTGCAGTCCAGCCTGGGAAACAGAGTGAGACTCTGTCTATTAAAAAAAAAAAAAAAATCTAGTGCACTGCCCAGATTCCTCAGGATGGATACACTGCATCACCCTCCCTTGGGCAGATAACCTGACCCAGACCCAACAACCTCTCGAGCGGGAAGTGGTATTGTGGCTTTTGCCTGTGCTGGTGGAAGCTGGTCAGCCTCTGAGAGAGATAAGCAAAGAAGCAGAAGGAAACAGCATAGAGCCCAGCAAGTGAATAAACACTAAACTCCAGAAAAGGTCAGGTGGAGCTACTGAGGAACCTGCCCGTTAAACGTATTTGCCAAAGACCTGGAGATCTGCACCAAGCCCAGGGCACAGGGGAGCAGTACTTACTCAGGTGCTCAGAGGTATATGTCTGTTGTTAGATGACCTCAGACAGATACTTCCAGAAGCATATTTAAAAAAAAAAAACCACCTGTCATGGTGGCTTATGCCTGTAATCCGAGCACTTTGGAAGACCAAGGCAGTGAATCACCTGAGGTCAGGAGTTGGAGACCAGCCTGACCAACATGGAGAAACCCCATCTCTACTAAAAATACAAAATTAGCTAGCTATGGTGGTGCATGCCTGTAATCACAGCTACTTGGGAGGCTGAGGCAGGAAAATCGCTTGAACCTGAAAGGCCGAGGTTGCGGTGAGACAAGATCGCACCATTGTACTCCAGCCTGGGCAACAAGAGTGAAACTCCATCTCAAAAAAAAAAAAAAAAAAGCCACAGACCTAGACTAACCCTAGAAAGACTCAAGGTCTTCATGTCCAACTGCAAAGAGACCGTTTCCCAAGTATTTCATAATTTCTATAGACTCATTGTCCTATGCCATTATTTGTCCAAACTGCTTTTCATCTAGAACATGAGTTTGCTTCATCAATAATTTTTGGTAATTTGAGGGACAGTGAGGATTGTTTATATGGCCTGCCATGGAGATAAGAAATGAGAAAAATGCATTTGAGAAGAAAATGACATCAAATCTCACCTTGAGGGGTCAACAAACTTGTAAATAGATCCATGTGGTGCGTAGGCACTTGGGTAAGAGGTCGCCAGGAAATACAGCTCCCCTAAAGCAACAAAAATAGACAGGCAATAATGGGACATCAGGCAGCACTGAGACAAGAGCTGGATGCACAGAAAATGATCAAAAAGAGGTTATGGCCCTAAAATGCAGTGAGCCCCAAGAATGGAATCCCAGAAACCTAACTGACGTCAGCTTCGCTGGGCTATGAGCTCCTTGAGGAGAAAGTCCATCTTTGAACCCCCAAAGACTAGCTGAGTGTATGGCCTAGCAGAGGTAATTTCATGTGTATGTTTGTTTATCAAACCAAACAGCTTTCTCCCTTATCACCTCCTTGCTCTCGGAAACTTCACCTCAGTGAATCTCCATTTCCTTCCTTACCTCTTTCCTCTGTGAACACTTGTATATACACAGTCTGCAGGCTGAGGACCATCTGTCAATCACTTTATTTTGCCCCTTCTTTAGTCGTTTTGTTTCCCTTCAGCCTTACTCCCATTTTCCTCTTTCATTCCGTCCTTGAGTTCCTTATTTCCTGGTGACCCTCCCCACTCTCCACCTCTTCTCCTGGTCTTTTCCATGCCCCACAAAAATCATCCCTACCCACTCTCTCCTGTATCTCTCTGATGTGGTTTGGCTGTGTCCCCACTCAATCTCATCGTGAATTGTAGCTCCCATAATTCCCACATGTTGTGGGAGGGACCCAATGAGAGATAATTGAATAATGGGGGCAGCTTCCCCTATACTGTTCTCCTGGTAGTGAATAAGCCTCATGAGCTCTGATGATTTTATATGGTTTTATAAGAGGAAATCCCCTTCTCTTGGCTCTCATTTGCTCTCTTCTGCCACCATGTAAGATGTGCCTTTCACTTTCCACCATGATTGTGAAGCCTTCCCAGCCATGTGGAACTGTGAGTCCACTAAGCTTCTTTTTTTTTTTTTGTAAATTACCCAGTCTCAAGTATGTCTTTTTCAGCAGTGTGAAAACGGACTAATACACTCTTAGAAGGAGCCCCGCTCCTTCCCATTTTTGCCAGTTGGAGCTCTGGGAAATGTTCTTTTCTCACAGTAACTACCTCATTCCACCTTGCTTTCTAGTTATTTGTGAGGGACATTATGCTGCGGGGTCATAAGCCCCAGTGGAGAGTCCCAGAAGTCTGGTTTGATTTCTGATAACACCAGTTCCTCTCCATGCTATCTTGGGAGACCTCTTCACCTGCACAGCCCTCGAGATATTTATTCATTTGTGAAATGGGGATCACAATGCCTCAAGTGATTGTTAGGTATTCAATTAGAAAGTGTTAGATAACCAGGCTGGCGCAGTAGCTCACGCCTGTAATCCCAGCACTTTGGGAGGCTGAGGCAGGTGGATCACCTGAGGTCAGGAGTTTGAGACAAGCCTGGCCAACATGGCAAAACCCCCCTCTACTAAAAATACAAAAATTATCTGAGCGTGGTGGCGCACGCCTGTAATCCCAGCTATGCAGGAGGCTGAGACATGAGAATCACTTGAATCTGGGAGGCACAGTTTGCAGTGAGCCAAGACCGCATCACTACACTTCCAGTGCAGTAGGCAACAGAGCGAGACTCTGTCTCAAAAAAAAAAAAAAAAAGTGTTCGATATTCGTAGTTATTACTACTTTCTCATCTCTCTGACCCAATGTTTGTGCTATTACACTGAATTAAATTCACTTGCTGTTATGTGCCTTACACAATTCTTTCTCAATTTTATGAAAGAAAATGTCTATTAAGTTGCAATTCTGAAAAACCTAAAGCTTTATACAGCTCTGGGTTATTTAAACAACTGATTTTTTTTTTAAAGACAAAGTCTTGCTCTGCTGCTGACTGGAGTATAGTGGCACAATCACAGCTCACTGTAGCCTCCACCTCCTGGGCTCAAGCAAACCTTCTACCTCAGTCACTTGAGTAGCTGGGACTATAGGTGCATGCCACCACATCAGGCTCATTTTTTAAACTTTTTGTAGAGATAGGGTCTCCCTATGTTGCTCAGGCTGGTCTCAACCTCCTGCACTCAAGCAGTCCTCCCAGTTCAGCCTCCCAAAGCAGTAGGATTACAGGCATGAGCCACCACACAACAGCTCTAAACAACTGCTTTTTGTGGAGAACAGAGACCAGTGTTTGTCTTGTGCTAAGTGTGAGCCTCATGGTCTTTGCATAGCCACTACACAGGGTAGCAGCTGCCTAACAGACTATGATTTGTGTACTGACAAACTAAATTTATAATCTTCCCCATGTAAGAGATCTGATGAATTAGGACACACCCTCCTTTAGAGTCAGTTTGCTCTGTCTGAATGGCAACCCCAGGTACCATCCAGAGTGATTCTACCATTCGATAAATGTGGTGTCTAAGAAAGGTCCACGAGTACATAGGCAGGGGCCCCTCGAGACCATGCAAAGGCCTTCCTGGTCTAAAAAGAAAATTGAAAACCCTGCCTATACAGGACTGCAGTTTGTGTAAATTATATGTCTTCCACATTCCATAGACTTCCCATTTTATTTTTAGGTTAAAACAATGCTAGAGGTGAATTTCATCTGTAGTATCCAACTGATATTTTTAATATATGTCTTAGGGGAGAAAAACAAAAAAAACTATAATATGCCATGTAAAACAAAAATGCATGCTATACAAATTTACTGCAAACATAATTCATTTGACCAGCCCTCCTGGGAATGTGCTTCAGTGACTGACTTTCAGAAATCCCGTCAATCAATCCTCAGCAATGGGCAGCTCCGCACCAGCCATTCGCTCCGCAGTAATTCATACCAGCTATCAACTCTCAGGACGTGAACTGTAGGACGTGACCCAGAACGTGAACTGTAGCCATAGGTGAGGCAGAGCTTGAGTTCCAAGTAAAAGGTGACTTACCTAAAGCCAGTGGACTGGTAATAAAATGATGAAATAATGCTCAGATCTAAAAATGCCTCTCAGAGGAAAAGAATATGCCAAGAGCAGAAAATATGAATCAGTTTATGCAAAAACACAAGAGCAAGCAACTCTGGAAAAAAAAAAAAATAGCATGCCTCAGGAAAGCCTCATTAGCCTCAGCGCTGCCCTTGGGCAAAGGCTTGGGAACACTTTGGCAAGTCTACCCCGTAAAATTCAGCCAAGGACTCTGTTTTGTTTGCCAGATGTACTATGACTCTTTTTTGTTTGTGTGTTTGTTTTAACTGTTTTCTACTGTGAGACGTCTACAAACACAACAAACCAAGCCACCAAAGCCAGGAACAACCACAGAAGATGGCAGCCCAGGATCCCTGGGCAGACTCTGGGGGTCCAACCTCGGGAGGGTTTCACCCACGGCAGTGTCCGGCAGAGGAGAGGCCCCACTACCGCCTGTAGCTTTCACGTCACTCTCTTTCCACTGGCCACCATCCTGCCAGCTTGTGGTTTCTCTCTTTTTTCATATGTTTGGACTTCTAATTTGAAACTCACATAGACTTTTTTCTGTTAAAATACTTGAAGTTTCCAAAATTCTTGAAGTTTCCTCTGCTCCTATAAAACATTCATCTCAAACTATCTGTTCATCAGCTAGCTGAGAGGAAAGGGTCCGGGACATGACTGGGTCTCCTTATATCCTACTCAAGTGAAGGTCCCAGGCAGCCACCTCATGGCCCAGAGGGGAAAGAAACCAAATATTTCAGAATCCTTTGAGACTCTGATTTATACCTACAGAGAATCTTTTTCTTTTTTCTTTTTTTCTTTTTGATTGGTTTGGTTTTCTGTTGTTTAATTATTTTTTTCCACCTATAGAGAATCTAGATGTGGAAGGGACCCTGAGAGATCACCTTATTATCTCTGCCTCTAAACATGATATCTAGTGCCAAATACTGGAAAGTTCACTGTCCTCAAATAAAACAAAACAAAAATATTTAAAATTTGAAAACTTTATCTTTCTGAGTGAAACATAACTTATGTAAAGCTGAAGTTAAAAATCGGTTTTCTGATGATAAAATGCTTGGAAGCGTATTAGAACTGAGTCTCTCTGGGTCTCTCTCTCATGTACATGCACACATCATGCTTCACTGAAGCCCTTAACACGTGCCTAGTCTGTCTATTGAGGAACCTCCTACCTAGATGTCTACCTTTTTCTCAGATTTCTAAATAAATAAATAAATAAATAAAATCCTCCTTTGCTCACAAACTCTTGGCAAGGTCAGGAAAGAGCCTGGCCCAACCAGTGAGATGATCACTAGAGGTCTGTTTCCCAGACAGCACCGGCAGCATAAACACCCACTGCCCATTTAGTCTGGTCCACTGTTGGCCCTTTTCACATTCCTAGAACTGCAGTTCAGCATAGATCTTCCTCTCACAGTGAGTTGTGTGGTTCAACCAGGAAGGAGTAGGCTGACATATTCAGTCTGTTTCTTCATTGGTGAAATGAGCATTATAATTACATTATGGGGCCGGGCACCGTGGCTTACGCCTGTAATCTCAGCACTTTGGGAGGCTGAGGCGGGCAGATCACCTGAGGTCAGGAATTTGAGACCAGCCTGGCCAACACAGCAAAACCCCATCTCTACTAAAAATACAAACATTAGCTGGGTGTGGTAGCAGGTGCCTGTAGTCCCAGCTGCTTGGGAGGCTGAGGCAGGAGAATTGCTTGAACTCCGGATGCGGAGGTTGCAGTAAGCAGAGATGACGCCACTGCTCTCCCTCCTGGGTGACAGAGCAAGACTCCGTCTCAAAAAAAAGAAGAAAAAAATCAAAAGTAATTTTATCATGGGGGTGTTATGATTACAAAATAAGGTGAAAAATGTGAAGTGCTTGGAATAGTATCCAGTATATTATAAAAGATGACTAAGTGATAGTGATCATAGTAGAAGTGATAATTACTATTTAAAATAAATGTTTAGTTGATGCCTGTGATTATCCAAGTTCCAGGAAGTAGAAATCAAACAACTCTGTACATATGTTACCTGCTTCATCTTCAGCAAAGGAAATGATGAACTTGCTATGGGTGCTGATCAGCCCTGGGAAGGCACAGGACGTAGTGCTGCCCAGGCAAAGATCCCGCTTCTTCCATTTCTTGGTTTTTCTATCTTCCTGCAAAGCCATAAGTCGACTAGATGAAAAATAAAACCTTATGTTTTAGGAATCCATATATCCACTCTGCAGAATACTTTTTCTCCTAGAATCAGGGACCCTTGAGTACTAGGACTGAGTCTCCCATTAAGAGATCAATAACTAGCCTCCCTCCAAGCAACCAAAAAGCTTCTTCAGAGATATTTCAATCACCCACTTGCCCTAGATGTGGAAGTTCATGTTCTATTATAAGAGGAGTTTGGGCCAGGCCCAGTGGCCCACACCTGTAATCCCAGCACTTTGGGAGGCCAAGGCAGGCAGACCACTTGAAGTCAGGAGTTCAAGACCAGCCTGGCCAACAAGGTGAAACTCCCATCTCTACTAAAAATACAAAAATTAGCCAGACAGGGTGGTGCACGCCTATAGTCCCAGCTACTCGGGAGGTTGAGGCACAAGAATCACTTGAACCCAGGATGTGGAGGTTGCAGTGAGCCAAGATCATGCCACTGCACACTCCAGCCTGGGTGACAGAGCGAGACTTTGTCTCAAAAAAAAAAAAAAAAAAAAAAAGAGAGTTTGATGAGCTGCACTGTGTAGGCTGCACCACTACAAAAGACTGATCTTATTTTTATTAGTTGTGTGACCTTTGGGTAGTTGCCCAATATCTCAAAGCTTCAGATTCCTCATCTGTAAAATGGGGAGTGATAACATAATTTACCATAGGGGAGAATTTTGAAGGTTAAATAAAATAATATACATAAACGTCTCACCAATGTGTGTGGCACATCGTAAGGGTTAAAAAAAACTACTGTTATTATTATTGCTGTATGCTTATATAGTAGCAGAAAGATGCTTCTTATCCCTCTATCATCTATCTGAACTAAAAGCAGGTTTTTAGAAGAAAAGGGAAAGGAAGTTGGTTAAACTCAGGGTGCTCATCAGAATCACCTGGAAAGTTTTATGGAAACAGAGATCCCAAACCCAAGGGATTTTTATAAGTATACCTCAATTAAGAATCACTGCCTATGACTGGGTGCAGTGGCTTATGCTTGTAATCCCAACACTTTGGGAGGCTGAGGCAGGCAGATCACCTGAGGCCAGGAGTTCGAGACCAGCCTGACCAATATGGCAAAGCCCTGTCTCTACTGAAAATACAAAAATTGGCCAGGCATGGTGGCATGCGCCTGTAGTCCCAGCTGCTTGGGAGGCTGAGGCATGAGAATCGCTTAAACCCAGAAGGCAGAGGTTGCAGTGAGCTGAGATTGCACCACTGCACTCCAGCCTGGGCGACAGAGTGAGACTCCGTCTCAAAAATAAATAAATAAATGAAGAATCACTGCATGTTAACCAAATGATGTGCATATGGGGGCAGTAGTGAATGGAGGTTGTAGGGAGAAAAACATAAAGAACAATGAAATCCCAAAGATCTAGTAAGTGATGATAAAGGACCTGACCAATTAGTCATTTTACCCTATCTCTGTAACTAAGAATTGCAGCATGAAAATAGAACATGGGGCCGGGCGCGGTGGCTCAAGCCTGTAATCCCAGCACTTTGGGAGGCCGAGACGGGCGGATCATGAGGTCAGGAGATCGAGACCCTCCTGGCTAACACGGTGAAACCCCGTCTCTACTAAAAATACAAAAACTAGCCGGGCGAGGTGGCGGGCGCCTGTAGTCCCAGCTACTCGGGAGGCTGAGGCAGGAGAATGGCGTAAACCCGGGAGGCGGAGCTTGCAGTGAGCTGAGATCCGGCCACTGCACTCCAGCCGGGGCGACAGAGCGAGACTCCGCCTCAAAAAAAAAAAAGAAAATAGAACATGGACCCCTTTTCTAACAGGGACCAGATTTACTCTCCCATCCTAAACATTCCAAAACCTGCACAAGATAGAATAATAATGACTTCAAAGATACTGAAGATCAGGCAATATAGGAGTATGTTCTCTGAGATATAGGAAACAAACAAGGTGAACCCTATGATTGTTCCAGCATACTACCTTGAGAGTGTCCAGCACAGGGAGGGAAAATACAGGCAAAGCCTAGCAGGCTCCTTGAGCTGAAAAGACATTGCTGAGAGTCCAGGAAAACCAATGCAGTAAGAGATTGCAGGATAGATACTGGAGAGAAGAAAATTGCACAGAGAACGAATGCCAGAGAGCTGCAAAAGGTTCCCCTGAAATAATCGTCAGTATACTCAACAGCAGGTACATGTGAGAAAATATTTAAAAACAAAGGAAAGATTTAGAAGAAAAAGTACTTAGCATTTACTTGGGATCAGGAATAGCATAAGTAGTGAGGAACAGAACTCAGTAGTGAGGAACAGAAAGCTCTAGAAGAAGCACTACCTTGGTTCTGTTTAGTAAATAATTAGTAGCAAGACCTGAAAGAATTACACTACTTCCAAATAACTATGTCTCCAAGCAAAATTCAAAATCATTTATTGGAATACAAGAATATCCAGCACTACTAAGTTAAATTAATAATTTCTGGCATCCAATCAAAAATTACGAGGCAAGTAAAGAAGGAGGTGAATACAACCCATAATAAAAAGTAAAATCTGTCCATCGAAACTGACACAGAACTGACGAAGATGTTAAAATTAGCAGACAAGAACATTCAAACAATGATTCTTACTATATTCCATATGTTTAAAAAGTTATATAGAGATATGAGAGATACAAAGCAGACCCAAATCAAGTTTCTAGAGGTGAAAAATATATTGAGATTACACACACACACTCAATGGGATGAATGGCTGGCTAGACATTACAAAAGAAAAGATTCATGAACTACAGACATAGCAATAGAAACTACCCTACATGAAACACAGAGGAAATTTTTTAACATAAATATATCATCAGTGAACTGTGGAACAACTTTAAGCAGCCTAATATACATGTAATTAGAGCCTCTGAATAAAAGGAGAGAAGGGAGAGGTAACAAGATGGCAACCAAGACGATGGAGATCCATAAGCTGAAGCTTGCTGAACTAAGGCAAGAATATTTTGCTCATGGTTTGGAGACCAAGGGAACAAAGCAAGATCTTATCCACAGACTCCAGGCATATCTTGAAGAACACGCTGAAGAGGAGGCAAATGAAGATGGGAGATGAAACAGAGGAAGAAGAAACAAAGCCCATTGAGCTCCCTGTCAAAGAGGAAGAACCCCCTAAAAAAAACTGTTGATGTGGCAGCAGAGAAAAAAGTGGTGAAAATTACATCTGAAATACCACAGACTGAGAGAATGCAGAAGAGAGCTGAATGATTCAATGTACCTGTGTGCTTGGAGAGTAAGAAAGCTGGTCGGGCAGCTAGGTTTGGGATTTCTTCAGTTCCAACAAAAGGTCTGTTATCTGATAACAAACCTATGGTTAACTTGGATAAGCCGAAGGAAAGAGCTCAAAGATTTGGTTTGAATGTCTCTTCAATCTCCAGAAAGTCTGAAGATGATGAGAAACTGAAAAAGAGGAAGGAGCGATTTGGGATTGTCACAAGTTCAGCTGGAACTGGAACCACAGAGGATACAGAGGCAAAGAACAGGAAGAGAGCAGAGCACTTTGGGATTGCCTGATGAAAAGTCCTTGATACTTTCTGTTCTCCAGTGTTTTCCATTTCTCTCATTCTTCTTGGTCACATATATGCCTGAATGTACAGTCATGTGCCTACATCCGGCCTCGCAATGAGGGAGCATGTACCCCAGGTACATCCGTGAACTGCAGCAGCAGTTTGACTTAATGCTGTTTCAGCTTTAAGGTTGTTGTGTTTTTGTTCTTGGTTATGTAGCTTGTTAATTAAAAAAATAGAAAAGGGAAAAAAAAAAGGAGAGAAGGAGTGCGAGACTGAGGGAAACATATTTGAAGATATAATGGCCAAAAATGTTCCATATTTCTTGAAAGCTATAAATTCACAGATCAAATAACTGCTACAAACTCTAAGCACAAGAAATATGAAGAAAACCAAACTAAGACATATCTTAATGAACTTGCACAAAACTGATGATAAAGGGAAAATCTTAAAAAGTAGTCATAGGGAAAAAAATAAAATATTACATATGAAGGAACAAGGAGAAGTCTGGCAGCAGATTTCTCATTGGAAATGATGCAAGCCAGAAAATAGTGTGGCAATCTCTAAAGAATCAAAGAAAAAAACATGCTAACACAGACTTCTATACCCAGTGAAAACATCTTTCAAAAATGAAGGCAAAATAAAGACTCCAAAAGGGAAAGGAATTCATCACTATAGACCCCATCAACAAGAAATGTTAAAGGAAGTTCTTCAGACAGAAGAAAAATGATATCAGATAGAAATATGCATCTACCCAAAGGAATTGAGAGCATTAGGAATGATAACATTCTTATTGCCACTGTAACAAATTACCACGACTACAAATTACCACAACTTTGTGACTTAAAACAACATATACTTATTCTTTTATAGAATTGGATGCCAGAACTCTGAAACGGTCTTCACTGAGCCAACATCAAGGTGTTGGCAGGACTGTGCTCCCTCCAGACGCACTGCAGGAGAATCGATTTCCTCACTCTTTCCAGCTTTTGAAGGCTGTCCCTATGCCTTGACTCATGGCCCCACATCACGTCACCTTTTCTCCTTCTGCCTTCGTTGTCACATCACCTTCTATCTCTCACATCTTCAAATTTCCCCCTACCTTCCTCTTTTAAACACACTTGTAATTTCATTTAGGACCCACCCAGAAAATCAAAGATAGTTCCCCAAGTCATATACAATATGTTCTGGGACCACAGTAAATCTAAAATAGAAATCAATAGCAGAAAGATCTCTGGAAAATCTTCTGGTAGTTGGAAACTAAATATCTCACTTTGAAATAACTCATGGGACAAAGAAATCAAAAGGTAAATTAGAAAATATTTTTAGCTGAATAACAATGAAAACACAATATATCAGCATTTACAGGATACTGCTAAAGTAGTACTTGGGGGAAAATTTATAGCACTAAACACATATATTAGTGAAGATGAAAGGTCTCAGATCAATAACCTCAGCTTCCATCTTGAGAAACTAGAAATAGAAGAGCAAATTAAACCCAAATCAAGCAGAAGGAAGAAAAAAGGGAAGAAATCAATGAAATAGAAAAAAACACAAAAGTAATAGGAAAAAAAATCAATGAACACAAAAGCTGGTTCTTACAGAAGATCAATAAAATGGATAAACCTCTAACCAGACTGATATAAAAAACAAAAGAGAAGACACAACTACCAGCTATATCTAGAACAAGACAAGTGACATCACCATAGTTTCTATAGATATTAAAGAATAATAAAGGAATATTATGAACAACTGAATGCCAATACATTTGACAACGTAGACAAACTGGACAAATTCCTTGAAAGGCACAGACTACCAAAGCTCACTCAGAAAGAAATAGATAAACTGAATAATTAAATCTAATAAAGAAATTAAATTTGTTATTAAAAGTCTTTTCACATAGAAAACTTCAGGCCCAGATAGTTTTTCTTGGAATGAAGAACACATAAGGAAAAATAATACCTATTTTACACAAACTTTTCCAGATAATTGAACAGGAGTACTTATTCTATAAAGCCTGTTTACCCTGATTCCAAAGTCTGACAAATACATTACAAGAAAGAAAAACTACAGTTCACTATTCCTTCATGCACATAGATTTTAAAATTTCAAACAACATGCCAGCAAATCAAATCTATATATATAAAAAGGATGGGGCCAGGGGCAGCAGGTCATGCCTATAATCCTAGCACTTTGGGAGGCCAAGGTGGGAGAATAGCTTGAAGCCAGGAGTTCAAGACCAGCCTAGGCAACATAATAAGACTCCATCTCTACAAAAAAAAAATTTTTTTAATTAGCTGGGTGCCACCAGCTACTTGGGAGGCTGAGGTGGGAGGATCACTTGAGCCCAGGAGTTCGAGGCTGTAGTGAGCTATGATTGTGCCATTGCAGTCCAGCCTACATAACAGAGCAAAACCTTGTTTCAAAAAAAAAAGATAATGCATTGTGACCAAGTGGTATTTTTCTCAGAATGCAAGACTGCTCTAACAATTTTTAAATCAATTGACGAAATTCACCATATTAAGAAACTAAAAATTTTAAAAGCCCACATGATTCATCAAAAGATGAAAAGAAGCCTTTGACAAAACCCAACATCTATATCTAATACAAATTCTCAAAGGACTAGAAATAAAAGAAAATGTCCCCAGCTTGATAAAGGGTGTGTAGAAATCACCTACAGCTGACATCATATTGGTGACACACAGTAACATCACACCAATATGACGGTGATAATGAATGCTTTCCCCCACTTCTACTCAACACCGCACTGAGATTAAGCTAGAGCAATAAGCCAGTTAAAAAATAAGAGCAGGTTTCCAATTCAAAAAAAAAGAAAGTAAATACAAAAATTCACCAGGGGTGGTGGCGGGCACCTGTAGTCCCAGCTACTCAGGAGGCTGAGGCAGGAGAATGGTGTGAACCCAGGAGATGGAACTTGCAGTGAGCTGAGATCGCACCACTGCACTCCAGTCTGATCTCAAAAAAAAAAAAAAAAAAAAGAAAAGAAAGAAAGTAAAAGTGTCTATATTCACAGACCTTCTAATAAAATTATCGTCCACATAGAAAATCCAGTAGAATCTATAAAAAAGCAATCAGAATGAACAAGGAGTTCAGCAAGGTTGCCAGATGCAAGCTCAATATAAAAAAACTTCTACATTCTAACAATTAACAATCAGAAACTGGAATTTACTATAACATCAAACACTAAGAGATAAGTAAATATGCAAGATCTCTATACTGAAAACTATAAAATATAGTAGCCATGTTATTCACAATATTTCATAACTGGGAATAGCCAAAATGTCCATCAGCAACACAGAGAATAGATGAATAAATTGTGGTGTATTCATACAATTGAATTTTACAAAGCAATAAAAAAGACAAATTACTGATACATGGAAACAACATTGATGAATCCCACAGACAATGCCGAGTTAAAGAAGCCAAGCACAAAAAGAAGAGTCCACACTATAATGATTCCATTTATATACGAAGTTCCAGAAGCAAAACTAAGCTGTGGTGGGAGTGCTTATCTCTGGCTGCGGGGTGTGTGTGTGTGTGTGTGTGTGTGTGTGTGTGTGTGTGACAGAGAGAGACACAACTTCTTTTAGGCCTGGATGGCTACATGTACATATTCACTGGGGACAGGGTACAGGCTGGAGATCCCTTTGGCATGTTTGGAAATGCTCAGAGCAAGTAAGCTGGATGGAAGCCGGGCCCCTGTCCCTTTAAAGTGAGCCCCTGGTATGAGAGAGAAACAGAGAGAGAGAGAGAGAGAGAGAGAGAGAGAGAGAAGGAGGCAATAGAAAAGGAGCCTCCTAGGGTGATGGAAGTGTTCTGCCTCTTGATATGGTTGCTGGAAATATGAGTGCATACATTTGTAAAACATCATACAACTGTGCTCCTACATGATTATATTTCACCATATGTAAGTTATACCTCAGTAAAAGTGTTCAAATAAAAAGAGAGAGAAGAGACATCAGTCCTTCCTTACCCACTCATGAAGTCTCCAAAGATATACAGGCCATTGAGATTTGGGGATTCACAACCACGATAGACGTAACCTCCCGTGACTGACTTCCCCACTGCGTGGCCATAAGCATAGATTGGCAGAACATCATCTGTCCAGGCGAGAGGAAAGAGAGTGAGAGTCATGGCCTAAAATTGAAAGCTTCAAGGAGGAAGAAGGGGACTTTTTAATGCAGTTGCCTAATTCAGTGAAGAACACTTTACCTCTTGGTCTTCAGTAGGACAGGCAAGCAAGCAAATCATGTTTATTGTTCTCAATAGGCCATCCACAATATTTGCAAGCTTCCTACTTAACTGCTATCCTCAGGCAGAGAGGAAGCCAAAAATTCCCTCCATCTATGAGGCAGTGACCTGGAAATCCACATGGCTAAGTTTTCCCTGTAGGTTGATATGGCAGATACTCTGGTTTAAGGATATGGAAAATACTGTCACAGTCTGTAAGACTGCTTTATAACTTAGAGGACAAGAAAAGACTAAGAAGTAGTAATAGAGTCAGAACACTAGAATTTTGAGCCAGGTGGAGTTTCTAAATCACACCTTGATTATTGGTGTTTAGAAAGTGTCCTGGGCTGGGCATGGTGGCTCACGCCTGTAATCCCAGCACTTTGGGAGGCTGAGGCAGGCGGATCACAAGGTCAGGAGATCGAGACCATCCTAGCTAACATGGTGAAACCCCATATGTACTAAAAATACAAAAATTAGCTGGGAGTGGTGGCACATGCCTGTAATCCCAGGAGATTGAGGCAGGAGAATCGCTTGAACCAGGGAGTTGGAGGTTGCAGTGAGCCGAGATCGTGCTACTGCACTCCAACCTGGTGACAGAGCAAGTCTCTGTCTAAAAAAAAGAAAACAAAAAAGAAATGAAAGTGTCCTCTTACTTGACTATATGCAGAATATCATTTCAGTGGCCTGTACCAGTTGGGAGATAAATAAAAACATACACCAATTTTGCTCTGCCAGTGGTTCTCAAAATAATATGCCTAAAATTAATGTGGGTAACTTATTAAAATACAGATTCCTGCGTCAATCTCATGCCTCCAATCTACCCAAAATTCAAATTCATTAGGTCTGAGGCAGAGTCTAGGAATTCACTTTTTAAAAATAGCCACTGCCAAGATGTCTCTGGTGCCAGTGAGTGGCTGGAGGACGGATTGGAGAAGCACTACGCCACAGGACACGAACAAGGCGTGATTTAAATGACCTGCAGGGCAGGACATTCAGGTTTTATTCCCCACCTCCACCTCCAACCCACTCAACTCATCCAAGAAATCACCGAGAGAGCTTCTTACTCACCCAAAGAGGCATTGTGACAAAGTTTTTTGTCATAACATGCAAACCCTTCCTTTGCTCTCCAGCCGTAATTTCCGCCTTTCACAATGAGGTCAACCTCTTCAAACCTGTTCTGGCCCACGTCCCCACAGAATATCCGGCCTCGACCCTGGTGCGTGATGGGGTCCCCTCGGTCCACAGCACAGCGCCACATGTTCCTAATCCCATAGGCATAGATGGCAGGGTGGGCCCCTGGCTCAGAAACAAACGGATTGTCCGAAGGGACTCGGTACCACTTGCCATCTGAGCCTGCCCTGTTCACATCGATCCTTAAAACTTTTCCCAGCAGGGAACTTCTGAAAGAAAGAAGGCCAGGAAACAGAGTCAGGTAAGCAACGAAAGCCACAGGACTGGAAGAGACAACCCACAAGGGCCGACTCATAGTTGATGCCAAGAGACTGCTAAGGATCACATGGGAAGCTGTGACTTCTTATTTTCCTTTTTTTTTTGTACCAGCAAGAATGAGCTGGAAGATTTTCTTTTAAATCTATACAAGATATTTAAGACTGTCCCATGTTTGGCTCAAAAAGAACCACGAGGCAAAACTTTGATGTGATCTTGGCCCATTTGACCCTGAGCAAGTTGCAGCTTCAATTCTTATTTTAATGATGAGGACAGCTTCTCTCTGATTTGGTCTAATATGACAAATTTTTAAAAGAGGCTAGTTACATTGTTTATTCTTTATTTAACAACGTGGTCAGTTAAAAGGACAGAACAGAAGCTTTTGAGAGGCTCTGCCAGTGACTGTGGTCTCTGGGACTGACTTTCCTCATTTGAAAGTCAGAGGAGAGTAACTGATGGCCTGTGCCACTGCTTCCTATGATGATGAGAAATTTCACACTCAAGTAAAGGGTCTGGGCTCTAATGGACACATGATAATCAGAGGCTGCTATTATTTTTAATATCTTGGCCAGGTGCAGTGGCTCATGCCTGTAATCCCACATTTTGGGAGGCTGAGGTGGGTGGATGGTTTGAGGCCATGAGTTCAAGAATAGCCTAGGCAATACAGTGAGACCCCATCTCTATTTAAAATATTTTGCTAGATAAATATTATTTACCTTGCAGTGTGGTTTTGATATAAGGGTTAAATGAGTTATTGTGTATATAGCATATAATGCAATTCTTGAATCACAGTAGGTATTCGACAAATGTTAGCTTTGTATTATTATTAACCTCAATATTTCTATTACTAGGAACAATAGAAGCCAAGTGCTTACTGGGTGCAAAGGGCAGAAGGACCACATGACCTTTTTCTAGGCAACACAGCGTCACTGGGCTCTGGCGCCATATCACGTGGGTTGGGATTCTGTTTTTTCCACTTACTCATTGTATTACCTCTGTGCCTCCATTTGCTTGTCTGTAAAATGGATACTATTATATGTATACTTCATATGATTCATTCATTCCATGTGTAATTATGGAAAGGCTCCCTTGTGCCAGGCACTGTCCTAAGTGTTGGTGATATATCAATTAACAAAATAGATATTAGATATAAATTCTTGCCCTTGAAGATTGTTAAAATTACCTTCTCAAATGTACTTAGACCAGTGCCTGACAAGCTGCAAGCACCCAATACACATTGGCTCTCAGTAGTTAAGTCTCATCTCATGTGTCTCCAGGGCCTAGCACAGCACCTGGAACATGGTGTTCAATAATATTATTGAGTTGAATTGAATTAGATGATTAGTGTGGTAAATAATGACCTGGTAATATATATATTTTTAAAATCCCAAATTCTCCTTTACATAACACTCTGACACTTATATTGAGCGTCAATATTATGAACTACCAAAATACACTATGTCTGAAATTTATGGAACTGAAAAAGAAACATTCCTCCCATTGCCTCAATGGAGTGGACTACATCTTGCAGCATGTGATTTGAGTTTGATGACATCCATGCAAAAACACCGTACCAGGGGCTCACTCTGAAGGGACAGGGTCCCAGCCTCCATCCAGCTTACTTGTTCTGAGCATTTCCAAACAGGCCAAAGGGATCTCCAGCCTGTCCCCCGTCCCCAGTGAATATGTACATATAGCCATCTAGGCCAAAAAGAAGTTGTCCGCCATTATGGTTTGAGGCTGGTTCTTCGATCTCTAAGATGACCCTGGAAGAGAAAAAAGAAACCATGCATTAGAATTTGACACAAGCTGAAGTTACATCCTCTTGAGATACCCAGAAATGACTGGTCCAAGCCACCAAGATTTGCCAAGTCAGCCAAGACCTGCTTCTGAGTTTTTGAGGATCACAAAGCAGGTGGCTTTGGGTCTCTGAGATGACCCTTTTTTCCTGGTATAACTCTTTTATGGCTCATTTTTCTTTTTTCTTTTTTTTTTTTTTAGACAGAGTCTCACTCTGCATCCAAGCTGGAGTGCAGTGGTGTAATCTCAGCTCACTGCAACCTCCACCTCCAGAATCAAGCAATTCTCCTGCCTCGGCTGAGAGCCTCCCGAGGGTGGGATTACCACATCTGGCTTTTTTTTTTTTTTTTTTTTTGAGCTGGAGTCTTGCTCTGTCACCCAGGTTGGCATGCAGTGGTGTGATCTTGGCTCACTGCATCCTCTGCCTCTCAGGTTCATGCAATTCTCCTGCCTCGGCCTCCTGAGTAGCTGGGACTACAGGCATGTGCCACCATTTTTGGTAGAGACAGGGTTTTTCCATGTTGGCCAGGCTGGTCTTGAACTCCTGACCTCAAATGATCCGCGTGCCTCAACTTCCCAAAGTTGGGATTATAGGCATGAGCCACCATGCCCGGCCTCATTTTTCTTTCATACCATGATTTAATGAGCTGTGGACCCAGCCAGGGTAACAACTGTCCTTTTCTACGGCTTGCCCTTACTCTCTGCCCTACCAGAATGCTCCATCCCTTCTTTGGAGCAACTTAAGAGGGGTTAATCTATCAGTTCTTTATGCTCTTTGCAATCCTCCAACCTGTCTACCATGGGAAAAGAGGCAAGGGAGAAAGGAGAAGAAGGGGAAAAAAAGGCAGAGTGGTAGGGTGGAAAGAGCATGAGCTTGGGGTCAGTTAAAACTGAGTCCTCACTTGGCCATGCAGCCATAGCTTGATGGCCCTGTGCCACAGCTTCCAGTTAGAATGAGAAATCCCACATTCAAAGTAAAGGGCCTGGGATGCAATGGCCACATAATAATCGGAGGCTACTATTGTGTTTCACATGTTGATATTAGCTATAATTCTTTCTCAGACCCTTATGACTGTTGGTCCTTGCTTACCCTTTGTAAAGACAGGCAAGCATGTCTTTATTTAGGGTAACTGTGAGGTGATGGCTACATCCCATTAAACAGCCTTAACTCAAGAGTCTAACTTGGGCCGTCCTCAATCCACAGTGACTCCTTTCTCAACAGTTGGAGTAGTTCTGTGAAATCAGTAAAATTCCCCTCTATTATCTCACAGACCTGGTGGGCATTATTTCGGAACACAGTACAGCAGCAGACTCTCATGAGTACCTCTCACCTCTCTGATTTCAGGTCAGCTTTGTTAGGATCAGCCCGAGAAACCTTCATCTGACTAATCCGGATCTTTTCTACCTTCTTCTTGTCCAGGCACGAATAATAAATATAGAACTTGCGATTGTGGCGGAATCTGGGGTGAAAAGCCAACCCCAAGAAGCCTCTCTCATCCCCGATCCATGGGGTGGTCAACACGATGTTCTTGAGGTCCAGGAAGGGTTGCTCCAGGCGACTCCCATCAGGGAGATAGACCCATACCACTCCTACCTGCTCCGCAACAAAGAAGCGATGGGTGCCGTCCCCGGCATGGACCATGGAGACAGGGTTCCTCAGCCCGTTGGCCACCTCGCTTAGGCAGAGCTGCAGGCAGCCCCGAGGATCCTGGGCCACCATGCCCAGGTTGCGGTTGAGATAGTCGTTCCTCAGGACGTTGGGGAAGCAATAGTCCTTGTCAGGAAGATCCAGGAGGTGGCAGAAGCGGACACCGTCCATTCCGTGAGACTCCTGGAGGCCTCGGTCATTGGTCAGCAGGGAGATGGCGGAGTGGCAGTTAGAATGGAAGGCAGAGCAGTAATCAGAGCAGAGGCCAGGGAGATTCCGGAGGGGCGTCTGGGGGTTCTCGGCGTCGTAGAGGTGGGCTGCGTAGGGCGAGCACTCCTAGAAAAGAATGCGGAGCTCAGGCTCAGCATCAGACCTGCCACACCGGCGCTTTTCTCACGTTTTGAGCAAGCAGAAAGAAAAAATGGTCCTTGGGGGAAAAAGTCAGGATTCTGGAGTTTTTGTTACTAAATGCTGCTAAAACTCTTCTCTGTGATTTTCTACCCAGTTAATGCTCCTGAAAGGCAGAAAGCAGGGAAAATCTCTCATATTCACTATGCTGTCTCTAACATTTCAGCTTAGTTTTTGACATTTAAAGTTTTATTAAATTATGCATGAATATTTTTTCAAAAAAAATTACTAAATTTCTAGATCTGTTTCTTTTTTTTTTTTAATTTTCATTTTATTTTATTTTTCATAGAGACGGCCTCACCATGTTGCCTAGGCTGATCTCAAATTCCTGGGCTCAAGTGATTCTCCTGCCTCCTCAATCTCACGAAGTGCTGGCATTTACAGGCATGTGCCACCGTGTCGGCCCAGCCTCATTTTCTTATGGATGCTGTATCTACTAAGATTTTATTTCTTTATACAAATATGAAACAATTTGGCAAAAATTTCATATTTGTTCAAATGTGGTTGTTGGAGATACAGTGTTAATGATTTAATTTTTCTGTGCTTTTCCATATTTTTGGAATATTTTAGAATGAAAAATTAAATTATTTGAATGGACATTGGATGTATCACTCTCAGAGATTAGGTGTCTAGCAATTTCTTCAATTATTTATTTAAAATATTTCAGTGTTTAATATATGCAAAGTACCATGCTGGAACCTATACACATTTGAATTGTGGCTATAGGGCAATATGCCTGCTCCTTACACAAACATATGAGGACTATTTGCCCGAAGGAGTAGCTGCTACTCAGACCTCCCTAGACTATAACATTTTTTAGAAGGAAAATAGAATATTGTGAGCAGATGAGCAACTCCCAGTAGTGATGAAAGGCAGAGGCAACTGAGATTAGTAAGGTAAGAAAGTCCTATTTAGGCCGGGCGCAGTGGCTCAAACCTGTAATCCCAGCACTTTGGGAGGCCGAGACGGGCGGATCACGAGGTCAGGAGATCGAGACCATCCTGGCTAATACGGTGAAACCCCGTCTCTACTAAAAAAAAGACAAAAAACTAGCCGGGCGACGAGGCGGGCGCCTGTAGTCCCAGCTACTCGGGAGGCTGAGACAGGAGAATGGCGTGAACCCGGGAGGCGGAGCTTGCAGTGAGCTGAGAGCTGGCCACTGCACTCCAGCCTGGGCGGCAGAGCAAGACTCCGTCTCAAAAAAAAAAAAAAAAAAAAAAAAAGAAAGTCCTATTCAAAGGGTGTCGTTTGGAGCCGTGCGTTCCAGCAGAGTTCACCTATTGGCCCAGAAGCCGCCTTCTGATCACTAACGACTCTGAGCCAGCCAGCCTGCGCAGAACCATCTCATGTGCTCCCATCGCTTCACAAAAGGACCAGCAGCGTTTTTCATGTATATGTGACTTCCCTGTTCTCTCTTATTTCCTCTGATTGTAGATTGCAGAGCCAGCTTTTGGTCATTGGGCAGAGGGGAAGAAGGAGCCCAGAGATTCACAGGCTCCCCTCGGGGTGTCTGTTTCCGTTTAAGACACTTATTACAGCAGCTGTCAAGAAGCAACATGACCCACTCTTAAGTGTCCCCTTGCTCATTCTGTCCACTCTCGGAGAGTGGGAAGAAGAGAGAGGGGAGACTGAATTAAGGATCCAATACCAGAAAATAGAAGGGGGCTGTGGAAAGAGAACCACCACTATGGCATACTCTCATGCAGCCATTTAGAGTTTGCAAAGTTGCTTCTACTCAATTAGCACAGTAACTAAACAGATACTTCCCTACTTTAAAGGAAGAAAATTAAAGGCCATAAGGTCTCTGGCCAGGCGTAGTGGCTCACGCCTGTAATCCCAGCACTTTGAGAGGATGAGGTGGGCAGATCACCTGAGGTCAGGAGTTCAAGACCAGCCTGACCAACATGGTGAAACCCTGTCACTGCTAAAAATACGAAAAAAAAAAAAAAAAAAAAAGCCAGGCATGGTATCACACACCAATAGTCCCAGGTATTCAGGAGACTGAGGCAGAAGAATTGCTTGGACCCGAAAGGCAGAGGTTATAGTCAGCCAAGACCGTGCCACTGCACTCCATCCTGGGTGACAGAGTAAGACTCTGTCTCAAAAAAAAAAGGAGTCCTATGGGACCCTCCTGTTGAGTCTCTCTTATGTGCCAGGCACTGTTCTCTACATTGACTGGGATGCAGCAGTGAGCAAAACGCACAAAGTCTCCTTCCAGTGGAGCATATAGTTTGGGGACCTCAGAAAACCATTAAGTAAACAAGCCAGTGCTGCTGTTACTATACTTTATCACGATGTGACTGAAAGGGCACAAAACTTGGAGCCTGAGCATCTAGCTCTGTGCCCCAGGATTGTTTTGCCTTGGGTAAGTCATCTAAACTCTTGAGCCCTCATCAGTAAAATGAGGATCATAACAACTGCCTGCAGAATCATTGCTGGGTACACACTACATGTGTTGGGGAAGAAAGAGGACCTTATAAATGGGAACGAATAAACATGTGTAGGATTGTTTGGCTGAAATTGTTCTTATTCCTCAAATCCCTGAAACAACAGAACTGCTGACTTTGACTTTCTGAAATGTTATGCAAGAGGGAAGGGTCAGGGGTATACATTTTTACTGGGGGAGATCTCAGAAATAAACATTCTCAGTGCTACTTGTAAAAGTTCAGCTTCTACCCTAATGGGTATCCTAGAGTTAATTCTCCAGGAAACAGCTGAGGAGTGGTGTCCAAGAGTGTAGCCCCAGGCGGTGCCACCCAGGTGGCTGACTTTCTGGGCCAGGCTCAGCTGTAATTCTCTCCTGGACTCTGGAAAGCTTAGTTAACCACTCCACATCTTGTGTGGCAGTTATGGTGGTCAGTAAGTTCAGGAACAGTGGTCATGAAGAGACGCCCGTGGATAGCCAAGTCATTGTGCTGACAAGCCCAAGGGGTCTCAGTTCAAAAGGCTGCCTGGACTTCTTGTCTCTCCTCCCCAACATCATTAGAGGGGTCCTCCCCAGGCAACCTCTTTCATCAGATTTCCAAATGCTGACCTCTCTCCATTAACCCCCAAACATCCTCTTCCTACAAAGTCTGTGTGTGCAGGCTACATCCGTCTTGTTTTCAGGCTGAGCTCAACCAAAACGATGCCTCCCAGGGATGTGGATTTTGGCTGTTGGGCAACCAGGAAAAGCAGAAACTCTGTGAGTCACTGTTACTCAGCCGCTTGCATCTCTCTCTTCCAGCTCTGGAGTGCTGGGCAGACAGAACTCTGGGGAGAGTCCCCAACCCCTGCTGCCACCATCGTGACACCAGAGATGCCCTGGCACAAATCAGCCAGATGAGAAAGGACTGGACCCCAACAGATGCCACCACTCCCTCCCTTAACGCACTCGGTAAATGCCATGGGTATAAGTGCCTAACTCTCTGAGCACCACAGAGGATGCAAATAGTTATTTGCCATGCACCGCAGAGGGAGCGTGGCAAATAATGGCTGCTCTGAGAGCTCCAGGAAGAGTATTGCTCTCATTCTCCTGGAGCCTGGAGAAGAATCAGGGCCAGCAGAATCCCAGAGGGAGAGGTTTGGGGAACCCATGGAGACCAAATTCAGAACACACTCATCTCAGTGTGCGTGTCCAAAGACGGCAGCTCAAAGATGAGGCACCCGGCACTTGAACTTCTAAAGGGCTGGACTCCCAAAGCACCCTCCGCTCAGCACCCACACCATGCAACCCAGCACCCAAACCCCTGGGGCTGGAAGGCACTTTTCACTACCTGGCAAAGGATGTCTTTAATGTAATCTCCACACAGCTCATGCCTCTTCAGATCAAAATATTCCATGATGTCCCAGTACCGGGCAGCGATGCGGCGGTCCTTGTGCTGGTCACAGCAGCCAAAGGACTCATAGTCAGAGCAAAACTCAAGGTGCAGAAGGGGCTGGAAAGGGGGCCCATAATCCAGGCACTGGGGGTGTCCCTGCAGCAAGCCCACCTGGCCCAATAAGAGTATGAGGCAGAGGCAGAGAATGCCAGAAGAGAGCCAGGGGGCCCAGCAATGCAGACCACCACACAGATTAGGAGTGGACATTCTCAGCATTGTGGCCTTGGGAACACGCAGGCTGCTGTGTTTGCTCAGGTTGGCTTCCCTGCTCTGCCCAAGGTCCTCCCTCTCTTCCTCTCCCCACTCCACCCTGTTTTCTCCTCCTTCCTCCTCTTCCCCGCCTCTCCCTGCTAAGGTGGTTTCTGAGCAGTGTCCCTCCTGCGGGCTCCCTTTGAAAGCAGTGGGAGGTGTCCCTTCCCCCTTCCCCCAACCCATCTAAACATGAATCCCCACTCTAGTGCTGCTAGTGTTATGGGGGCACACCTTTGCTTAGCCGAAAGTCCAATGGTGTCAGTGGCAGAGGTGCTCGATTCCTTAAAACTGGGAAGAATTCCTGCTGTCTGTGGGGATGCCTGGAAATTCACACTTTTTTTTACCGTTTCTTCACAGGCTGAGTGGCCCAGAGTCAGCATGAGAACACCATATATTACATCATCCCAGACTTCACACTCTGTAGAAGGAAAGCTTCAATCGTTCCTACAGTGCTGAAGGGCCCCAAGGGGGTGGGGCATATGGAGGGGCCATGGCAGGAGGCAGGGTGCGCTGCATAACTCCTGGGATCTGGCAAGGTGTATATTTGGAATGGTAGGAAGAGAGGGCATTTCATGAATCTTGCATCCACAGTAAGGACCAAGGACAGGAAAGAGGACACAGTGAAGGAAAAGAAGGGGAATCTTAGTCCATGCTGCTGTAACAAAACACCACAGACTGTAATTTATAAATAATAGAAATGTATTGTCACATTTCTGGAGGCAGGGATGTCCAAGATCAACAAGGCAGTAGGGACTGGCCATGGTGGTTCATGCCTATAATCCCAGCACTTTGGGAGCTTGAGGCAGGAGGATTACTCCAGCCCAAGAGGTTGAGACCAGACTGGGCAACATTGTGAGACCCCATCTCTACAAATGCAAAAAGAAAATTAACCAGGCATGGTGGTGCACACCTGTAGTTCCAGCTACTTGGGAAGCTGAGTCAGGAGGATTGCTTGAGCCCAGGAGTTTGAGGCTGCAGTCAGCTATGATCATGCCACTGCACTCCAGCCTGGGCAACAGAGCAAGACCATCTCTAAAAATAAAAAAAAAATAAGACATGCCAACAGGTTCAGTGTCTGATGAGGGTCCTGTTCCTCATTGATGGTTACTTGTTGCTCCCACGGTGGAAGGGACAGAATGGTTCAAATCCACTCCTTCAAGGCCTTTTATAAGGACCCTAATCCTTTCCATGAGGCCTCTGCCCTCGTGACCTAATCACGGACCAAAGGCCCCACTTCTTAATACTATCACATTGGCGATTACATTCCAATATATGAATCTGAGGTAGGGAGGGACACATTCAGACCATAAAAGAGGGAGGGTAGTACAGTGAAAACAAGGAGTCAACAAGGACTGTTTGGGACAATTTCCCCAGGAAGCACAGGACAACTGGGTGCCTTCTTTTGCCAAATCTATACCTGCTGTAGGGACACTCATCCTCACTTAGTATATGTTCCCACATTAGTATTTTAAAAATGTGTTTCGTGGCCGGGCACGGTGGCTCACACCTGAAATCCCAGCACTTCGGGAGGCCGAGGCAGGTGAATCACTTGAGGTCTGGAGCTGAAGACCAGCCTGGCCAACATGGTGAAATTCCATCTTTCCTAAAAGTACAAGAATTAGCGGCTGGGCGCGGTAGCTCACATCTGTAATCCCAGCATTTTGGGAGGCCAAGGCAGGTGGATCACGAGGTCAGGAGTTCAAGACCAGCCTGGCCAGCATAGTGAAACCCCATTTCTACTAAAAATAGAAAAAATAGTCAGGCATGGTGGCACATGCCCGTAGTCCCAGCTACTCAGGAGGCTGAGGAAGGAGAATTGCTTAAACCCAGCAGGCAAAGGTTGCAGTGAGCCAAGACTGTGCCACTGCACTCCAGCCTGGGTGACAGAGCAAGACTCTGTCTCAAAAAAAAAAGAAAAGAAAAAGAAAAAGAAATTAGCTGGGTGTGGTGGCAGGTGCCTGTAATCCCAGCTACTTGGGAGGCTGAGGCAGGAGAATCGCTTGAACCCAGAAGGTAGAGGTTGCAGTGAGCCAAGACCATGCCATTGCACTCCAGCCTGGGCAACAAGTGTGAAACTCCATCTCAAAAAATAATAATAAAATAAATATAAAATAAAATAAAAATGTGTTTTCCTTTGTTCACATCCCTTGCACATAACAGGTTTTGATAAATATTTGTTGAATGAATAAATGCAGAACATGAGTCCCAAACTCACACAGCCCCAAACCCAAACAGGCATGAACCAAGGTGTAAGTCCATGGGGACATTTGGCACTTAAGCTAACTCTCCTTTCAGCATTTTTCATGGTTCTGGTCCACCTTGAATTTCCTTACTGGCAAAAGCTTCCATTTGAAATGCAGATGAGGCCGGGCGTGGTGGCTCAAGCCTGTAATCCTAGCACTTTGGGAGGCCGAGACGGGGGGATCACAAGGTCAGGAGATCGAGACCATCCTGGCTAACACAGTGAAACCCCGTCTCTACTAAAAAATACAAAAAACTAGCCGGGCGAGGGTGGCGGGCGCCTGTAGTCCCAGCTACTCAGGAGGCTGAGGCAGGAGAATGGCGTAAACCCGGGAGGCGGAGCTTGCAGTGAGCTGAGATCCGCCACTGCACTCCAGCCTGGGCGACAGAGCGAGACTCCGTCTCAAAAAAAAAAAAAAAAAAAGAAATGCAGATGAAGTCCAAGTTTCTTCTTGTTCCAGATGTGCTGCTACAGAGGGTGCCCTACCTGGCTGCCCAACTGATCGCCAGAAACGGCATTGGCCAGGGTATCATCAAGAAGGGACAGTGGCTCAAGCCTGTAATCCCAGCACTTTGGGAGGCCGAGACGGGCGGATCACGAGGTCAGGAGATCGAGACCATCCTGGCTAACACAGTGAAACCCCGTCTCTACTAAAAATACAAAAAACTAGCCGGGCGAGGTGGCGGGCGCCTGTAGTCCCAGCTACTCGGAGGCTGAGGCAGGAGAATGGCGTAAACCCGGAGGCGGAGCTTGCAGTGAGCTGAGATCCGGCCACTGCACTCCAGTCCGCGACAGAGCGAGACTCCGCCTCAAAAAAAAAAAAAAAAAAAAAAAAAAAAGAAGGGACAGTGAATCTCAGTCTAGCCAAGTCTATACTCACAATGTTCTGGATTATGAAACCCCCAAATTGCATTTAAAATATAAACAAAATTGGCCAGGTGTGGTTAATGCCTATAATCCCAGGACTTTGGGAGGCCTCCTGGGAGGCCAGGAGAATCACTTGAGCCCAAAAGTTTGAGACCAGATTGGGCAACATAGTAAGACCCTGTTGCTATAAAAAATTGTTTTTAATTAGCAGGGCGTGGTGGCAGGTACCTGTAGTCCTAGTTACTTGGGAGGCTAAGGTGGGAGAATTGCTTGAGCACAGGAGTTCAAGGCTGTGGTGAGCTGTGATCACACTACTGCACTCCAGCCTGAGTGACAGAGGGAGATTCTGTAGATAGGTAGGTAGGCAGATAGATGGATAGATGGAAAGATAGATAGGTAGGTAGGTAGGTAGATAGATAGATAGATAGATAGATAGATAGATAGATACATAGACAGACAGACAGACAGACAGATATAGGAGGGAGTAGTCAGAATGATCATCAGCATAGTCCTGCTTTCCTGTTTGTACTGTTCAATATTACACCTAGTTGGTCAGGTGCAGTGGCTCACGCCTATAATCCCAACACTTTGGGAGGCTGAGGTGGGTGGATCACTTGAGGCCAGGAGTTCAAGACCAGCCTGGCCAACATAGCAAAACCCTGTCTCTACTAAAAATACAAAAAAAAAAAAAAAATCAGTTGGGTGTGGTGGCACACGCTTGTAATCCCAGCTACTCAGGAGGCCAAGGCAGGAGAATCACTTGAACTCGGGAGGCAGAGGCTGTAGTAAGCCGAGATCACACCACTGCACTCCAGCCTGAGTGACAGAGTGGAACTCTGCCTAAAAAAAAAAAAAAAAAGTGTACCTAGTTAAGTGGTGCTTTCTAAAACATGGATCACACCTATAATCCCAACACTTTGGGAAGCTGAGGTGGGTGGGTGGACAGCTTGAGCCCAGAAGTTTGAAACCAGCCTGGGCAACATAGTGAGACTCTGTCTCTACAAAAAAAAACAAAAACAAAAATTAAAAATTAGCCAGATGTGATGGTGCATGGCTGTGGTCCCAGCTACTCAGGAGGCTGAGGTAGGAGGATTGCTTGAGCCCAGCAGTTCAAGGCTGCAATGAGACATGATTGCACCACTGCACTTCAGCCTGGGTGACAGAGTGAGACCCTGTCTCAAAATAAAAAAAAATTAAAATAAAATAAATGTCATCCATGATTCACTGTTGACTGTGGTATTTCTTCTGGGTTATTTGCTCAAATGTCACAGAATGTCATGGTTCTGGAGGCTTAAGCAGGAGGAGTAACACTGGACTAATTTCAGCCAGTGAATTCACCCCCATTACCTTCTCAGAGCCATCTAACCCTGGGATATGTAAGAATGAGTGTATTATCTCATTCATGTAGGACCTGAGAGTATTTTCTGATCTTCCCATGACATTTATGTCTCCGTTTTCCCTTTGCCGTGAAAAATATGGAGATCTTATTGTTTTGAGCAGAGTCACTGCAAGATTAGCAGAGAAAGATTGGTGGGCATAATCTGATCAGACAGTGACAGCATGAGTTTCTGATTATTAAAATACGTAACATACTACGTTTTATATATAATCGTATATGTAATTACAGCCAAGCGTGGTGGCTCACGCCTGTAATCCCAGCACTTTGGGAGGCCGAGGTGGGCAGATCACAGGCTCAGGAGTTTGAGACCAGCCTGTCCAACATGGTGAAACCCCGTCCCTACTAAAAAAAAAAAAATTAGCTGGGCATGGTGGCATGCGACTGTAATCCCAGACATTCAGGAGACTGAGGCAGGAGAATCACTTGAATCCAGGAGGCGGAGGTTGCAGTGAGCAGAGATTGCACCATTGCACTCCAGCCTGGGTGACAGAGAAGACTCCGTCTCTCTCTCTCTCTCCATATATATATATATTATTTATATATATATAAAATTATATAATAATCATGCAATAATTTTACAAAGATGTCTTGGTGTCAATTCAGCAAATACATACTATTTTGTGCGAAGTATTATGCTGGAAGAGAAATGTTTAACAGAAAACTGACATATAAAACAAACTTTTTCAAGGAGTTTATGCTCTGAGAAAAAAGGATTAAAGTATCCAAATAATACAGGCAGATATAAGATTAAGGTAACAATAAGGGAGGAGCAAACTGCCATTAGGGATCCCGAGGATGGAGAGATGACATTTGGCTGCAGGGGATTAAGAATATCATAATGAAAGTTGAGTGGAGCTTTTAGATAAGTTACGGATGGAAAAGAACAGAAAACACATTTTCACTGAACGTTAGGTGAACTTATGAAATAACTCTGAAACTATAAGCTAGGACCAGAGTATCTGAAATCACTTCAGTTTCCACTTTTGAAGCAAATATAATCCTTTAAAAAATTATCTAGGGCTGGTGTAACACAGCCACAAACTTGGTGGCTTAAACAACAGAAATTTATTGTCTCACAGCTCTGGAGCCCAGAAGTCTGAGATTAAGATGTTGTCAGGGTTGGTTCCTTCTGAAGGCCGCAAGGGACACTGCTCCATGCCTGATCCCTAACTTGGTGGGGTCTGCCAGCGATCTTGCATTCCTGGATTGTGGATGCATCACCCCGAGCTCTGTCTTCACATTCACATGGGTGCTCCTTCTCCCTGTGCGCATTTATGTCCAAATTTCCCCTCGATAAGGACACCAGTCATACTGGATTAGTGCCCACCATAATGACTTCATTTTAACATGATTCTCTCTGTAAAAACTATCTCCAAATGAGGTCACATTCTGAGGTACTGGGGGGTAGGACTTCAACCATTCTTTTTTAGGGGACACAATTCAGCCCATAGCAGTAATACACACATTCACACACACACACACACACACAGTTTCATATAGCATGTGCCTTTTAACTTTCTCCTCCAAGACAGGGTCTCAGTGTCACCCAGGCTGGAGTGCAGTGGTGCCAGTAGCTGGAACAGTAGGTGTGTGCCACCACGCTCAGCTAATTTTTACTTTTTTTTTTGGTAGAGATGGTGGTTTCACCATGTTGCCCAGGCTGGTCTTGAATTCCTGGGCTCAAGAGATCCACTCCCCTCGGCCTCCCAAAGTGCTGGGATTACAGGCGTGAGCCACCACGCCCAATGCAAGTGTCTTTTAAAAAGTGATGTTGAGAGTCAGGTGTTTATCCTAAATCAGGTCATGGATCATAACAGAAAAAAATATAAAAAGAAATGTTCTAGCTCAGTAGCTTCTCACATAGTTTACTGATGTAACTATCTATCTGCCTTCAGACTCCCTCTCTCACAGTCTAAAGATGAACAGGTTGTACCTGAGATTAGAGAAAGTATAACAACTCATTTGTACGAAGCATTACAGTTTAGAAAGTATTTTCTCACACTGCATTTCATTTGATCTTCAATTCTCTCAAGACAATTAAGTCAGCAAGGTAGATATCATATTACCAGTGAGCATATGAATGAATGAAGTCCAAGAGGGGTTCAGTGAAATATTTTAGAGCCCCACTTTAGATGAATACAGATGGCAACACAATTCAGGTGTTCTGAATTACAGCCCAGATATTTTTCATTCCATCATGATGTACCCAAAAAGAATGAAAGTACAGTTATCACTTTTATTTGTCCTTCATTTGGAAAAATTTGTCTCGGATGCAGCCTACTGAAGAGTGTATTGACTGATGATTCAGTTCCATTGATAAGATTATCTGGGAGTTCTTGGTATAGGCATGAGGGGAGTTGTAATTAAACAACTGGCAGTGGTATCACTATGGGACTGATGGGCAGAAGCAAAGAGCTGCCTCTACTCACTGAGCTAAAGGCTACCTTCGTAACTATGAAAACAACATAGAAGTCGGCTCCGCATTTTTTGTGGGGCTGAGTTGACTCTTACTTGGTGGCAGATTGGTTTAGATGCATGAATCTTGGATTGACTTATTCAGATGTTAGTCATATTATTTGTAGACCATCCATCAAAGGTCTTGCTTGTTTCCTTTAGGAATATTTAAAATACAAAGATTCTAATTCAATCCAGCAGAAAAAGCCCTTGTGCTATAAATACAGGTAAATAACTGGGTCCAAAAGGCCACACCTGTTTTTTTCTTAATTTTTGTTGCTTTTCCTTTTTCAAAAATGTTAACATAAAACAATGTTTCTATTTATTGAGAAAAAACATTTGCCAAGAACCATGTTCAGCACTTTATATCAACCTTTCCAGACCATCCCATTTTATAGAATAACGGTAAGGCCCAGCTAGGTGGGGGGCTTCAGCCACACTGGAATTTGAACCCAGACCTTTCTGACTCCATAGAACATTTTTATTTTTTTCTATGAGGGGAGGTAGGAAGGGAATGGGGTGTTGACAGCTTTACAGAGATGTAATTCACATTCCATATAATTAATCAGCTAGGGGCGAATAATCCAAAATACAGAAAGAACTCATATAACTCAGTAACAAAAATATAATTCAATTTTTAAAATGGGCAAAGGACCTACATAGACACTTCTCAAAAGAAATTTGAATAGCTAACAGGTATATGAGTAAGTGCTCAACATCTCCAGTCACAACGGAAATGCTAATCAAACCAGGAGATACAGCCTCACATCTGGTAGAACGAATAGTATCAAAGGCCAAAGATAAGTGCAAGTGAGGACGAAAAGAGGAAGCGCTTGTATGCTGCCAGTAGGGATGTAAATTATGGAAAACAATACGGAGGTTCCCCCAAAAAATTGAAAATAGAAAATTCTGGGTATATACCCAAAGGAATTGAAATCAAGATTGCAAAGAGATATCTGCACTCCTAGTTCATTGCAGCATGACTCAATGTCCTTTGGCAGATGAATAAAGATAGGGTTTATAAAAATACAATTAAATATTGTTCAGCCTTATCAAAGGAAGAAATCCTGCCATTCGGATCATGGAGGACATTATGCTGAGCAAAATTAAAATAGGCAAGACCACAGAAAGAGAAATATTGCATGATCATCTCACTTGTATGTGAAATCTGAGTCAAATACAGAGAAGCAGAGGGTAAGATGGTTGCCAGGGGCTGAGGGAAGGGGGAAATGGAGTGATATTGGTCAAATGGTACAAAGTTTCAGTGATACAAGATGATTTCTGGAGATCCAACGTACAGCACGGTGATGACAGCTCAGTACTGTATTACATACTTGTAATTTGTTAAGAAGATCTTAAATCTTCTCATCACACATACATACACAATGGTAATTATGTAGAGATAATGAAGATATTAATTAGCTTGACTGTAGTGATCATTTCAGAATGCATATCAAAACATCGGGTTGTACATCCTAAATCTATACATTCAGAGGTTTCAAGGAGAAAACAAGACTTTAAATTATCTTTATTTAGTTATTGCTAAAGTGTCTTAAAGTAGTAGTGATGAATGGTTATAAGTAGTAACCATATAAGCAAGCAGTCCTGTCAGACTGTTCCAGCGCAGTATTTCCGCTCACCGCTTATATACAGGAGGTAGGGTTCATATAGAGCAAAACACATCAAACTTGCTCAAAAGTTACATTCAAGCAGAATCTTATCAAGGTTTATGTGTAAGAGTACATCTGGTTATGGATTACAGAAACATAATCACTAATCCCATCAGACTTTATCTCATGTGTAGGAGAAGGCAAGGACTGGGGTCACTTAAGGAATGTAGTGACTCAGGCAAGAGACATGGGGGTGCCCCGTGCTTTATGCTGTTTTGTCTTCAAGGCATCTTTCCAGAGAGTTGCCTGTCGTCACAGGGTCACAGGCTTTGTGAAGTGATGCTGGCAAGCAGAAATGAGCAGACCTGGGTTCTTACCTTTGCTGCTTTGTCTCACTCCACCTGGCTCAGTGCTCTGCATGTAGTCAACACCGACTGCACTGGGAGGCCATACAGATACTATGTGAGAGTGTGATCTTTGGAACCACATTGATTGGGTTAGGATCCTGGTGCCAACACCTATGAGCTGTGACCTTGGCAAGTTACTTCATCTCCAATGACCTCATTTTCTTTACTGGTAAAATAGGGATAATTCATAGGACTGTGGTGGTTTTACAATGAAAGGTAAAGCCCATAGTACTTGATGAATTTTAGCTATTACTGTTATTCATGGAAGCAGCTTAAACATCAGTGGACCTAAAAAAAAGTTTCACAGGTGAATTGCACTAACAATTAGATAAGAACATTTGATGTAAAAATGTTGAGACAGCTCTGTATGGAAACCAAGAATCATATCTACTCATTTCTTTATTCTCACCTCCATTTTCTTAGAGATCAAAAGAAATCATAATCCTATTTTATTACTTTTGACGAAAAGTTTCAGGAAGCAGATCTTGGCCTATGCTTTCAGATGTTTTCCACATATTCTGGGAATTTCACTGCTAGAGTATTAGTCTTATACAGAACTCCTACACAACCGAATCATGGACTTGCAGCAGTAAAGCTATCCTATTTATGTTAAAAGTTAAACTTGGTTTATTTTGGCTCTGTGGAACGCCTACTCATTTTACATGTCCTTTCTAAGTACTTCTTTATTGATAGACCTTTCTTACTAAGTAATATTGAAATATAAACTATTCACAAAGCACAATTTGTCCCCTAATCTTCTTGCAGATGGTTTAGAATTAGTAGGAATATAAGCCAATGGGAAACATGTCTCGCCATCTAAATATTAGACTTGCTCTGAAGTGAGTTAGTTTTCATGGAACTCAATTACCAGTTATCCCAGCAGTAAATGTAAAAGCCAAGACATTTCTGAAGAAGCACTTATTCTACCAATTATCCCAACATATTATAAAGCTCAGCCCATATTCCAGGAAAGTTGCTGTTAGCTTCTGGCTAGGTTTTCCCAGTGGGTTTACTGTGTGACTCAAGGATACTATTCCACTGGCGAGTTTCCTCCACTGTCCAGCTACATACCGCTGCATCCTAGTTTCCAAGAGAAAAAGGAGAGGGGACGCATGAGTTCTTTTTCTCCGAGACGGAGTCTCGCTCTGTCGCCAGGCTGGAGTGCAGTGACACTATCTCAGCTCGCTGCAGCCTCCACCTCCCAGGTTCAAGCAATTCTCCTGCCTCAGCCTCCTGAATAGCTAGGACTACAAGCGCACACCACCAAGATTAATTTTTTTTTTTTGGTATTTTTAGTAGAGAAAGGGTTTCACCATGTTGGCCAGGATGGTCTCAATCTCTTGATCTCGTGATCTTAGACTGCTGTGCCAGGCACCAAAAAGCCAAAAGCCCTTTGAAGTGAGGCCAGTGCCAGCTGAAAAGAGCGAGCCCTCCCTACTGCTACAACCCAAATTAGTCCTCTAGAGCAAAAGGTCTCTCTCTAGCAGGAGATTATTTTGCCCCAAACTGTCATGTCTTTATACTGAAAGAGAAGAGTTTTTTTTTTTTTTTTTTTTGAGACAGAGTTTAGTTCTGTTGCCCAGGCAGGAGTGCACTGGCACAATCTTGGCTCACTGCAACCTCCGCCCAAGCGATTCTCCTGCCTCAGCCTCCTGAGTAGCTGGGATTACAAGTGCCTGCCACCATGCCCAGCTAATTTTTGTATTTTTAGTAGACACAGGGTTTCAACTGTGTTAGCCAGGCTGGTCTCAAACTCCTGATCTCATGATCCACCCAACTAGGCCTCCCACAGTGCTGGGATTACAGGCGTGAGCCACTGCACCTGGCCGAGAAAGAGTGTTTTTCTAAATCCTTCTCTCTTTTCAAAATTCCTCAAGAGAACTCATCACCAATATATTTCTTCATGGTGGTATACCTAAAATTGATTAATTAGCATACAAAAGAATATAAATTCATTTCACAGCACCACAAGTTACAGTTTATTACACAATAGCTAGAGGCAAAGCATTTGCAAACAATAACTGCTGTAGAACTATATTCTCTAATATTTTGTCATTTGAAGAATTATTCTTTAACAAATGTAACATTTAACATTACAAAAAAGAAAACAGACACAGTTACAAAGAGCAAAGGCAGTAATACTGTTTCTCTAGCTATAAATACAAAAATATAAAAATATATAAAAATAAGATTTTTGTAGTAATATAAGCTTCTTAATACATAACTACAAAAAGACATTCAATAACTATCTACTGAGCTACTTACTGTGTAGCTACTACTGTGAAATAACTAAAATTCAGTATGAGAGTCTTGGATTTACAATACTGTATTTTTTCACAGATCTCTTCATCCGCTTAATTTTCTTCCCTAAGATTTGATGATCTTGCTTTAAAATATACCGAAAATATCTACAACCTATAAAGTAAAGCAAAATAAAAAGTTTTAATACTCATCACATTTTCACATTTTTCAAGTATATTTCTACATTTTTAAATTTTTGCTTTAAGTTTAGCACACTATGAAAATAGATTTATTTGTATTATCAATATGTCCTAAACATATTCTCAGCTGTGACCAATGAAATATATTTCTTCCTATATACAAAATGTATTTGCATTACCAATATGGCGAAAGTATATTCTCAACTGTGCCCAATGAAATATATTTCTTCCCATACACAAAGATGTTTGTAATCCATCATAATTAAAGCATAGACTTTAGCTTGTTTTCTACCCTTCCTCCTACACCCTAGTGATGGTGATAGGTATATTATATACAGTCACATATTAAATGAGCCTTCTCCAAAAGCACATTTGTACAGCTTCCTTCTCAACGTTAGCTTGTAAATCAGTCAAAGTTACATTCATAACAGTAAGAAAGTTCTCTGTAGAAAATCTTGGTGTGAAGGATTAGAATAAACAAATCATAGGTTAGAAATGGTTAAACATTATCTATTCATTCTAGCCATGTAGCGAGCAGCAAGGTGGAGACCACATAGCTCTGAAAGAGGTGCCTCGTGGTCATTACAAGTTCCACCTGCTCTTCATAGTCTTATAACACAAAGGACTGTCAAGCATTTGTCAAATATTTCAGACAAATGAATCATATTCCGTAAGAAAAACGTAAACTGGATATTGAGGATTTTTAGAGTTGGTAAATGAGTAAGACCGTAAATCACATAAGAAAAATTAATTTCATTACGGTTTCAGCTTGTATGCATCTATCTTATCTGAGAAAATGCAAGGACATATACTGTATCTATAGTAACCATTTTTATTATTCCTGAAACTAGTATGCCAGAATTGCTAACATTTTTGTTTTATTGTTTTTCCTGAGATGGGGTCTCACTATGTGACACAAACTGGTCTCAAACTCCTGGGTTCAACCAATCCTCCCACCTCAGCCTCCCAAGTAGCTAGGATTATAGGTGCACTGCATGCCACCAAACCCAGCTAGTAACGTTTTACTAGCTGGGAAGCAGTGGTGTCTATAATATTACCAAAATAATTTGTGTTTCTAAACATATCATACTACCTTAGTAAAAAAATATTTTGCACACAAATTTTTGCCTGTACCTATATAGAAAGCTGGAAAGAACTTTGTTCCCACCCTAACATAGAGAAAAAGCTTTAAAAACTACAAATATTAACTCGCAAGTCCATGACAGCTGAAGTCACAGGGCAACCAAGTAGCTTCAATCCCAACAAGAAAGGCCCCTCCAAGGAGAAATGGGCCTGGCTTGCTTTTAGCGAGACATGGAAAGAAAGAGAGCCATCATACCCCACTCTAAGCACAAAGCAAAGGCAGACCATGCCTAGAATTTGAATCCTATAAAGTAAGGTTGGTAACCAGAGCAAGAAGAAAGCCCAGCTTAACTAATGAATAGACTGATTTAACCCCACACTAACAGCCTGAGAGGAGATGTGGCTCTTGCGGGAGTAACTGATGCCTCATATTTGTAGAGCACTTTAGAAATTATGAAGCACTTTGATGCGATGTTCACATATTTACAACAATAAGACGGGTGTTACAATGCCCACTTCACAGAAAAGGCTCCTAAAAGTTAATTGCTTGACCTAAGTTACATAGCAAGTGAGTGAGAGAATTGGAAAATTAACCCAGATCTTTCCTTTTTTTTTGAAGGAGTCTCGCTCTGTCGCCCAGGCTGGAGTGCAGTGGCATGTTCTTGGCTCACTGCAACCTCCACTTTCCGTAACCCAGATCTTTCTACTCTGCTCAGAGACCTGTTGATAATTGTGCTAGATGCCTCTCTACTCATAAAGTAGTAGAAAAATGACAATCCAGGCCGGGCGCGGTGGCTCACGCCTGTAATCCCAGCACTTTGGGAGGCCGAGGCAGGCAGATCACAAGGTCAGGAGATCGAGACCACGGTGAAACCCCGTCTCTACTAAAAATACAAAAAATTAGCCAGGCGTGGTGGCAGGCGCCTGTAGTCCCAGCTACTAGGGAGGCTGAGGCAGGAGAATGGCGTGAACCCAGGAGGCAGAGCCTGCAGTGAGCCGAGATCGCGCCACTGCACTCCAGCCTGGTGGACAGAGTGGGACTCCGTCTCAAAAAAAAAAGAAAAATGACAATCCAAATCACCTTTCTGTTCCTTGTCATCAGTGTATTAGAGAATTTTTATTTTCTTCTTAATCAACGTTTTATTACATTCACTGAGACTACTAATTCCAAAATAACAGAAACTATATTCAAAAATGAACTGGAGAATCTCTTCAGGACACCTTAAGCTCCCTAGCAATGGACTGCTTACTAGTGGTCACTGTAAGATTCATTTTCTTCGTTTCTGGACATACTCTGTGATAGTTTCATTTCGGTACTGGCCACCTTTTCAATATTTCAGTGGTAGAAAGCAGGTAAGAATTTTACCACCCAAAATATTTCTTCTCTTTGAAGAAAAAATCAATATTCCTTTTCTTTGAAGATAATTTTTTTCATATGCTAGTAGAAGGTATTCTTTTTCTTAAGTGGAGGAAATGTTTCATGCTTACAGAAACAGACAAGTAAATATTAGTATAATATGAAGCTATTAAAGAACAGTGAGATCAATAAAGAATATTTTGATACTTGAAACTATCAGTAAACTTCCTATAAAACAAGACCAAATGGTCAATTCTTGTGAAAAGTCTGTATCATGTATCTTAATGCCCCCTAACAACACTCAAGTCAGGAGACGAAAACCATTCACAATCAATGATATGAAATCACTGCTTCTAATCTAAGCACATGACCTGGTCCCAACTCAGGATTCACTCTTCCATTAAGCAGTTACGTCTTAAGCACCTAGTATTTTTAGGTACCACGTTAGGTAAACTCTAAATGAATTATTCCAAAATCAGTCAAAAGCTATGTCCAGATAAAACGAAAACAAAAACATGTACCTTTTCCTAACAGTAATCCAGCCACAAAAGCTTTCTCACAGGCCAAAGCTGTATCTTCCTTCCAATCACTTTTTGCCCAAAAGTAGCTGAAATGAAAGCTTGGCCACCAGTTTTTCCTGGAGTTCCACTCATCTTGAACCCACGCAAGGTGGTTTCTGGAAAAGAAAAATGTCAAAAGAGAGGGTCAATGATGTGAACAAATCTATATTACCAGAATTTAGACTTAGAGTCTACAGAAAGATGACAAGGAAGATGTTTCCAAGCTAAATTCTGAATATGGCCAAGGCATAACATTGGCAACAACAGGAAAGCAAATCCTTTTTTGTTCTCTTCTATCTCCATATCCCATTTTCCATTTCACTAAACAGACAGTTTAGCACAGTGTCTTCGAGTCTGTGCTAAGACTCGACGCCAGACTCCTGGATTCAAATATCAGCTCTTCCATTTACTATGTATGTGATTCTGGGCAAGTTGCTGAACCTCTCTGAGCTTCAGTGCCCTTGAGGACATTACCGGTACTGATCTCATAGGACTGTTATTAAGATTAAGCTATTCCAGTAGTAGGGTACAGCAGGTCTTATATAAAGCTCTTTGCATAGTGTCTGGTACACAGTAAATATTCAATCAACATTATCTATTACTATTACTTAAGTAAAAGCTTACTTAAAATTATATGCTGCCATGAATGACTATCCAAATTAAGATGCCATTATTATACAAATACATGAACAAATAGGTTAAACTGTTAAGTGCAGGCAATTCTATGTATCAGTGAATAATTTATTCATTGCATATATTTAAGGTATACAACATGTTTTATATACATAAACTTTTTTGTGTGGTGGGAACACCTGAACTCTACTCATAGTAAATTTCCTATACGCAATACAATATTAACTACAGTCTGTGTTGCACATTAGATCTCTATAATTTAATTGAGCAAATGCTTATTGGCACCCATGTGCCCCCTATGGTAGAACAAACAGCGGTTCGAAAAAATGAGCCTCTTTGCTTTCAAGGACCTTATAATCTAGTAGGAGTTTATTCAGTGCTTGAGATTTAGAAAATGGTTTACAGTGAGTGCGTCAACATATGACACCAAAACCATTTATAAACAGCACTGTCCCATCAAGACAAGTCAGATCTGAAGCCTGAAACAAGTTCCAACTGATACTGAATTGCCTAACAACTGGATATAATAAATATATGAAACAATTTTGTGATATCCCTTCTTCTCACACACTAAGTAAAAATAACAGGAAATTCATTTTCCTTTACTCAAAATGTGACACTAATAATAATATGAGCAGAGGTACACTTTTAGATACCCAGGTCACAATGGATTTAATGAGTATTTGTTGAATGAATAGTGTATGATGATCTTGTGAGGTCCTAAAAATACTCACTGAAAAAATGATCAAATACAGGTAGGAGGAAAGCTGCTTCCCACGTGATCTTACAAGTTAATGACGCACAAATCAGGAGTTTTTAGCAAAGAGTGATCCCTGCTAGTCTTTATTTCCAATTGGAAAACACATATGTAGTCCTTAGCAAGCAGCAGTGCTAAGTACAGGATTTATTTTGATGGCATAAAAAAAATTGATAGAATTTTTGTATGTTCCCCTTATGACTCTGTATTTCTTTGCTTCAGAAGAAAATGTACTCAGAAAACAGCTAAAGACACAGTTCAAAAAAAATCCAAAAAGTAAAGATCTTTAAAAATTGATAGATATTAGCTAAAATATTGGGAAATATTATTCATGATGACCTAGTAATAAATACTGTATGTTTCTTACCCCATTAAAGTCTTTTTCAGATATTTTGCCAAGTATTTCCAAGCAGTTATATTCTTAGTGCATCCGGCAAAATCTAAGACTCCAAATAATACCTCCAACCCCAGTTTACGGTGTTCTTCTTTTTCTGCAATGGTTGTAACAATTCAAGTTTACATAAGATATTGAAGTGTACAAAGCTAAAATATACATGTATACTTTATCAACTGTATATATACTTTACATATATGTTGTTGATAAAATACTGAATCATAAGCCTTCTGGTTAACAATTTTTAAAAATTCATTATGCTTTTACTCCTGCAATGAATCTGAAAAACTCAATAAAAATTCCTGCTAAGAGCTAATAGTGGTGAGTCTGATCTCAGTGTGGGTTACACTCCTCTACTGAGAACATTACTTAAAGTATCTGCCCTGTTTGGGCATTTTACACATGTTCTTTTATATTCAGAGTGGAACCTAGGCAGTCCTAGGACCAGTTTGGGCTTAGCCAACTTATTTCCTTCTATGAAGGAGTATGCTCTTTTGTATGGTGTGCTGAAATCTAGTAGGGATTAAAATGGAGTGAATTATATAAAATCGAGCCATTTCTCTTTTGCAAACTACTGCCTTCACATTGTATGACAGGAGTAGGCAAACTTTTTCTATAACGGCCCAGATAGTAAATATTTTAAGCTTTGCAAGGCATACAGTCTCTGTCACAACTACACAGTTCTGTCACTGTAGTGCAAAAGTAGCTGCAGGCAATACATAAATAGATGGACATCAACAGAACTTGATTTATAAAATCAGGCAAGGCGTGGATTTAGCTGATGGGCCATAGTTTGCTGGTCCCTAATCTATAGCTTGTCTACACAAGGTAAAAAACAAAATTTATTTATTACCTGATTTTCTAAGTAATGTATGGAATTCCAACATCAATTTATGAGATGGTACAATCTGATACAAAATCTGAAAGAAAGAACAGTCTTGTAATTTTTACATACTTGTAAAAGCATTTCTCAGATTTCAGCTTACTTCCAAAATAAAGTTTTTACTATCTAATATGCTCTCCATAAATTTATTAATTATTTTTAAACTACCTTGCTTTTTATCTAATTTCAATCTAAGTATAGAAAAGTATTCTCTGTAAAGCTGGGTTTTTTTTTTTTTTTTTTTTTTTTTTTTAAGTCCCTGCTAACAAGATAGTCAGGAGAATTGAGGGAAATAGGCAGGGACTTTTTATTTGCTCCTTATATACATCTATATTGTTTACCATGCTCAACAACTTAAAACAATTTATTTCAGAAGCCAGGACTGAAGAAAAAAAGAAAAAAATCAATTATCACAGAGAAAATATACTTATTTACTAAACAGAAGAGATCACAGAATATTTATATAAAGCAAAAAAAACTAAAAAGATTGGGAGTTAATTTCACAGATTGTGCTCAGGAACAGTTTACTAAGGGTATATGAGTAAATATTTTAACAAACTTTCACACAACGAAAAAATTTCTCTTTTAAAAAACAGGAAGGATTATTTTTATGAATATTCAAAAAATGGAATTTAAAGTAATACTGTATTTTTCATTTTAATATATTTAATTCTAGAAATGAATTCATTCTGCTTACTAAAGTATTTGACCTTACACTGAAGTAATTTCCAACAAAATTAAAAGTAAATTTTGTTAATTTCTGTTAATCGTTTTTAAAAAGATCAATCAAGATCAATACACCAATATCAGAGAATATTATTGAAATTTGGTTCCTAAGAAAGTCACATTTGTCTCATGATTTTATAGAATTCTGTTTATGGCTCAATTCACTTTTTTTTTTTTTTTTAATTGAAATATAACATGTAGCAGAAGTGTATACAAATCATGGCATCCAGTCAGTTTTCACAAAGTTAAACACTCAGGTAACCAGCACCCAGATCAAATAATAGCATATCACCAGAACGCTAGAAATCCTCCATTAGGGCCGGGCGCGGTGGCTCAAGCCTGTAATCCCAGCACTTTGGGAGGCCGAGACGGGCGGATCACGAGGTCAGGAGATCGAGACCATCCTGGCTAATACGGTGAAACCCCTCTCTACTAAAAATACAAAAACTAGCCGGGCGAGGTGGCGGGCGCCTGTAGTCCCAGCTACTCGGGAGGCTGAGGCAGGAGAATGGCGTAAATCCGGGAGGCGGAGCTTGCAGTGAGCTGAGATCCGGCCACTGCACTCCAGCCTGGGTGACAGAGCGAGACTCCGCCTCAAAAAAAAAAAAAAAAAAAGAAATCCTCCATTAGTTTTGAAAAATTCTTAGTCATGAGCCCTTCAAATGTTAGGGTTTTTTAAAAATTAGTTTGCTTGCTTTTGCCCTGTTCTATTCAGAGGTACTCCACCTCGGACTCCAATGACAAATATGTCAGATCTTTTCACCAATTCACTTGTATGCTCATTTCTGCACCTTTCATCCTTTTTGTCCTCCATGGTTTAGCCTGGTATTTTCTATGCAGCTCATTAATCCTCTCTTTTGCTATGTTCAATCTGCTATTAAACCCATGTATTGAGATCTTAATTCCAAATACTGTATTTTTCAAAAGGAAAAACAGAATCTTTCTAAATCCATCTTGTCTTGAATATAAATGAGATAAGTATTCAACAGTTATTTTCTGTAGCATTTTTAAAAATCTTTTCAAAAACACCATTAGTGACTGATAACCTGAATGAAAGCACAGTCTTGCTTTTGTTTTAAACACAATCCTTAATATTTTTTAATATAAATGAGCCAAAAGCTATCTTAACAGAGTAAAATAAAAATAGCAACTTCAAAGGTATTGTTTAGTCCAGCCTGGGCAACATAGCAAAAGCCTGTCTCTCCAAATATACAAAAAATTAGCCAGGCATGGTGGCATGTGCCTGTAGTCCCAGCTACTCGGGAGGCTGAGGTGGCAGAATCACCTGAGCTGGGGAGGTGGAGGCTACAGTGAGCCTCACGTGATCATGCCACTGCACTCCAGCTTGGTCAACAGAGTGAGACCCTGTTTCAAATAACAACAACAGCAAAGGATTATTTAGTAAAACAAAGCCTGTTGAAAAATTTATAAAACATAGTTTCCACATCTGAAGGTTTGATAATGCCAATTTTGATCATGAAAAGTATAAAGATAATCGGTCTTTTAAAAGAAAACAGAGATAAGAACTTTACTCTATCATTTCTTTAGGTTGAAAAGGACCTTTGTCTTTCACCCCTAAAATGCCATTATTAAAAAGTGAACACAAAATATACAAATAATTCCTATACTTTAACAACAAAAACCAAACACCCAATTGATAAAAGGGCAGAGGACTTGAATAGACATTTGCCAAAGATGATAAACAAATTGGCAATAAGCACATGAAAAGATACACATCACTAGACATTAGGGAAATGCAAACCAAAACCACAATCAGACACAGAGACCACTTCACACCCACTAGGATAGCGGTCCCCAACCTTTTTGGCACCAGGTACTGGTTTCGTGGAAGACAATTTTCCCACGGACCTGGGTGAGGGTCAAGGATGGTTTCAGGATTGCATTATTTATGCACTTTACATTTACTGTGCACTTTATGTTATTACATTATAATATATAATGAAATAATTATACAACTCACCATAATGTAGAATCAGTGGGAGCCCTCGCTTTCCTGCAACTGGATGATCCCATCTGGGGGTGATGGGAGACAGTGACAGATCATCAGGCATTAAATTCTCATAAGGAGCATACAACCTAGATCCCTCGCATGTGCAGTTCACAATACGGTTCGGGATCCTATGAGAATCTAATGCCACCGCTGATCTGACAGGAGGCAGACCTCAGGTAATGCTCACTTGCCTGCCATTCACCTTCTACTGTGTGGCCTGGTTCCTAACAGGCCACAGATACTGGTCATAACGATCCATGACCCAGGGGTTGGGGATCCCTGCCCTAGGATATCAATGATCAAAAAAGGGAATGGAGAATAGAAGCTGTTAGCCAGGATGTGGAATTGCTGGTGGGAATGTAAAATGTGTAGCTGCTATGGAAAACAGTTTGACAATTCCTCAAAAAGTTAAAGAATTACCATATAATCCAGCAATTTCACTCCTAAGTATACACCCAAAAGAAGTGAAAGCAGGGACTCAAACAAATACCTGTACACTAATCTTTAGAGCAGTATTATTTATAATAGCCAAACAACAAACACAACCCAAATGTCTACCAAAAAATGAATAGATAAGCAAAATGTTATAGGTACATAAAATGGAATATTATTCAACCTTAAATAAAAATGGCCATTCTGATATATGCTACGACATGAACCTTCAAAACATTATGCTAAGTGAAATTAGCAAGACACAAAAGGACAAATGTTATATGATTCCACTTATATGAGGTACCTAAAATAAGCAAATTCACAAAGATGGAAATTAACATAGAGCTTTTCAGGGGCTGGGAAGAGTGGGCAATGAGTTACTGTTTAATGAATAGTTTCTACTTGGGATAATGAAAACATTCTGGAAATAGACAGTGATGGTGGTTGCACAAAACTGAATGAATGTACTTAATGCCACTAAATTATGTGTTTTAAAAATGATCAAAATGGTAACATTTATTTTTGTATATATTTTCTCACAATTTAAAATGTTAAGCAATATTATGTACAACAACCCCATGAAACACTTAGCGACAAATTTAACAAAATACATACACTAAAAACTACAAAACAGTTCAGAGAGATATTAAAAACCTAAATAAATGGAGAGACATGCCATGTTTACACTTTGGAAACCTCAATACTGTTGAGATGTCAATTCTCTCAAACTGATCTATAGATTCAAAATCTCAGCAAGACCTTTTTGTAGCAACAGATAAATTGATTACACAATATGCATGGAAAGTTAAAGAACCTAGAAAAGCCAAAAGCAATTTTGAAAAAGAACAAATTTGTATGACTTTCATGATATGATTCCAAGACTTGCTACAGAGCTACAGTAATCATGTTAAGGCCATATGAGGTATTACTACACACCCATTAGAATGGCAATAATTCAAATTTAAAAGACCTACAATACCAACTACTGGCAAGGATGTGAAGAAACTGAATTTTCATATATCGATGTGGAAATATACATCACTAGAACACAACGGACTTCATATACAGCCTACCGGTTTTCAACAAAGTTCCAAATGTACTAAATGGAGAAAGGAGAGTCTTCAATATAATGCTGGAACAACCATATGGGAAAAAATAAATCTTGACCTTTGCTGCACACTACCCACAAAAAGTAGCTAAAAATCTACCATGACCTAAACATAAAACTATATAACACATCTAGAAAAAAAAAAAAAAAGAAGAGACTCTTCATTATCTTGAGATAGGCAAAGATTTCTTAGACAAAAAGTACTAACCATAAAAGAAAAAAAATGTATAAACTGAACATCAAAATTAGAAGTTTCTACTCTTTGAAAGATACTATTAAGGAAACCAAAAGGCAAGGCACAGAGAGAAAATATTCATAATTAATATTCTTCACAAAGGACTTATATCCAGATTATATAAAAATTTCCAAATCAGTAAGAAGACAATTGATCCCCCCAAAAATAGACTAAGTAGTTGAACACTTGACAAAAGAAGATATAGGAATGGCCAATAGACACATTAAAAGATGCTCGACATCATCAGTCATTAGGGAAATACAATTTAATGCCACGTGAGACACCACTATATACACCCACAAGAGGCTATTATTCAAAAGACCTCCAATACCAAGTGTTGGCACAGATGTGAAGAAACTGAATTTTCATATTGATGTGTGAATGTCAATGGTACAGTCACTTCAGAAAACAGTTGGGCAGTTTCTTAAGAAGTTAGGCACATACTTTCCTTACTACTCTTAGGCAGCAACTCCTCTCTCAGGTAGCTACCCAAGAAACATGAAAATATATGTGTATACACAATCTTGTACATGAATTTTCTCAGCAGCATCATTCACAATAGCCAAAAAGTAAAAAATTACCCAAACGTCCATCAAGAAGTGAATGTATAAAAATGAAATACTATTCAGCAGTAATAACAAATTACTAATATACACAATAACATGGATGCATCTCAAATATGTTATGCTGAGCAAGAGAAGCCAGATTAAAATGACTACATAAGAGTCCATTTATATGAAATTCTAGAAGAGATAAAAATTAATCTATAGTGACAATAAGCAGATGAGCGATTGTCTGGGGCCATGGGTGTGGGGACAGACTGACTACAAAGGGAAATGAAAGGCATTCCGGGGTGACAGAAATGTTCTCTTATCTTGATTAGAATGGTGGTTCATGAATGTAATGCATCTAAGCATATGCTTAAAATAAGTGTGTTTACTCTCTGAAAATTAAATTTCAATAAAGTTGATTTTCACAAAATATCAGTGCAGAGTATTCCAACCAGGTTTGAACAAGACTTCTGATCCTCTCTCCTCAGTCTCACCCAGGCAGCAGGAGATAATGTGAATGATACATACATGGAGATGGCAGCTGGAGCCAACTTTCTGTTTATCTCAGTGTACTGTACATTATTGTAATTTTCTGTGGATGCTATAAAAGTTAGAAAGCAATGGCCTAAGAATGTTTTAATGTAGATTCCCAACCCTGTTCAAACATTGAGAAAAAAATTCTATACCTTAAGCACACTTATCATTTTTGATCTCGGTGCCTTCTGTCTCTTTAGAAAGTTGTATAAGTAGATATGGGCATTTGGATTTGATGGAAACTTTTCATCATATGCATAATTGTTGAGTACCTCTTGGGCTCCATCTCGATCCCCATAGAATTCCAGCATCTATATAAAATAAATCATAATACCTTAGCTGAATTCTGTAAGACAGCTGTGCGAAAGATAATACACAGTATAAGTTTACTGATGGGTATTTTTTAAAAATCACAAAACTGACAGGGTTCCCATTTTTTCCCTATATTTTGTTACTACTAATAAAAAATGCAGCCACCTCAACATAAATTCTCTTCCTATAAAAAATAAGAGTCCTCAAAGCAGGGAACACTAATGCTTGAAAATGTGATGCAACTAACCTCAGTGCCCTACATCACTGCAGCCACAAAAGGAGTGCACAAGAATTGTAATTGCTTTCATTCTGTTCTCATCCTTACACAGGAATTTCCAGGTTATGATTTTGGAGATTATCTTCTGACAACACAAATATCAATTCACCACTCAATAACTTTCACAAAGCAAATTATTTATTGTTCCTAGTGCTTAGCACCAAGACCCTCAGTCCTTTTACGACGACTCTGGGATGACAGGACATTCTTACAAACTTCCAAAAAGTCATCATTCTTTATCTCATATATTATGACCCACTTTTTCAGATTTTTGTCCTCTTTCCTTCTATATTCCACCAAATCATAAAATATCTTACTGTGTTTCTTTTAAGCTCAACAAGAATAAGATTGAATTAACAATTACAACTTTACTGCTATTTATTTCATATATACTTGGCCACGACGGGTTATACAGTGGTGAAAATAAACAAATTCAGACCAAACAAGGGACATAATATTTTTGTTTCCTTTTAAATAATTTTTTCCATTAGTTTCTTTCTGATCAATAAAGATTAGGCATGGAGTCTTTGTAAAGGCTTTTGACAAAATAAAACCAATACATTTTATGAAAATTCTACTTACTTCTACATAACTCTTCACAAAAGGGTCCCAAACTCCAGGAATTTTAATCAATGCAGAAATATCTGCAGACGTCTTCCAGCTGTGGTTGAACACATCCTGGGCTACTGCGTTGTAAGCATAATCATCCTTATCTGCCCAAAGATAAAAGATCTTTTAACATTCATTAAACATTGAGGACTTCTATTAAAGTAGTAATTTAAAAAACTACCTGCGAGAAAAACTCAGTTCCTGATAGCTACAACGGCAAATTTCAACAAATATTTAAAGGAAAATACTAATTCTTCACAAATTCTCCCAAAAAAGGACAGAAAAGAATACTTCCTAACTTATTCTAAGCCAGTATTACCATGATACCAAAACCAGACAACACAATAAAACTACAGATCAGTGTCTCTTATGAATATAGCTGCAAAAATATTTAACAAAATACTAGCAAACTGAGTCCAGCAACATATAAAAAGCATTATACATCATGTCCAAGTGGGATCTATACTAGGAATGCAAGGTTGGCTTAACATCTGAAAATCAATTAATGCAAATAATAAAATAGAGATCTATTGATCTAAACCAAATCAAAAGAATACAGGACCAAAACCACATGATCATCACAATAGATGCAGAAAAAGCATCTGAAAAAACACAATAACCCTTCATGATAAAAACACTCAACAATGTAGGAATAGAAGGAACTTCCTCAATCTGATAAAGGGCATCTATGAAAAACTCATAGCTAACACTGAACTGAATGATAAAAGATTGCATGCTTTCCCCCTAAAATCAGGAATAAGACAATAAGTCTTTTCTCACTACTTTTGTCCACTATATTGGTGGTTCCAGCCAGGACAATTAAGCAAGAACATAACAAAAAGATATCCAAGATTGGAAAGGAAGAAGTAAAACTGTATCTATTTGTAGATGACATCATCTTGTACATAGAAAAATCCTAAGAATCCACTAAAAATTTACTGAACTAATAAATGAGTTCACAAAGGTTGCAGAGTACAAGATCAATACACAATAATCAACTGTGTCTACACACTTCCAATGAACAATCAGAAAATTAGGAAAACAATGCCATTTGCAAAAGCATCAAAAGTAACAAAATGGGTATAAATTTTACAAAAGAGATGCAAAATTTTACTCTGAAAAGTGATACTGTTGAAAAAAAATTTTAAAGACCTAATTGAATGAAAAGACACTCTATGTTCAGTTGAAAGACTTACTATTGTCAAATTGATCTACAGATACATGTAATTCTTACCAAAAACTCAGTTGGCCTTTTTGCATAAGTTGACAGGCTGATTCTATAATTCATATGAAAATGCAACGAACCAAAGAAGAACAAAAAAGACAGAGTTGGAGAATGTATTCTATGATTACAGCCAGACATGGTGACTCATTGCTATAATCCCAGCACTTTAGGAGGCCGATGTGGGTGGATCACCTGAGGTCAGGAGTTCAAGACCAGCCTGACCAACATGGTGAAACCCTGTCTCTACTAAAAATACAAAAAAATTAGCTGGGCATGGTGGCGCACGCCTGTAGTCCCATTTACTTGGGAGGCTGAGGCATAAGAATCGCTTGAACCCGGAAGATGCATATTGCAGTGAGCTGAGATCATGCCACTGCACTCCAGCGTGGGCGACATAATAAGACTCGGTCTCAGAAAAAAAAAAAAAAATTACTACGAAGTTGTAGTAATCAAGACTGTGTGATATGGGTACAAGCAGAGACATATGTAGATCAATGGAAGATTCAGAGTCCAGAAATAAACCTCCACATTTATAGGTAACTAATTTTCTTTTGTGTATGTTTAAGACAGGGCCTCACTCTGTCTCCCAGGCTGGACTGCAGTGGCATGATTTCAGCTCACTGCAGTCTCACTCTACCTCCTGGGCTCAAGTGAACCTCTCACCTCAGTCACCCAAGTAGCCAGGACTACAGGCACATGCCACCACACTCAGCTATTTTTGTATTTTTTGTAGAAATGCAGTTTCACCATGTTGCCCAGGCTGGTTTCAAACTCCTGAGGGCTCATGCAATCTACCTGCCCTGGCCTCCCAAAGTGCTAGGATTACAGGCATGGCCACTGCTCCCGGCTGCTAAATAATTTTCAATAAGGGTGCCAAGACAATTCAGTGGGAAAATAATAGACTTTTCAATAAATGCTACAACTGGATATCCACATACAAAATAATGAAGTTGGGCCCCTACCCACTCCATAAAAATTAACTCAAAATAAATCAAAGGCCAAAATATAAGAACTAAAACTTTAAAACTCTCAGAAGAAGTAAAAATCTTTGTGACCTTAGAGTAGGCAATAGCTTCTTAGATGTGATACCAAAACTACAAGCAACAAAAGAAAAAATAGTTAAATTAAACCTCATCAAATTAAATACTTTTATGCTTCAAAGGACACCATCAAGATAGTGAAAAGAAGGCCAGGCACAGTGGCTCACGCCTCTAATTCCAACACTTTGGGAGGCCGAGGTGGGCAGATCACTTGAGGTTAGAGGTTTGAAACCAGCCTGGCCAACATGGTGAAACCCCATCTCTACTAAATACAAAAATTAGCCAGGCATGGTGGCAGGCGCCTGTAATCCCACCTACTCAGGAAGCTTGAGGCAGGAGAATCACTTGAACCTGGGAGCCAGAGGTTGCAGTGAGCTGAGATTGCGCCACTGCACTAGAGCCTGGGTGACAGAGTGAGACTCTGTCTCAAAAAATAATAATAGTAAAATAAAATAAAAAGATAGTGAAAACCCACAGAAAAGCTGAAAATATTTCCAAGTCATGAATCTGATATATCTGATAAGAGAATTCTGTCTAGAACAACTAAAGAACTCTTATGACAACTCAATAATCTAAAAGCAGGTAACTCAATTAAAATATGAGCAAAAGATCTGAATAAAAATTTCTCCAAAAATGATATACAAATGGCCCATAAGCACATGAAAAGATGCTCAACATCATTAACCCCCAGGAAAACGCAAATAAAAACTACAAGATGCCACTTCACACCCACCAGGATGACTATAACAGAAAAGACAGATAATGACAAGTGTTGGTGAGGATGTGGAGAAATTTGCACCCTCATACACTGCTACTGGGGATGTAAAACAGTGCAGTTGCTTTGGAAAACAGTCCAGTGGTTCTTAAAAAGGATAAACTTAGAGTTACATGACCCAGCAATTTCCCTCTTAGGTATATACCCAAAAGAAATAAAAACACATGTCCATACAAAAACTTGTACATATATGTTCACAGCAATGTTATTCGAAATAGCCAAAAGTAGAAACAATCTAATTGCTCATCAACTGATGAATGAACCTAAGATGTGGTATCCACAATGGAATTTTATTCAATAATAGAAATGAAGTACCATTACATGCTATAACATTAAAAACATGCTTTCTTTGTCAAAATTTTCTGTTACCGAAAAAAAAAAAAAAAACATATTATGCTAAGTAAAAGAAGACCACATACTGTATGATTCCATTTGTATGAAATGTCCAGAATAGGCAAATATCTAGAGGCAGAAAGGAGATTAGTGGTTGCCTAGGACTGGAGGGGTGGGGAGAAATGGAGAGTACAGGGTTTCTTTTTAGGGTCATGAAAATATTCTAAAATTGTAGTGATGATTACAACTCTATGAATATACTAAAAACCACTGAGTTGTATATTTTAAGTGGGTGAATTTGTATGGTATGTGAATTATATATTAATTCTCAATAAAGCTATACAGAAAAAAAACATGAGAGATCACTATACTCAACAAACTGGCTGATATGAAAACTGACAATAGCAAGTGCTGAGGAGAATACAAAAAAAAGAAAACTCTAATCAGATTGTCAGTAAAGTACAAATTGGTAACCTCTTTGGAAAGAGTTTAGTATATTATGTACTACAGTTAAAGATGCACAAAACATATTCTATGACAATTCTACTCCTAGAAATGCATACTTAGGTGCACCGGTATACAGAAATTAATAGGGGTTAATTTCAAAGCAGAATTATAATAGCCCAAAATAATAACCTAAATGGCCATCAGTAATAGAAGGAATAGTGTGACTATCATAAAATATTTTATAACTATAAAAATGAAAAAATTAGAGCTATATCCAATAATATGTATTATCTTAAAACTGATTTTGAACAAAATATGCAAGGCCTAAAAGAACATATACAGTATGACTCCAAATACAGCATTCAGATATAGGCAAAGCTAAACCACATTGTTTACAAATGTATACATGAGTGGAAAGAGTATAAAGAAAAACAAGGGAGTGATTACTGTAAGTCAGGACAGGGATTTTCTTGAGAGAGAATGGGAGGAAATGTGATCAGGAAGGCACACAGGGAGAACTTTCAGGTTAGGGTGACAGTATTTTGTGTTCCTTAATCTGGGTGGTGGTTATGTGAATGTTCATTTTAAATTTATTCATTATATCTCACATTTGTTTTACATGCTTTTTCTGTATCTATTTCGCAATCTTAAAGATTTACAAGGAAAGTTACTCAAGTCTTTCAAAAATAGCTATTAGAAGCACAAGATACTGCAAACCAAACAGAGGCACTGGTATCTTTTTCCCAGTAGATCGATTAAATACATAGCAATATGAACTTAGAAATGAGGTGATAGGAAAGTAGGCAAGACATGATATGGAAAAAAAATTTTTAAAAAAGGGCTGGGCATGGTGGTTCACGCCCATAATCCCAGCAGTTTGGAAGGCTGAGGTAGGAGGATTGCTTGAGCCCAGGGGTTCAAGACCAGCCTGGCCAACACAGTAAGACCCCATCTTTACAAAAAAAAATTAGTCAGGCATGATGGTGCACACCTGTAGTTCCAGGTCCTCGGGAGGCTGAGGTGGGAGGATCACTCGAGCCCAGGAGGTCGAGGCTGCAATGAGCTGTGATCATACTACTGCACTCCAGCCTGGGTGACAGAAAGACTCTGTCTCAAAGAGAAAGGGGCAGATCCCTGAGTATAAATTGTGTTTGAATTTATTATAGAAGGAGGTTCCTAGTCACCAAGTGCATCAACCTCAACCAAGACAGAGCCACACATATCAGCAAGAAAGTCCCAAGCTGACTCCAAATAAAAGTTCACATGGTAAGTGCCTATGAGTTTCGTTATAAAGAACTAGTCCTAACTTTTTTTCTCGTTAAATAGACACTTGAGGTGAATGATCATCTAAGACCTCTACATATTATCCCATCATCATCTACTGTTGCTACATAACTGTCAGCTATGGAAAGGTACTGAATCATCTATCCACAGAAGTAACATTACAAATGGGATGTTCCAACAGCTTTAATCATCAAATATTTGCTTGAGTTTTACCTAACCACGTGTAAGAAGAACAGTAATATTGACTTTAAAACTAACCTAACCAGTGAGTAAGCTCTTTTGAGAAAGAAATATTACACCAGAAAATATGACAAGACTAACAAAAGAAATAGAGGAATATGACATCAAAGACTGATTAGTCTAAATGGGAAGACATCTACACTAATAAAATACACATGAAAAAACTTAGCACAATTAGAAAGCAAGAGATGAATAGCCAAATGATTCAGGCTGAACATGCAGCTGATATATTAAGTTTAAGGTGTAAGAATGAGGGGTTGGGACAGCAATCCAATGAGTCTTGAAGAGTAGAGAGCATTCTAGACGAGGAGACTCTACAAAGACCTCACAAGATTATTGTGATGAAGACAGCATTTCAGAGTATCTTGAAAGAAGAGGGAAGGGAGTCGAAGTTAGTGAAACTACCTGCCCAGAGACCAAGGAGATAACACTTATCACATAAGGAAATACTGCTTACTTAGTCCTAGTATTTAGGACTAAGCAGTATTACTTACTTAGGACTAAGATATGGAGGAGAATGAAAACAGAAGGGGTTAATCCTAGAGAGACTATGGAGAAACTATACAACGAAGCAATTTGCAAAGAATCATACAGCTCCAATGAATGCAAATCTGGGCATAAATGAAGCTGATAACAGCACTGAAGGTTAAGAGAAGGGGAATCAGTTTGAGAACTGAATGGTCAACTCCTGGTATAGTCAAAAAATCAAGGAAATTGTCCATTATAACCTTTATACAAAACTGAAATGACCATCTTGACGTATTCTTTAAACATATTATTCTGAGAAATAGCATTACAAAATAAATTAAACTCCATTCTAGGCAAACAGGAAGAAATGTTTATTATACGTAATAATGACTGCTAAAGAAAACCTGTAGCCTTTCTTAGAAATTGGCAAGGACTTTCTTCTTGACCAAACTCCAGCCAGGCTCCTCTAAGCTCTCTTCTGAACTAGGCCTCAAACTTGGCCAATAAAAACTTGAACAGACAGTAACATAGTTTCTAACAGCTCAAGGCCACATCCCCAGGATTACCCCAGCCCCTCTTGAAATGCATGCCTGGGAAAACTCCAGAAAAATTTACTGGTGGTTCTGCCTTCTGCTTTTTAGGCTCCCCATCCCCACCCCTTACAACCCCAAGTCACCTCCACAGAAACTGGAATAGAGCTTAGCTCTTCCTCCTGTCAGTAGTTACTGAATCAAACCTGTCTTCACTGCTCTAATGTCTGGCTGTGTTTATCCTCGTCTAAACCACATTCAAAACAGCAACGAACCTAAAATGATCATGAACTTAATTATGAACCATCTAATTTGTGACTGAAGCTTTTTATATATCAGAAGTATTATAAAGGATCAAGAATTTTAAATCCATAAAAAGTCTGCTCACTGTAATATCTGGATGAAGTCAACAGGGAAATTACTAGATTACTCCTTAAGATCCCTCTGCCCCTCAGTCTCATCACAAAAAAAAGTTTACTTGTGTTTACTCACCAAGCTTTGACAATTCCATCTTCTTTTTAGACCAGGTGTAATACTGTAAAAGCCCTTTATAGGCCTGAATAAGGTTGATTAATATTCCCCGGGAAGATGTGTTTTCACCATGTCTCCATGTCTCTGCCTCACTCAGATTTCTCTTAGCATCTTTAAGCATTCCGTGATGCAGAAGGTATAATGCATGTTGTAAAGAGATCTGCAAAAATAATAAGGGCACACTGCTATTTAAGACATTTGATAACCATTAGTCAAAAAGCTCAGTAAACATATAACACATGCTGGGCTAAGACCTTGGTAGGATACAAATAACTTGACATTGAAAATTTTGATGTTGGGGACAATCTGGCAAAGAAGTAAGACATAGGAAACAATTAACACTATGCAAATATGAGCTAAATTATGTAAACTTACAAACAAAAGACAGTGTGATATACTGAGGAAAAAAGAGGCTTTGAAGATGGAGTGTCTTGGTTAATACACCACTTAAAAACTAAATAAGCCTGGGTCAATTATTCACCCTTCGTGAGTCTCATTTGTTTTACGGGAACATTATTGCCCCTTCAGAAGGGTGTTTTCAAGATTAAATGAGATACTACTTGCAAACCACCTAATAGTTTGGCTCATAGCAGACATTCAATAAATATTACTATTTTATACATGTTATATAAGCTTAGAGAAAATATGTTAATAAGGGATGTTGAAGAATGACTTCAGTTCAGATGGAAAGGAAAGTGTATCCCTGACACAGGAGAAGCAGGAAGAATAATTATACAAAGAATGAGTATTACAAGAAGGGAAGACATCAAAGAGGAGAATAACGAGAAATACAATTAATCATATGGGTAGAGCCAAAGTACTGCAATAATTTGTCAACTGGCCTCTCCATTCCTGCCTCCCTACAATTCATCTTTAAAGTGGCTACCAAAGAAATCTCATCTTGTTAGTTATTTGCATAAACTCCTTCAATGGCTCCCACTGACTACAGAATTAAAATCCAAGTTCCTAGGGTGCAGCACACAGCGCCCAGCCTACTTCCTCCGACTTCTATCCAAATGATTTTTAGAGTAACTATTGGATGCAGGGCTTTTGAACTCTTTATAACTCCTGCCACACAGGGCTGCCCTTTCCCCTAACCTGCCTAGTGAACAGCCAACAGCTTTTTCAAACTTATCTCAAGTATTACTTTCATTCTTTTCCTGATTCCCCTATCCATTAAATCCTAACCCTCTCTAGTTCCAGAGAACTGGACATTTTCTCCTTTATCTTCTCACTATATGTTACATTTCTACTATGGTAGCCATAACACTTAATGCCATTTACATGATCTTCCTCTACTATAAGAACCATGTCTAGAACAATACCTGGTAAGCGGCAATAAGTGTTTTTAAAATTATTAACAACAAAAAAAGTTTTATTATCTATCCTAATTATCACTCTCAGACTCTTATTGAGAAATGAGGTTCCCTTTCAGTTTCTTTACTTCAACCGAGTAGATTCTAGGAGCCAAAAGGGACCTAACCAACAGTTTAAACTTCACACTCCCTCCCCAATCAAATGGCTATCCAGTTTAGACCTGAAAAAACAGATGCACAGCACACATCAGGGTAGGCCATTCCCATTTCCAATTGTTTAGTTAGAAAGCTTTTCTTAAGTAGAACTGTAAACTGCCTCCATTTAATTTCCACTCACAGTATACCTGGTCTACCAGAGAACAAAACCATAAGAGCACCTGGCACATAAAGTAGGCACTCAAAACATTTTTTTAAAGCAAAGCATTTACAAACCTGTATTGAAAAAGTGCTGAGACAAAAACAGAGAGAGGGAGATACAATATTTTGAAAATTTCTCAATCTTCTTCAATAAGACTTTTACAAAAGAATATATGGACTTGGAGGTCAAGATTCCACCTAAACATTAGGAGTATTAAAATATTTTCACGTATTTAAATTCCCAACTTGTTTAGCTCTTTCCTTTTTCTAAACACCAACTCTAAGCTCAAATGACTTCAGCAAACATTTCAGAATTTGGCCCATCATCATACCACCGCGATCTCTGAATAACTGATTTTTGCAGCCAGAAGAAATATACAAAAAAAAGGAATTTTCAGTCAGACAACACGGGAGATGACTGAAAATCAAGAAGTGAATGGTTCTCATAATGCTCTTTTCTTTCAGTTTTTCTTATTTATCCAGATGCCTTATCCTTGTCCCACATTTTTTAGGTTAACTACCTTATCACTGACACAAGCAATAAAAAAAAAAAAGAATACCACAAGGGTAAATTCACAAAGCCCATATTCTCACCTTTAAATAATTCATGACGCCAATATTTTTCATCCGGTCAGCAAAAGTATTGAAAGTCTCCATGTTGCTTTTGGGATGATAAAATAGAATTTCACTTCCAAGCTTCCAAATAATCTGTCAAAGCATAGCATAAATTACTGCCAAAATGTAAAACTTTTGCCTTATTCAGTTTCTGTCTAAGATATTGTTTTCCTGATTACAACATTAATAACCTGTGATTCCTTTTCCTAGAGACCACTACTGTCAACATTTTACTCCACTTTGCCATGTAAAATTAATACTACTTCCTTATGTGATAAAATAGTTTCAACCTTCTAGATTTCTATTAAAATACCAGATAATATAATAGTATCATTACTAATTTAGTAGTTTAAAGAAAGGCAGTTAAGATACATATTTAATATAAAATGTTTAATTGGCATGGAAGGAAGAATATTAAAGTCAGAAAATTTGGGTTCTAATAATATTGGCTTCTTCATTGTTCTCAGCCTCATCTTTATCATCTGCAAAATGAGGGCAACAAACTACCTATTTCCTGAGAGCTCATCAAATTCTACAACTATTGACTACATTTATTCTATATTTAGAATGCCAATTTAAGAATTTTCATTAGCTATGGACAAATCTTAATAAAAAAAATTTTATCCTCAGATCACCAAAACTTTGGGGGCAGAACTTGGAGCTCTTTTTTCATGAGAGCAAATCTCTATTTCTCTAACCTCAATTTCAAGTACAACAGTAATACTAACTTCAAAGTAAATTAAACTGAACCATAAATCAATTATTTCTATGAACATACACATTGGTTATATGTGGATACACATACTATCACTGGTATAATTATATATGATACACATATTATCATTTGGTATAATGATCCTCATCTTCCCAACTCAGAGATATCAAGATTTCATTTGTAGAATATCACACTGTAGTATCTGGGAACTTAAAGAAAACCTGGGTCTTGGATCACCTACCACCAGGGATGGGTAAATGCAGGGGGGAAAAAAAAGCAGGCAACAAAAACAAAAAAAGAAAACTTCGAGATTATTATAGCTATTCTTACACCCAGTGTACACAATAATTACATGGGACACCTGTTAAAAATAGATATTCTATTATAGGCTCACATCTGTAATCCCAGCATTTTGGGAGGCCGAGGCGGGCGGATCACGAGGTCAGGAGATCGAGACCATCCTGGCTAACATGGTGAAACCCCGTCTCTACTAAAAAGACAAAAAATTAGCCGGGCGTGGTGGCAGGCGCCTGTAGTCCCAGCTACTCAGGAGGCTGAGGCAGGAGAATGGCGTGAACCCGGGAGGTGGAGCTTGCAGTGAGCCAAGATCGTGCCACTGCACTCCAGCTTGGGTGACAGAGTGAGTGAGACTCCATCTAAAAAAAAAAAAAAAAAAAGATATTCTGACTCAGTAGGACAGGGGTGTGGAGTAGAGGAATTTATACTTTCAACGAAAGCCTTCGGTGATCCAAATAGAGCCAAAGAAGTGCTCAAAAACCATTCATCCAATTCCTTCATTTTACAAAACAAAATCTGGACAAGAAGAGGCTGTAACATGTCCAGTGTTTCACAGGTATATGTAACTTAAGTACATAAATTAAATTTTCAATGAATGGTTAAATTTTTTTTCAGCTTTCTTTCTTTTTTTGCTTTAAAAGATAACTAATGGATGCAATGGTGACTATGTCAGTAAAACCTATGAGACACTCATGTCAAGTTATTTGTGGGTAAACTGTCTTTTACTGAAGAAATTTAGTAGTATATGCCAGGCACTGTTTTAATCCCGCCCTGTGAAATTTACCTTCTATGCAGAGAGACAAACAATAACCAAGAAATATAATTAAATTGTCAAGTGTTAGGGGAAAAGAATGGAGCAGGATAAGGAGATCAGGAGTGCCATTCAGAAAGTGCAGGTTGCAGATGGAGTAAGGCAACTGCAATTTTAAATAGTCAAGGTAGGCCTCATTGAAAAGGGGCTTTGAAGGAGGGTGGCTATAGTGATAGCTGAAGAAAGAGCTTTCCAAGAACTGGTTAAGGCAAAGGCAATCAGTCAGGAATATGCCTGGCCCATTCAAAGTAAGAACAAGGAGACCAGTGAAGATGGAAAAGAAAAAACAAGCAGGAGAATACAGGTTGAGTATCCCTTATCTGAAATCGTTGGGACCAGAAATATTTCAGATTTGTAATTTTTTCAGGTTTTTAAATATTTGTATATACATAATGAGACTGGGGATAGGACCAAAGGCTAAACATGAAATTCACTTATGTTTCATATACACCTATACATACAGCCTGAAGGTAATTTTATACAATATTCTTGAAATTTTGTGCGCAAAACAAAATTTGTATATATGGAACCATCAGAAAGCAAAGGTGTCACTATCTCATGTCAGTACTCAAAAAGCTTTGAATTTTGTAGCATTCTGGTTTTCATATTTTTGAATTCGGAATGCTCCACCTGTTTCAGGAGATGAAGTCAGAGAGGTCAAACAAGGAAAGGGAGTGAGCACATCATATAGGAATTTACAGGCAATTATGACTTTGGCTTCTACTGAATGAAATGGAAAGCCATTACAGTGTTTTCAGCAGAGGAGTGACATGATATGACATGTTTTAAAAAGCTCACTCTGAATCATTAGTCATTAGAGAAATGCAAATCATAGTCAGGAGGATGCCACTTCACAACCACAAGGATGACTATTATCAGTAAGACAGGACAATAACAAAATATTGGCAAGGATTGGAGAAATTAGAAGCCTCAGATATTACTGGTGAGAATATAAACATGGCCACTTTGGAAAATAGTCTGGCAGTTCCTCAAGAGGCTAAACATAGTGTTACCATATGACCAGCAATTCCACTCCCAGGTGTAGACCCAGGAGAAATTAAAACAAATGTCCACACAAAAACCTGCACACAAATGTTTGCAGAAGCATTATTTCCAAAAACCAAAAAGCAAAAACAACCTAAGTGTCTAACAGCTGATAAATGGACAAATAAAACATGGTATTTCCATATGACAAATTATTTGGCAATAAAAGTAATGAAGTACTTATACATGCTACAACATGGATAAACCATGAAAACATTATGCCAAGTCAAAGAGACCATTTACAAAAGGCCACATATTGTACGGAACCACTTATATGAAATGTCCAGAATAGAAAATAGATTAGGCTGGGCACAGTGGCTCACGCTTGTAATACCAGCACCTTAGGGATGCCGAGGCGGACAGATCACTTGAGGCCAGGAGTTGAAACCGTGTCTTCACCGACAATACAAAAAATTAGCTAGGTGTGGTGGTGCATGCCTGTAATCCTAGCCAACCAAGAGGCTGAGGTACAAGAATCACTTGAACCCAGGAGCTGGAGCAAAGATCATGCCACTGTACTCCAGCCTGGGCAACAGAGCAAGAATCTGTCTCAAAAGAAAACAAAAAAAGAAAAAGAAAGTAATAGATTAGTGGCTGTCAGTGTCTGGCAGCTGTGAGGAGGGATAGGGAAAGACTGCAAGTGGGTACAGGGTTTTGGTTTCATGTGAGAAAAAAAGGTTCTAAATTTAGAGTGTGGTAATGGTTGGCTGCACAACTCTGTAAACATATGAAAATTATTGAACTGTACAATTTAAATGGATGATGATGTATTAACAATGTCTTGACAAAACTAAAAAAAAAAAAGGATCTGGTTGGAAAAAGAGAGCAACTCTTTCAAGAAGTTTTGCTGAAAGAGAGTAAAACTAGGAAGCATAGTTAATGGGGGAAGTTTGGGTGAAGAGATGATTTTAAGATAGAATAGACTGAGTATGGTGGCTCACACCTGTAATCCCAGCACTTTGGGAGGCCAAGGCGGGCGGATCATGAGGTCAAGAGATTGAGACCGTCCTGTCCAACATGGTGAAACCCCATCTCCACTAAAATACAAAAAAATTAGCCGGATGTGGTGGTGCGCGCCTGTAGTCCCAGCTACTCAGGTGGCGGAGATTGCAGTGAGCCAAGATTGTGCTACTGCCTGGCGACAGAGCAAGACCCTGTCTCAAAAAAAAAAAGAGTAACAAAATTTTTACATGATGATGGGAAACATCCATAAAGAGGGGGGAAAAGGAAGAATTATTGGAATGAATATTTTATTTTCCTTTAAAATAACAGGTAAAAAGAAGTGTGTAAATAAGGTCCCAATACAAACTCTCCACCCAAAAGTAGTTTTAGTAGCTTTTAGCAAAATCACTGAGATTCTGTAAAAGCTACTATAGGTGAAGGTGAAGCTGGAGGCAGAAATTCCTGGGAATCTATCATTTCTTCCAGCAAACTCAAACTTTGTTTACCTCAGGTGCAGCCTGCCTTTTGTAGCTATCTGAATCTTCCAAGGTCTGAAAATAACTGTACATGTATTCTGCAGCTTGCTGCCATTGGTGCTTCAGCAGAGCTTCTTGGATAAAACTTAAACAAGCACTTGTTGTCTGAGCAAAATCCTTCTTCCTTTTCCCTCCAATGGCTATAAAAATGAAAAAGAAAAGAGTTTTTATCCACAATGGCTCCAGTTCAACTATTCAAAAAACTTACTTCTGATAAGAAGTTTTAACAAGTAAACAGTAGGCATTACTTGACCCAGCCCATTTCCAGTATCAAAGCCAGCTTCACTTGAAACAACCCCTTCCACATTATATTAATTATTTTTAGCAGATAAAAAAATATCTAATTTGATGTTTTGGGGCTACTAGAGTCACCAGAGCCTTTAAATCTGATTCAATCATCCTTTAATCCTTGTGCGAAATAATTTGGGGAGAATCTCTCAAACAGGCCCCCAAAAGCACAGTCCCAGGTATTTAGAATGGGTAAAATGTCAGGGTCATTCTAGGCAAACATGGTCTTTATTACCTACCCATGTTCTGCACACTCCAAGTGGGCTTTTATTTTTTAAGGACCAAATTCCTAGTAACTCAACGATATTAAATACAAATGAGCTTAAAACAGTTGCAAAAATAAACATTTATATCTCTAAAAGTATTGGCAATCCCAATGTTAAGAACATTTGGGCTTAGATACAGGGCTATTATATGAATGACTAGTTACATTGCTACCTCTTCTTCTCTTCCCACAGAACTATGAGACCCCTCTAGTCCAGCTGGGTAATTGTACCCCAGTAGGTACACAAAGACCAACAGGTACTTTGCAAAGATACTTTTAAAACAATTAACTTGCAGATCTTTGATTTCCTTACATACTCTTTCCACAAGTTAATCTCCTAGACAGCTGTGCCTACATAGTCAAAGCTTCACAATCAAAATCATTACATATTATCTGAAGGTGAAAACACAGGTGTTGAAAAAGTAAGTAACTCTAACATCTCCTTTTGCAAGTCAGGCAATTCCCAATTCTTTGCTTATCAAAACTGCAAAACAACATAATTTTTTACAATAAATCATTATGTAATTTTTCATGAATAATTTAGAAGAAATTCAAGGACCTGATGCATGGCTATAATTAAACTCCATTCACTGCCATCTTCTTACTTATGTGACTAAGGTTTCTCAGAATTTATGTCAGTTAAAAAAAAATAGCATAATCAATGCTAAATCTTTTCTCATCCTAGGAATACATAAAAGTCACCCACAAATATATATTTAAAAAATTGGGAAAAAGTTTTAGATAACTTTATTAAAAAAAAAAAAGAAAGAAAAAGAGAGTCTTGCTCTGTCACCCAGGCTGGACCGCACTAGCACAATCATAGCTCACTGTAGCCTCGACCTCCTGGTTCAAGTAATCCTTCCTTTTGGCCTCCCAAAGTGCTGGGATTATGAGCATGAGCCACCACACCTGGCCAGCAACACTTTTAATACGTGTTATATTGATCAGCTATGTACAACTATTAATGATAGCAACGTCCCAACCTAGAAAAAGTTTTAATTCTTAAAACTTACAGGATATAAACAAAAAAAGGGTAAATGTTGATACATAACTTTTATTGCAAGAAGTACAACAAAAAGGAACATAAAATTCCATCTATTAAAAACTTTTTCTTAATTTTTAAATGGATAACGCAAGGTATTAAAACCGTATGTCACTCCTATGCTATCTGGACTCCATCACATATAAAGTAATATATATTCATTTAAAAATACCAACGTGCTAGAAATTTTATCTCTTGAAAATATTAAACATGCAATAAAATATTTTCAGATGATTCCTTAAAACTGTGCAAGGTAGTACTCAATTTTTCAGAAAAAAGTAGGGGATACAAAAGTGAAAAATTTGAAGACTACTGCGCTAGTGTTCTCAGACTTTTGAATGTACATACAAATCACCTGGGGACCTGCCCTTGCTACTCAATGTGGTCCTGGAACATGCAGCAGAAGTATCACCTGGAATCTCATTACAACTACAGAGTACTATGCCCAGCTCTCTGAATCAGAAGCTGCATTTTATAAGATCCCCACACCAAAGCTGCTCAGCGTCGGTGGCAATACCAGCCAGCCAGCCTAGGAAACTGACAAAACACCTCATCCTTAAAACATCTTTTATTTACCTAAAGGAGAGAACTGTTCTCAGGCTAAGCTCCCTTCCATCGCTCAAGCTTTCACAACTGAGACTACAAATTGACTTTAGATAACTATACCTAAATGCTTGGAAAATACTTTTGTCTTCCAACCTAGCCTAGTTACCTCAGGAAAAGTTCTCCTCTCATTTCATTCTTTAATGAGCAAAAGAGAGTCTTACTTGATCCTGATAACTTTAAGAAAAAAAATTGTCAAGGAAAACACATTTTTACATGGAATAGAGATGTACAATAAGGAACTACTGTCATCAACCTAACTTCTTTTTTTTTTTTTTTTTTTTTTTTGAGACGGAGTCTTGCTCTGTCGCCCAGGCTGGAGTGCAGTAGCCGGATCTCAGCTCACTGCAAGCTCCGCCTCCCGGGTTCACGCCATTCTCCTGCCTCAGCCTCCTGAGTAGCTGGGACTACAGGCGCCCGCCACCACGCCCGGCTAGTTTTTTTTTTAATATTTTTTAGTAGAGACGGGGTTTCACCGTGTTAGCCAGGATGGTCTCGATCTCCTGACCTCGTGATCCGCCCATCTCGGCCTCCCAAAGTGCTGGGATTACAGGCTTGAGCCACCACGCCCGGCCAACCTAACTTCTAATATGCTACTCAAAGAATCTGGAAACTTATCAGTCTGTCAACAAATATTTTTCGGGCACCACTGTGTGCTAAGCACTACTGCAGGTACTCATCATATAGCTTCAATCCAGACTGGCCCTGTCTTCAAAGTTTTTGTTCTAAGGGGCTTGCTGGGCATGCCCTTCAAAATGCCAAAAGCTATCTACCAGCATAAAAAATAAATACAGCAATTGTTAGGCAATTTTGTTTTCCTATTATGGTTAATTACCAGCACAATGTCAATATTACTTCCAAGTATTTTCTCATTGCAGACCAAAAGTATTTTGGGTTTAACAGGCTATCCACGACATATAAAATATTTCTAAGCATGTAAATTTTGGTCTTAAACCTATCTGCTTGCAGACTGACTCAGACTTTCTATAGAACACTGGTAACAGAAACATACCCAAGTATGATATAACTATAGGAAATTTAAATTATTAGTTCCCTACCAGGGATGAAGTAGCACTATCTCTGAAGTATCATTCATTCAAATCTGCCTTAAGCCATGTGCATTAATCCAGCAAAACTAAAATGAGGAGAGGAAAGGCACTATTATTTTTAAACACTCACTATGCATGAGATACTATGCTAGGTACTTTACATATATTGTCTCATTTTAAAAAATATATCTCAGTGGTTAAAAGTGTAGGCTTTGAGATCAGACAAACCTGGATTTGACTTCTGATACCACCACTTACGAATTTAATGTCTTTGAGATTCAGTTTCCTCCTACCTGAACTGCCTAGCACAAAAATTTATTGAGAATTTACTGAGATCACTAAATGAGATGATACTTAGATCGAAAGAAAAAAATGGAAGCGAAATTTTAGGAGCCAAGGAATCTGTGTCAAGAGGAGAAAAGTCTGGGCAAAAAAATACATATTTAAGGGCAGTAAGTAAAATGCTGGTTCAAATGTAATCCCAAATGTAAACCACTCAATATGCCAGCATACAGATAATAGCTTCTTTTATTTATACTTATATTAAATAAATTCTTATAGGGAATTCATCCCATAGAAAAACATACTTGCATTTATATTAGATAAAAATGGGGGAAATTTTATCCCATAGAAAAACATGCTTGCATTTACATTAGATAAAAATGAGGGAAAATGCTCTTTTATCTAGGCCGGGTGCAGTGCCTCACACCTGTAATCCCACCACTTTGGAGGCTTGAACACTTCCTAGGCATGTTTTCCTCAATGGCAGAGACCATATCTTCTTCATCTATGACTCCCCAATATTTAATCAATGCCAGAGATAAAAGTGCTCAGTAAGCATTACTGGAAAAAATGTGTATCTAGCATAATACAGACTACTGTTAATCCAAGGTCAAAGAGTTCTAAAAGAAAAAACATTTTTTTTTGGCTTAAAAACACTCCACATATTCCTCTTGAAAATTAAACCAGCCTGGTTATTCATTTTGTATCCATATTGAATCTTACCATCTCCTTACATTTAAGTTAAGATAGCTCAATGTTACTGTTTTACTTACCCACAGTTTCTATGTATGTTTGAAGCCAAGGAAAATGCATTCCTGCCCCAGTGAGCACAGATGTTTCCACTTCATCATCTGTCACAGGCCCTTTTAATTCTTCACTGAAATCACTCATACCTATTACAAACTGAGATATCAGTTACTTTCTATACATCTTAATCCACAGTCTTCTGAGTTGTACAGAAAAACAGCTTTTTATCAAATAAATACAATTTGATCAGCAAAATGCATTATACCTGTCAGCTCTTTTAAAGTAAAAAATGAATTTAACTATGTCAGCAACAGCCAAAATGAATGAGACATTAAAAAGACCGAACTACTACTGTTTCAAGTCCATATAAAGATAAGTAAGATACTGCCCCTTTAATTTAAAAAAAATCTCAAGTCTAGACGAAGAAATAGCAAAACATACAATAACAAAACAATACGAGAAGTACAATAAGAATAGTACTAGCAGCTAATATTCATTAGGCCCTTACTATGCACCAGAAGTATAAATTATCTAATTTAATCCCCACAGCAATCCTGAGGTGGGTACTATTACTTTCTTCCATGTTAAGGTTGAAAAAACTGAGGGGCTTAGTGAAATGATAGAACCTCCCTAATCACAAAAAAGGTGAGGACGTTATTCTAGGAAATAGAACACCAAACTACTTAGCATGACTAGAAGTTGGGGTGTGTGTGGAGAGGGGTGCGGAAGGTGAGAAACGAACCTAGAAAAATAATCATAAGCCAAGCTGAGTTTGGACTTACTCCTAAAGATGCTCAGGGCCCCTTCCTCATTCCCCATATGAAATCGAGTATTAGTGCCCCTGATACTGCTTCCCAAATTTCCCCAATTCCCCTCTTCTTTGCAATCCTACAGCACTACCCTAGTTCAAGACCCCTTCAAACAGTGCCTAGATTACTGCGTTAGCTTTCTAAATAATTATCCTTGTTCAGATTTTGCTTCTCTGCATTACACCCAGAGAAAACCTTCTAAAATCAAATTCTGTAGCTACGAGTATGAATTATAAGTAACAACTGAATTTGAATCCGACCCATCATGTATTTTGAGTAGCAGTTACACAAATCCTCCCTTTCCAAATCCTCAAAAATCCAAATTGGTGTCCCGCAGTTGCCACGGCAACCAAAGCTTCTCTATCCCCTTCTCTCGTTCTCAGACTCCAAGGGTTTCAGGTATTAGGAGGAAATATCAGGAGAACATGGATGAATCCTGACACACCCCTTACCGTCCCATTTAAACGCAGGAACCACGGACGATATCTGCGGCACTTACCCGCTTAAAATTAGAGCTCCTCAGTAAAGCTAAACTCAGTCTCCGACTCCGGACCACGTGAAGGAATTCCCACCGGAAGACGGGTTAGGAGAGCTTTATATGAGCATGCGCAAAACCTGGTTTAGGCATTCAGGCTGCGCGCGGCCCAGCTCGTAACTCTTGCGGTAGCAGGCGTGTTGTTGGCCTCGCCTCGACCCCGGAAGTGACTTCTGGAAGTGACCCAGGAAGTGACAGTGAACGGCCTCTCTCCGATTAGTTTTGCCCGAGTTTTATTTTTGTCTGTCTCAGCTAGAAAGTGGGAGACTTTCATTTAAAATGGAAATTGGGGCGAGGGGTCGGCGGCTGGGCGAAGGGAGCATTCAAAAGCGCAGAATGTCACTTTACCCGAGAAATTCACTACGATGGGCCATTGGTTTCTGGTTGGCTCGCAGGCGCACTGCACGAGTGGAGGCGTGGTTAGTGGCTGTGACGAGACAAATCCATGCATATCCTGTTCATTGCGAGCCTGAAAGTTCTTTTCTATTACAGTTTTAGCTTTGGGTTTAATTGGTTCGACTCCCTTCTCCACAATTTGGGCGAGAATTTCTTTTGCCTTCTGAGCAAAAATTGTTCTGCGGACCCGTCTGGTTCAACTTTCATGAGGGACATTGAGACAAACAAATGAAATATGGGTCAAAAGTAAGATGGTTAAGGAAACGCAGTGTGCTTCTCCAGTATTTGGAGGGCTGATCCGTGAAAGAAGGATCAGACCTTTTTTCTTAGCAGCAGAGAACAGAACTAGGACTAATAAGTGAAAGCTAAAGGGAGGCTGCTTTCAAGTCACAGCAAGAAAGAATTTTGTCCACAAATGAGATGCACAAATAATAAATGAGGATGCACAAATACCACGAATCACTGAGTTTCCTCCGTGAAGGTGAACAATTTGGGTAGAATCAGAGTATCGGAGAGGAAATTAAAGGGTCTAGTAAGAGTTTGAGGCCAGGTGCGGTGGTTCATGCCTGTAATCCCAGCACTTTGGGAGGCCAAGGCAGGCGGATCGTTTGAGTTCAGGAGTTGGAAACCAGCCTAGGCAACATGATGAAACCCCGTCCCTACAAAAAAAATTTTAAAAAATAAGCTGGGGTGGTGGTGCATGCCTCTAGTCCCAGCTACTCGAGAGGATGAGGTGGGAGGATCACCTGAGCCCGGGGAGGACGAGGCTGCAGTGAACTGTGATCACGCTACAGCACTCCAGCCTGGGTGACAGAATGAGACCCTGTCTTTAAAAAAAAAAAAAAAAATTGTACATGGATTCCTTAAAATGCTACAAATAGTTGATTCTATGTTGTCTTCATAAACAATATGCAGTAGTTAAGGACTTGCAAGAAAAGTTCTTTCTGCTGCTCTTTCTGTCATTAGTTCTTGAGTCCTCACTCAAGCTTGTGCTCTAACTGTACAGGCAGGGCTAACATAAATTATGCGTAGTTCAGGAGAGCACACACAAAATAACATACATAATCATTACTTTCTTGTCTAGAGGCTTAGTCTGGCTACTTTTCTCCAATTGGCTTGAGGTATAAATTCACCAAAACCAGCCCAGAAATGATTTTACATGGCCAAAAGTTTATGTTCTCCCGAAAGTGAGGAAGAACTTTCTGATTTTCCTTGAAGTTCTCAAACACCTCTAAGGAGCAGTAGGAAACAATGGGAATCACTTAATGTGCCCTACCTACCCTTTTTCTTTCCCAGGCGACAATTCTGACAGAAAATGTGTTGGAGAGAAGAGATTTTAAAAAATCAACTAGATCACATCCAATAGCATAAACAAGAAGGAAGGAGGGAAGTTGCAGTGGCAAGCACCTGTAGTCCCAGCTACTCCAGAGGCTGAGGCAGGAAGCTCACTGAGCTGAAAAGTTCAAAAGTTCGATGTCATCCTGGACAGCATAGCAAGAACACGTCTAAAAAAAAAAAAAAAAAAAAGACGTGACAAATATGAAAACATAAAGCATGCAAAAGACTTTTCTAGATTTCAATCTACAAGAAAACATGTCCTAAGAAAAAGATGTTCTTACAATTGCTTTGTACTAAAGAGCAACTTAATATGGTGATGAATTATGTTGTTTTTAAAGTTGCAAACTGTCATTTGAGGAATATTATTTTTTACATGAACGCTTCCTGTACAATCTGTTAAAGGACAAACTTCACACAGCCAAACAGTTAAAGAGACTTCATCATAAATAGACTATCCTATATCACAGCTAACAAGAATAAAAAAGGAATGTGGTATGAAAGTATAAAAACAAAAATATCTCAGAAAATAGAGAAAACTAAAATACATGGGCTAGAATTCCACCCCAGGGACTGTATCCTCAAAGACACAGTTTTTTCTTCTTCTTCTTTTTTTTTTTTTCATGTTTCAGTGCTCTTGAGTAGCTACAAAAAGAAGATCAGCCTATCCTGCTGGAGAGAGTGGCCACGTGAAGAAAGAGCCCTTGGAGTGTGAAAGACCACAGGGAAAGAGAGGCCACATGGAACCAACAGTCAGCACCTTGGCTTTGGACATGTGAAGAAATTCATCTCAGACTGTGTATCCTAAATCAGGCACTTGCTGAATGCAACTACATGAGTGAGACCAGTTGACAACACACAGAGCAGAGGTGAGCTGTTTTCAGCCCTATACTCACAAAATTGTGAGCAATAAAACGGTTGTTATTTTAAGTCACTGAAGTTTGCACTGATTTCTTACATAGGAATAGATCAATGAAACACAGACATTGATCATTTGCATCTTCTCTCTTTTTTATGACTACTCTTGTTGGAGATTACCAGTTTATTTCTGCCATGGTTAGAAAACAAACTCTGAAATTTTGATAAAGTTTTTTTGAGACTTACTGTGCCCATAATATACTCTACCTTGGTAAATGTTCTATGAGCAGTAGACAAGAATATGTGTTCTGCAGTTATTGAGCATTGTGTCCATCAATGTCAATGTGATTAAGGTGGTTTTCTTGGGATCTTCTATATTGTATTGATTGTTTTGTGTGTAGTGTTACTATTAATTATTGAGATAGTGTAAAACTCAAACTGTGGCTGTGAATTTGCCACTTTCTTTAGTTTTGTCAGCTTTTCTTTTGCATTTTTGAAGCTCTGTTATTGGTCATATAAACATTTGTGGTTCTTGTGTCTTCTTGATGAATTGACCATTTTATCATTATGAAATGTCTTTATCGCTGATAATACTCATTATCTTGAAGTCTAATTCATCCGATATTAGTGTAGCCACTACAGCCTTCCTGGCTTACTGTTTACTGGTATATCTTTATCCATCTTTTTACTTTCAACCTGTGTTTTTTAATTTAATGTGCTTCTCTTACAGACAACAGATAGTTGAGTTTAAGTCTATCATTTTGCTATTTGTTTTTGATTTGTCCCATTAGTTTTGTGTTCCTTTGTTCTTCACTTTCTGCTTTCTTTTGGATTAATTAATGTTTTTGTATTTCATCTTAATCCCTCTGTTGGCTTTAATTATATCTTTTTGCATTATTGCTTTACAGTGTTTCTGAGAATTATCATATTGATTCTTAACTTATCACAGCCTTAGAGTTAAAATTATGATACTTCATGTAAAATAAAACAGCCTTGCAGTAGTAAAGTTCTACTTACCACCTCCCCAAGTCCTTTGTGCTTTGTTGTCATATATATAACATCTATGCACATTGTTATCTTTGCCTTAGTCGTATGTATTTCAAAGAAATTAAGAGAAGAAAAATATATATTACCTTTTATGTATTTACCTACATTTTACTATTTTCAGTTCTTTTCATTCCTTCCTGTTTGTGGTGAATTATTTTTAAAAATAGCGCTCAAAAAGTATTCACATTCTTGTATGTGCATGTTGCTTCTCCCTTTAAGAAATAGAATCAGCCGGGCATGGTGGTTCACGTCTGTAATCCCAGCACTTTGGGAGGTCAAGGCAGGTGGATCACAAGGTCAGGAATTCGAGACCAGCCTGGACAACATGGTGAAACCCTGTCTCTACTAAAAATACACATACACACACACACACACAAATTAGCTGGCCGTGGTGGCACATACCTGTAATCCCAGCTTCTTGGGAGACTTGAGGCAGGAGAATCACTTGAACTTGAGAAGCAGAGGTGGCAGTGAGCTGAGATCACACCATGCACTCCAGCATGGGTGACAGAGCGAGACTCTGTCTCAAAAAAAAACAAAAGAAAAACAGAAACAGAATCTATGTTCCCACCCCTTGAATCTGGGCTGGTTTTTTAACTTGCTTTGATGAACAAAACATGGTGAAAGTGATGTCATACCAATTCTAGGCCTAGCCCCTAAGAAGCCATACACCTTTACTTTTATCCTCTAGAAATCTGGCCAACAAATAAATAAGTTTAGAGTAGATTACTAAAGAATGAAAAACATTTCAGCCAACCGTCCCAACCATTTCAGCCACACAGCTGAACTACCGGACATGTGAATGAAGCTAGTTTGGAAGTTCCAGCCCTGGCTAAACACCCAGCTGAATGCAGCCACCTGAGTGACCCCAGCCAATAATATCCAGAGCAGGAAAATCATCCAGGTAAGCAAAGCTATAGAATAGGGAGAAATATAAATGATTATTATTTTAAATTACTAACTCTATTATATCAAAAGGATAACTAAAACATTACAGATTTCAGTTTGCATCTGGTATGTCCTCTTTCATCCTAAAGAATTTTTTTTAGCATTGCTTACAGTGGAGGTCTATTGGTGTTGAATTTTCTGTTTTTATTTATCTGAAAATATTGATTCTGTCTTCGGTTTTGAAGGATTTTTTTGTAGATATAGGATTCTGGATTGGCAGTTTTTATACATCATCAGCACTTTAAGCTCTCTGATGATTTTAACCTCTTATTTTTGATGAGAAGTCAGCTATCACTTTATTATTTTTGTCCATGCATAATGTATTATGTTTCTCAGACTGCCTGTAAAACTTTTCTTTCCCAATACTTGGTTATTTGCAGTTTGACCATAATGTGTCTAGGTGTGATTTTCTCTGTAATTAGCCTATTTGGTATTCACTGAGTTTCCTAGATTTGTCCATTTGCTTTATGATAACTTGGGATATTTTCAGCCATTATTGTCTTAAATATTTTTTCTGTGCAATTATGCTTCTGCTCCCTTTCTGGGACTCCAATTATATGTATGTAAGACCACTCCATATTGATATGTATCAAGACTCAATTCATTTTTTTCCTTAGCTTTAGACTAAATACTTTTATTGATCTATCATCAAGTTAACTTTTTTGTTGTTTTTGCAGCGTCCAGTCTAATGATAAGCCCATATTGTGAATTTTTTAATTCAAATTCTATACTTCTTAGTTCTTGAAATATGTCTTTTTTAAAAAAAGTTTTCATTTATATGCTGATATCCCATTTATTATGACTCTATTCCTTTAAGTCCTTGAAAGTACAAAAGCTAGATTAAATTTTTTTTCTGCTAATTCCAACATCTGGATCATCTCACAGACATTTTTTTAATAGACTGCCTTTTCTCTTATGGTTCACATCTTTCTATCTCTGTGGATACCTGATAAAACTTAATTGTATGCTGGACATTTGTAGTGCTATTTATAGGGAATCTGGATTATGTTGGCTTATTTAAATGATATTATGTTTTGTGTGGCATGCAGCTTAATTAGTGGTGGATTCTTTGGGTCATGTCAAATTTGGTATTATTCATTTTCAGTATAAGTCTTATTTGGTTTTAAATTTAGTCCAAGCATATACCCCTTACTCTTTTGTATGGGTCTTTCTCCTAAGGCTTGGTTCTGGATTCTCAATTAAGTGCTCAAGGTATTAGTGAAGTTTACTCCACTGCTAGGTTGGAAATCTAATGTCTTCCAGCACTGCCTGACCCTTAGTATCACTCTTCAGCCTTCCCCCTACAGCAGGCAAGCTCTGCTAAGTCTTGCAAGGTCTCGCCTGGCACATCTTTATCCTCCGTGAATTTCCATACAAGCTTTCAGTATTACCCCCTTCTCTGTCTCTCTCTCTCTCCCCCTCCCTTCCCCCCTTCTCTGTCTCTTTCGCTCTCCTCTCTCTCTCTCTCTCACACACACACACACACACACACACACACACACACACACATACAGAGAGAGAGAGAAAGAGAGAGAGTGAGAGCGCTCAGATATTCTAGCCTACAAAATTTCAGCCATTCCAACAACCTTGAACTCTGATAATTTCCTCCTCAACTCAGCAAGGCCACCACTTTACTTAAGTGTCTCCTTCCTGATTATGGAGTTCACCTGTGTGTTTTGCACTCATGGATCAGTCACGTGCTGCCTGTTTATCATTGCCTGAAAGCAGTTGCTTTAAGTAGTTTTTCTAGTTTCTTACTCGTTTGTGACAGGAAGGCAAGTCCAGTACCAGGTACTTAGTCATGGTTCAAAGCGAACGTACTAACTTCCTTATACACTTTTCCATCATTCGTGATGAAGACACTCATTAAACAGGGCAAATTATAGAGAAACTCTGTAGCATCTCTTTTAATGTCCATGGAAACCAAAATCAGCTGAAGGAGTAAACCCCAACATGGGTCTATGAAAAATAAGCTGGCCAAAATTTATGAGGCAATATGACTTAAATGATCATATGTTTTACCAATAGTTTTATGAGTATGAAATCCACAATAACTGGACAAATAAATGTTAACAGGTGGACTCAAAACTTTTTACTGCAATTCAATATAGTCTTTTGTGATACTTTATTAGATGATGGTTCTGAAATTATTATAAAATACTAATGAACATAACAGATTAAAATGTTCTTTTCAACTGTTTTGAAACACGTTGTCATTTTCTACAACCCAAAGATGAGATACACCTCAAAATGCCCTAGAAAATACATTTCTTAAACCTCATCAAAATGAACTTCATTTGTTGTTTTTCACCTTTGACATGACACAGTGCCAAGATTTCTAGCTTTGTAGGGAGGAGACGTTGGTCCCAACAATTAGCAGCTCCTTGATCCCATTTCATACAACCGATTCTAGCAATAAAAAAAGAAAAAAAAAATGCATATGTATTCTGCTGACCTTTCATTTACAATCTATATCAGGAGTCAGCAAACATTTTCTGTAGAGACAGAGAGTATTTTAAATTTTGCATGTCATACAGTCTTTGTCATAACCACTTGACTCTGCTGCTATATAGCATTAAAACAGCCATAGACAATATATTAATGAATTAGCATGTCTGTGTTCTATTAAAACTTTATTTACAAAAGCAGATGTGATGCTGGATTTAGCTCATGGGCCATAGTTTGCTAACCATTGCTCTGGAGTACCTATAAATGTTTATGCTCACAATAGAGGTTTGGTTGTGCTATATACCTAAATATGTATATATATATGTATATACATAAATATAATTTTAAAGACACATAGTCATATTGGTGGTGATTTTTGTGTCCAAAAAGCGATCTACTAAAAAAATTACTGATGTCATCATGCATCTCAGTCATTATGACAGTTATTAACTCTATATTGCTTCTTTTGCAATCTCTAACATACAGCTAGTAGATGTCAATGCTAGGAGTGAGTTTGCTGTTCTGTAGTGGAGGGCACTAATTATAATGGGGTAAATGAGGTCAACCATCATGAACCAATACATATTTATTTAATTTCAATTTCAGTTGTCATTCTAACAACTATGTACTAAGTCTCAACCTATATTCCCTAGGTCATAATTGAGAAACGTGCTTTAATTAAAATAAAGAAAAAGTCCTTCACATCCATTCCAAATAGGTCAAATTGTATCAATGGTTCAACTATTAACGCGCACACGCACACAAACAATAGAACTCATTAAGATGTAAATTTGAGGTAAGATAGTGCAGAAGAGGGAACAAATGTGAGAATGTGGAAGTAGAACAATATAAGACCCCTTTTGTGTTCTTTTTTTAACTTTTGTTTCAGTGGATACATGCGCAGGTTTGTTATACAGGTAAATTGTATGTCTCAGGAGTTTGGTGCACAGATTATTTCAACACCCAACTAATAAATAAGCATAGTACCTGATAGGTAATTTTTCAGTCCTCATTCTCCTTCCATCCTCCACCCTCAAGTAGCCCCTGGTGTTCTTTCTTTGTGTCCATGTGTACTCAATGTTTAGCTGGCATTTATGGGTAAGAACATACAGTAATTGGTTTTCTGTTTCTGTATTAATTAGCTTAGGATAATGGCCTCCAGGTCTATCCATGTTGCTGCAAAGAACATGATCTCATTCTTTCTTATGGCTACGTAGTATTCCATGGTCTTCCGTGGTATTCCATTTTCTTATCCACCCTACCATTGTATAAGTATTCCCTTTTCTCTGCGACCTCACCAGCATCTGTTATTTTTTGACTTTTTAATAATAGATAGGATCCCTTTTGGAGGTCAGGAAATATAAATTCAGAAGTGTGAGACATCCTTTAAGGTGATGTTAGCTTTAAATGAAAAAAAAAATGTGAAGCAAAGTCACTTGAATATGGAAAGACTTTTGAGTTTATGTGGGTTTTATTGTTTTTGTTTTTACATTGATGTTATAATCTTCTCCTTTTTGCTGGTAAGAGAAACTACAGAAAACAGAATATTTACAACCACAGGTGCCTTGTTAACTGATCAAATTTTAACAAAAGTCTCAAGCAGTGCATCTCAAACTGGGAGGGTGGTATCATTCCCACTAAGGGGAGTTTGGAAATGCGTGGGAGCAATTTTTATTTTGCTACCATGACTAGGGATGCTACTAAAAGTTCATGACCAGGGCATGGATGTTACACATTTGCACAGATAATATGCTCTGGTCCTTTACCTAACTGCAACTGTGTTTTCCTATAGCTCTGTCTAAAGGGATAAGGGCCTTCCTGAAGTCATATTATTTTCTTATCCATTTAAATGCAATGTTTAATTTTTTTGTGTGTCATGAATAGTAAATGTATTTAAGATAATTATGAGAAGCGATAAAAGCATGACTAGTATAGGAGCTTAATGATGGCTTCTGGCTTATACTTTTTAATTGAAGACTTCACATTCATTTGAAATGGTGATAAAATTCTCAGATGTCCCAAAAAATATCTCAACCTCTGATTGCAAACAAAAAACTAAGGTCTTTTAGATAGCCATCATTATTCTTTCTCTCTTCTGCAGAAGTTCCAAGAGAGCTTGAGCAGAAATATTTTAAATACTAAATGCAAGTTGAAGCTTTGCTTTTCTTTAAAAGTGGTATATACAAAATAATCTACAAATATATAGTGTGAATCTGGTGTTAATTTCCAATCCCTAGTTTCTAGAGCTGTGGCTGTCTTTAAATGTGCCTAGTCTGCATTAGAATGTGCAGTAAATGTAAAATACGCTTCAGATTTCAAAGACTCCATGTGAAATAAAGACTGTAAAATATCTCATTAATAATTTTTATATTGATAATGAGTTGAAATGATAATTTGCATAGATTTGGCTAAATAGAACATATTATTAAAATTAAGATCACCTATTTTGTTTAACTTTTTAAAATGTGACTTCTAGAAAATTCAAATTGCGTATGTAGCTAACACATTTCTATTGGACAGCATCTTTCTAGGGAATCAGTGAGAAATAAACAAAAGTAGGTCATGTTTAGATGCTGTATGTAATCATTCTGGTTGAATGTCATTCATTGATCCTCTTATGTATTCCATACCATTTCACATTCTGCATGTATTTAGATAGCAGTGAACTTCCATACCAATTACAGCGTACTCTTATTTTTTCTGTGTCAGTTGATCAGTATCCACACGAGTATAGTTTTCATAATGGTACTTATGTTCCTGTTTCTAATTTTATACTACATGTATCAATGAAAAATGCTGAAGATTCAGGAGGTTTGTCTCAATGCATGATCTATAACAAATCAGCTGTGATTGTATAGTATTCTCAGCAATCTATTTTCTCCTTCTCAGTTCTCAGTGTCTCCTCTAGAAGGCGCTTTCAATCTTCCAACCACAGCTTGGGAGGCTGTTCCAGTCTTGCTGACTTAGTGAGAAGAAAACAGTTTCCAGCGAAGGTACTATCTAAAAATGTCTCCTTTGTGTAGAAGTCATTGGTTTGCCATCAAACAATTCTTGTTGCATCATCAAACATCTCTTGACTGTAACAGCTTGCAATTTTGCTGTTTAATTATTTATATAACATAAGTAGACAATCTTTTTATGTAGTATCTGATTGCCTTCTCAAAGAAACACTATAAAGTTTTGACTTTAGCCCCAATTTTCTAGAAGAGAGATCTGAGACACAGAAAAGCTAATGGCTTGCCTATAGTCACACAATTAGACTTCTGATTCCTAGCCAATGCTTTTGACTCTATTCCCTGCCTCCACTGTTGCCCTGGTAGGAAAGTAATTTATATCTGAAAATTACATGGAAAAGCCAAACTGTGGAAATTGAGTTGTACAGGCCACACCCTGCAATCTGTTCTGCATTTGTTTCAAAGCACCAAATATTTGACTTCTGTGGAAATGGTGCCAAGGTAAATTAGGTGGAACCGGAAACAGGAACTTGCATATATGTCTGTATATTAGTAGCAATTTGAGATGTTTGAGTTTCTTTCTTTGTACAATAGAAATTGGAATAATATTTGCCAGGACTAGACAAATAGTACATGCTGATAGACCTTATATTATAGATGACTCATTCCCAATAGATCATAGCCTTTGACAAGACTTTTTAGATGTTGGGAGAGATTTTTCCCTACTAACCATGCCCAACACAAACTTCTGTTCTTACTGGCTTTCAGAACAAGATACTTGCATAAATTCCCCTGCAGTTATATGCTCCCTTTACTTAAAATTTGATAGCTTTCCGTATTTTATTCTATTAAATCTAAATTCTCATGCTGATTTTCAAGGGCTCTCAATAATCTGACCCATCCTAGCTGCCCAAACTTTTGTTTTTTCTTTCTTTTCTTTTCTTTTTTTTTTTTTTTTTTGATGGAGCCTCACTCTGTCACCCAGGCTGGAATGCAGTGGCGTGATCTCAGCTCACTGTAACCTCTGTCTCCTGGGTTCAAGTGATTCTCCTGCCTCAGCCACCACCTGGGCTAATTTTTTGTATTTTTGGTGGAGACTAGGTTTCACCATGTTGGCCAGGCTGGTCTCAAACTCCTGATGTCAGGTGATCCACCTGCCTCGGCCTCCCAAAGTGTTGGGATTACAGGCTTGAGTCACCGCACCCAGCCTATCTCCCACTTTTCTAATAGAACTCTTTCACTCTAGTAAGTTTAGGTCTCCGTACTGTCCTTTAAACAAATTGCTTTCTGCTACTGCTGCGTCTTTTCCTATCTTGTTTTCTTCATTTGCCCTATCCTCTCTGTTTAGAATCTAAATTCTATGTATTCACTAAGGCTCAGTTCAAATTCCACCACCATCACTTACTTTCCTCCTTCTTTTAACTTATTAGTGCTTAGAATGTGTAGTAAAACACATTTGAGCACTTATTGTGTGGCAGGACAGGGTTCTTTGTATGCCCCATCCCCTTATTCTTACTGAGAGAAGTAACTGGTATCAGCAAGAGAGGCTTGTTTATCTTTTAGGAGTTCCCACTCTGAAGAATATGGATGAGGATTCAGAGTCATCCTCCACCCTCAGGGATAGAGCCAAATTTAGGGCTCCTTGGGCACAGGCATAAAGGTGGACCCATCTTCTAGACACTGGCCAAACACACACAAAAAGCGAGAACTTGCAGAAGAGGGAAGAAAGGAAAGAGACATCATGACGCCCAGCAGGAAATGAGATTTTGCAGGCTGACCTGATAGAATAAAGAAATGTATGTTTGTTATCATTTTTCTGACTCACTGTATTGTGACCAATCATAGTGTTTTTATTTTTACTAAGACCTTTACTAGGCTTTACTTGGTTTGTAACTCTTAAGTTACCTTTAAGGATAATTGAATTTATCTCTTTCTGTCTAACTTACAGATTTTCTCTACATAAGTTTTTTTGACAACTCTACTTCAGTATAAAGGATATTTAAGTATTTTAATTGTACAGTTTTATGAGTTTTGACACATGCATGTACACCTAAAGCCATCACCACATTCAAGAGGGGGAGGACACCCAAATTTCTTTGTGTCCATCTCTTCCTTATCTTGCCTCCTTGCCCCTTCACCAGGCAGCAACTGATCTGTGTTCTGTCATTATAGTTTGAATTTTCTAGTATTTTACATAAATGGAATTACATAGTATGTATTGTTTTTATCTGGTTTATTTCACTCAACCTCCCTGTTGCTAGTATTGATAGTTCCTTATTATTGCCCAGTAGTATTCTAAAATTTATTATCTATTTACTTGATGATGTGCATCTGGGGCTCTTAACTATTACAAATGGAGCTACTATGAACATTTGTGCGTACAAGTCTTAGTGTGGACATATACTTTTATTTCTCTGGAGTAAATACCCAGGGGTGGAAAGACTGGGTTCATATAATAGATGTGCTTTCACTTTTAAAGAAAATGCCACACTGATTGTACCATTTAAATTCTAGCTGGCAATGTTATGAAATATCAATTGCCCTTATCTTGTCAATCTTTGTTATGATCAGCCTTTCCAATTTTAGCCATTCTAGTGGATGTGTAATAATAATATTGTGGCTTTGATTTGCATTTCACTAATGGCTAATGATGTTGAGTATCTTTTCATGTATATATTTGCTATATGCACGTCTACTTTGAAGAAATGTCTGTTCAAATCTTTTGCCTATTTTCTCCCATTGAATTGTTTTCTTTTCTTTCTTTTCCTTTTTTTTTTTTTTTTTTTGTTTGAGATGGAGTCTCGCTCTGTTGCCTGGGCTGGAGTGCAGTGGCATGATCTCGGCTCACTGCAAGGTCCGCCTCCTGGGTTCACGCCATTCTCCTGCCTCAGCCTCCCGAGTAGCTGGGACTACAGGCACCCGCCACCACGCCTGGCTAATTTTTTGTATTTTTTAGTAGAGACGGGGTGTAACCATGTTAGCCAGGATGGTCTCGATCTCCTGACCTCGTGATCCATCCACCTTGGTCTCCCAAAGTGCTGAGATTACAGGCATGAGCCACCATGCCCTGCCTGGATTGTTTTCTTATTGATAAGTTGTAAAAATTATTTATATGCTCTAAATACAATTCTTTTTTTGAGTAGATGTTTTGCAATACTAAGCCAAAGTCTATGGCTTAGCTTTCCATTTTCATAACAGTGAATGTAGAGAGAGCAAAAGTTTTTTGTTGTTTCAGACAGGGTCTCCTTCTGTTGCCCAGGCTGGAGTGCAGTGGCACAACTATGGCTCACTGCAGCCTCAACCTCCCAGGCCCTAGTGATCCTCCTACCTCAGCCTCCTGAGTAGCTGGGAGCACAGGTATGTGCCACCATGCCTAGCTAACTTTTTAAATTTGGAGGGAAGAATTGGGGGGTGGGGTCCCTCTGTGTTGCCAGGACTGATCTCAAACTCCTGGGCTCAAGCGATCCTCCTGTCTTGGCCTCCTAAAGAGTGAGATTACAGGAGTGAGCCACCACGCCCAGCCGAAAGTGTTTAGTTTTATTAAGCCCAATAGATTAATTTACTTCTTTTAGAGATTGTGTTTTTTTTGTGTGTATTTAAAAATCTTTGCCTATGTTTTATTCTAGAAGTTTTATAGCTTTAGTTCTGACATTTAGGTCTATGATCTATTTTGAGTTAATTTTGTATATCGTATGTGGCAAGGATTGAAGTTATTTATTTTTTAGTTATGGCTATGCAGTTGTTTCAGCACCATTTATTATAAAGATTACCTTTCTCCAGTTGAATTCTCTTGCCATGTTTGTTGAAAATCAGTTGTCTATATATGTGTGGGTCAATTTTTAGACCCTCAGTTCTGTTCCATTGACCTGTATGTCTGTGTTTACACCAATACCACATTGTTGTAATTAATACGACTTAATAATAAATCTTGGTAAAGGCAATGTAACTCCTCCAACTCTGTTGTTCTTTTCAAAGATATTTTGGCTATTCTCTGTCCTTATTATATGATTTCCATATAAATCTTAAAATTAGCTTGTCAGTTTCTACAAAGAAGCCTTCTGAATTTTGATTGGGCTTGTATTAAGTCCATCAAGTAATTAGCGGAAAATGGGCATCGTTACACATTTAAGTCTTCCAATCTGTGAAGATGGTATAGCTTTCCATTTAATTATTCTTTACTTTTTATCAGCAATGGTTTGTATTCTTCAGTGCTCAGTTTTTTCACATCTGTTGTCAGATCATATTGATCTTTTATTCTGCAACTTTACTAAACTCACTTTTTAATTTAGTGGCTTTATTTTAGATTCTTTAGGATATTCTATAGTGCCAATCATTTTGTCTGCAAATTTTACTTCTTTCTTTCCAATTTGTAGGCATTTTATGTTTTTCTTGCTTTATTTCACTGGCTAGAACCTCTATTACATTGTTAAGTAGAAGTGGTAAAAGCAGACCTCTGTGACTTCTTCCTTCTTTGAGGGAAAGTTTTCTGTCAATCACCAACATGACTGACACCAGCAGTAGATTTTTTGTAAAAACCTTTATCAATTTGGGAAAGTTTCCTTCTATTCTCAGTGTGCTGAGACGTTTTTGTTTTTGTTTTTGCTTTTGTTTTTGTTTTGAGACAGAGTTTTGTTCTGTGGCCCAGGCTGGAGTGCACTGACATGATCACAGCTAACTGCAACTTCTGCCTCCAGGTTCAAGCAATTCTCATGCCTCAGCCTTATAAGCTGCTGGGACTACAGGCATGCTCCACCATGCTTGGCTAATTTTTATTATTTTAGTAGAGACGGGGTTTTGCTGTGTTGGCCAGGCTGGTCTCAAACTCCTGACCTCAAGTGATCCACCTGCCTCGGCCTCCCAAGGTGCCGGGATTATAAGTGTGAGCCACAGCGCTTAGCCAAGCTTTTATTAGGAATAAATGTGGGGGCCGGGCGCCGTGGCTCACACCTGTAATCCCAGCAGTTTGGGAGACTGAGGCAGGCAGATCACCTGAGGTCAGGAGTTCGAGACCAGCCTGGCCAACACGGTGAAACCCCATCTCTACTAAAAATACAAAATTTACCTAGGCGTAGTGGCACATGCCTGTGACCCCAACTACTCAGGAGGCCGAAGCAGGAGAACTGCTTGAAGTTAGGAGGCAGAGGTTGCACTCAGCTGAGATCGCACCATTGCACTCCAGCCTGGGAGACAAGCATGAACACTTTGTTTGAAAAAAAAAAAAAGGGAAGGAAGGAATTTGTCAAATGTTTTGTGGCATCTATTGGGATGATCATATAGATTTTATTGTTTAATCTATTAATATGATAAATTACATCGATTGGCTTTTGAATGATAACCTTGCATTGCTGTGATAAAACCTGCTTGGTGGTGATGCATTACCATCATTATATACTGACAGGTTCAACTTGCTAAAATTTTGTTAAGGATTACTGCATCTGTGTTCATGAAGGCTTCTGTAATGTCATTATTATAAGGTTGTTTTCTGGTTTGGATATCAGAGTAGTACTGGCGTTATAGAATTAATACAGATATATTTCATTCTCTTGAATTTTTTGGAAGAGTTTGTGTACAGTTGGTATTATTTCTGCCTTAAATGTGTAGTAGAAATCACCATTGAATTTATCTGGATCTGGAATTTTCTTTGTTGGAAAGTTTTTCTTTTCCTTTTCCTTTTTTTTTTTTTTTTTTTTTTTACAGAGTCTTGCTCTGTCACCCAGTTTAGAGTGTAGTGGTACGATCTCAGCTCACTGCAACTTCTGTCTCCCGGGTTCAAGCTGTTCTCCTGCCTCAGCCTCCCAAGTAGCTGGGACTACAGGTGTGTGCCACAGCACCCGGCTAATTTTTGTGTTTTTAGTAGAGACGGGGTTTCACCATGTTGGCTGGGCTGGTCTCAAACTCTTGACCTTGGGTGATCCACCCACCTCAGCCTCCCAAAGTGCTGGGATTACAGGCATGAGCCACTGTGCCTTGCCTGGAAGTTTGTTTTTTCTAGCCACCAATTAATTTCTATAATAAATACAGGGCTTTTCAGGTTACTTTGTTTTTAACTGAATGAACTTTGGTAGTCTGTGTCTTTCAGAGGCTAAATATTTTATCTAAGTTTTCTAACTTATTTCTTCTTCTAATGTCTAGAATTTGTAGTGATGTCCTCTCTCTCATTTCTATTATTGGTATTTAGTATCTTCTCTCTTTTTACCACCCAGATCAGTCTGACTAGAATTTTATGAATTTTATTGATATTCTTAAAGAATCAGCTTTTAGTTTCATTGATTTTCTCTATTTTCTCTTTGTTTTACATAAATCTTATCTTTATTATTTCCTTTTCCTTGCTCATTAGGGTTTTAATTTGCTCTTCCTTTTCTAGTTTTTAAAGGTAGTAGCTGAGGATATTAATTTGAGACCTTTCTGGTTTTTCTAATAGAGGCAAATTAGGGTGATAACTTTATCTCTAAGCAGGATTTTAGTGGCTTTTTATATGTTTTCTTTTCATTTTCAATCACTGTGAAACACTTTCTTATTTCTCATTGGATTTCCTCTTTGCCTCATGCATTATTTAAAAGTTTGTTATTTAGTGTATTAGTCTGTTTTTATGCTGCTGATAAAGACATACCTGAGACTGGGCAATATACAAAAGAAAGGGGTTTATTGGACTCACTGTTCCACATGGCTGGAGAGGCCTCACAATCACTGTGGAAGGCAAAGAGGAGCAAGTCACATCTCACATGAATGGCAGCAGGCAAAAAGAGAGCTTGTACAGGGAGACTCCCGTTTTAAAAACCATCAGATCTCATGAAACCCATTCACTATCATGAGAACAGCACAGGAAACTCCTGCCCCTGTGATTCAATCATCTCTCACTGGGTCCCTCCCAAAACATGCAGGAATTATGGGAGCTACAAGATGAGATTAGGGTGGAGACACAGAGCCAAACCATATTATTTCACCCCTGGCCTCTACCAAATCTGGTATCTTCACATTTCAAAGCCAATCATGCCTCCCAAGAAGTTCCCCAAAGTCTTAATTCATTCCAACATTAACTCAAAAGTCCACAGTCAGCCAGGCATGGTGGCCTGTAATCCCAGCACTTTGGGAGGCCAAGGTGGGCAGATCACCTGAGGTCAGGAGTTTGAGACAAGCCTGGCTGATGTGGCGAAACCCCATCTCTACTAAAAATACAAAAATTAGCCAGATGTGGTAGTACACGCCTGTAATCCCAGCTACTTAGGAGGCTGAGGCAGGAGAATCACTTGAGCCTGGGAGGTGGAGGTTGCAGTGAGTTAAGATCGTGCCACTGCACTCCAGCCTGGGCAACAGAGTGAGACTCTGTCTCAAAAAAAATAGTCCACAGTCCAAAGTCTTATCTGAGACAAGGCAAGTCCCTTCCACCTATGAACCTGTAAAATCAAAAGCAAGTTAGTTACTTCCTAGATACAAGGGTGGTAAAGGCACTGCATAAATAGAGCCATTCCAAATGGGAGGAATTGGCCAAAACAAAGGGCTAAAACAAAGTCCTTAATCCAGTGGGGCAGTCAAATCTTAAAGCTCCAAAACGATCTCCTTTGACCCCAGGTCTCACACCCAGGTCATGCTGATGGAATAGGTGGGTTCCCATAGTCTTGGGCAGCTCCAACCCTGTGGCTTTGCAGAGTACAGCCTCCCTCCCAGCTGCCTTCACAGGCTGGCAGTGAGTATCTGCAGGTTTTCCAGGTGCACGGTGCAAGCTGTCAGTGGATCTACCATTCTGGGGTCTGGAGGACAGTGGCTCTTTTATCACAGCTCCACTAGGCATTGCCCCAGTAGGGACTCTGCATGGGGGCTCCCATTCCAAATTTCCCTTCTGCAGTGCCCTAACAGAGGTTCTCCATGAGGACTCCGCCCCTGCAGCACACTTTTGCGTGAGCATCCAGGCCTTTCCTTGTATCTTCTGAAATCTAGGTGGAGGTTCCTAAACCTCAATTCTTGACTTCTGTGCACTCAGAGGCTCAACATCACATGGAAGCTGCCAATGCTTGAGGCTTGCACCCTCTAAATCCATGGCCCAAGCTCTACATTGGCCCCTTTCAGCCACAGCTGAAGCAGGTGGGATACAGGGCACGAAGTCCCTAGACTGCACAAAGCAGAGGGACCCTGGGTCCAGCACACAAAACCACTTTTTCCTCCTAAACCTCCAGGCCTGTGATGGGAGGGGCTGCCACAAAGGTCTCTGACATGCCCTGGAGACATTTTCCCCATTGTCTTGGCTCCTTGTTACTTATGCAAATTTCTGCAGCCAGCTTGAATTTCTCCCCAGAAAATGGGATTTTCTTTTCTATCACATTGTCAGGCTGCAAATTTTCCAAACTTTTTTTTTTTTGAGACAGAGTCACCAGGCTGGAGTGCAGTGGTGCGATCTCAGCTCACTGCAACCTCTGCCTCCCAAGTTCAAGTGATTCTCCTGCCTCAGCCTCCCAAGTAGCTGGGACTACAGGTGCACACCACCACACCCAGCTAATTTTTATATTTCTAGTAGAGATGGGGTTTCACCATGTTGGCCAGGATGATCTTGATCTCTTGACCTTGTGAGCCACCGACCTCAGCCTCCCAAAGTGCTGGGATTACAGGCATGAGCCACTGTGCTCAGCCAAATTTTCCAACTTTTATGCTCCGTTTCCCTTTTGAAGCTGAATGCCTTTAACAGCACCCAAGTCACCCCTTGAATGCTTTCTTTTAGAAATTTCTTCTGCAAGATATCCTAAATCATCTCTCTCAAGTTCAAAGTTCCACGAATCTCTGGGGCAGGGGCAAAATGCTGCCAGTCTCTTTGCTAAAACATAACAAGAGTCACCTTTGCTCCAGTTCCCAACAAGTTCCTCATCTCCCTCTGAGACCACCCCTGCCTGGACCTTATTGTTCATATCACCATCAGCATTTTTATCAAAGTCATTCAACAAGTCTCAAGGAAGTTCCAAATTTTCCCACATTTTCCTGTCTTCTTCTGAGCCTTCCAAATTGTTCCAACCTGTGCCTGTTACCCAGTTCCAAAGTTGCTTCCACATTTTTGGGTATCTTTTCAGCAATGCCCCACTCTACTGGTACCAATTTACTGTATTAGTTTGTTTTCATGCTGCTGATAAAGACATATTTGAGACTGGGCAATTTACAAAAGAAAGAGATTTATTGGACTCACAGTTCCACATGGCTAGGGTGGCCTCACAATCATGGCAGAAGGCAAGGAGCAGCAAGTCACATCTTACATGGATGGCAACAGACAAAAAGAGAGCTTGTACAGGGAGACTCCCATTTTAAAAACCATCAGATTTCGTGAGACCTATTCACTATCAGGAGAATAGCATGGGAAAGACCAACCCCCATGATTCAATAATCTCTCATCGGGTCCCTCCCACAACATGTGGGAATTATGGGAGCTACAAGATGAGATTTGGGTGGGGACATAGAGCCAAACCATACTATTTAGTTTCTAAAACGTGGGAGATCTTCCAGATATCTTTTTGTTATTGATTTCTAATTCCATGTAGTCAGAGAACATATTTTGCATAATTTGAATTTTTAAAAGCATATTGTTCTGTGGCCCATGACATTGTTGTAAATATTCCACAAAAACTTAAAAAGAATATGTATTCTGTTGTCGACGAGTGGGGTGTTCTACAAATATCAATTAGGCCAAGTTAATTGATGGTGTTAAGGCTTCTACATTCTTACTGATTATCTGGGTTCTTGTTCGATCAATTATTGAGAGAGAGGTGTTGAAATCTCCAACTATTTGTGCAGTTCTCCTATTAGGTTTTTATCAGTTTTTGCTTCATGTATTTTAAAGCTCTATTTTTAAGTGTATATACATTTAAAATTGTTGTATCATCTTGATGAGTTATCTTCTTTAACATTATGAAATGACTATCTCTGGTAATATTCTTTGCTCTTAAATCTATTTTGTCTGATATTAATATGGCTTCTCTAGCCTATTTCAATTAGTGTTAGCATGGTTTATCTTTTTTTACATTTAATGTATTTGTGTCATTATGTTTCAAGTGTGTTTTCTTGTAGACAGCATCTAGTAGGGTATTGCTTTTGAATTGTTTGTGTCTAACAATCCCGCCTTTGACCATTTACATGTAATGTGATTATTGGTATGATTGATAAAATCTAGGGTCTTGTTGTTTGCTTTCTATCTGTCCCATCTGTTTTTTTTCCTTTTACTCTTGTCATCTACTTCTGAACTAACCACATGTTATCTCCTTTGTGAGCTTACTAGCTATAACTGTGCTTTTTTGGTTGTTGCTTCAGGGTTTATAATATATATCTTTAATTTATTATACTATACCTTCATGGAATATTTTATCACTTCATCTATAGTTTAAGACCTTTATTTCTATTTCTTCTCTCCTGCTTTTATACTTTTGTTGCCATTCATTTTAATGTACGTATATTGTATATTTTGTGATATACTGTTATTAGTTTGCTTTAAACAGGTAATTATCTTTTAAAGAGATTTTTAAAATAAGAAACACGTTTTATATATTTTAAGTAGAAAAATATTTTATATTTGCCTACATATATACATTTCTGGCATTCTTTTATTCTTTTTTGTATATTCAGATTTCCATCTGGTATTCTTTTTCTGCCTAAAGGGCTTCAACATTTCTTGTATTGTAGATCTTGTAGTGATGAATTCTTTCAGCATTTGTGCATGTGAAAATGTATTTTACCATATTTTGTCTTGCTTTGTTTTGCATATTTAGAAATTTTTGACATGAGAGTCTTTTGGAGGGGTACAGCTTTATTGACCTATAACTCGCATACCATACAATCCACCCACTTGAAGTGTACAGTTCTGTGGTTGTTAGTATAGTCAGAGATATGCAGCCTTCACCACAATCAATCTTAGAACATTTCCATCACCCCAAAGAGAAACGCTGTACACTTCATCTGTCAGCCCTTGAGTTCCCATCTCTTCCAGCCCTGGGCATCCTACTTTGTGAGTCTACAGATTTTTCTATTCTGAAAATGTCATCTAAATGGAACCACACAGTATCTGGCTTTTTGTGGCTAAGTTCTTTCATTTAGAGAAATGCATTCAAGGGTCACTTATGTTGTAGTATATATCATTATTTCGTTCCTTATTGTATTGATATACCTACCATAGTTTATACCTACCATTAATTCATCAGTTGAATGAACATGTGGGTTGTTTTCATTTTTTACTTTCATGAATAATGCTGTTATGAGCATTGGTGGACAAGGTTTTGTGTGGCTATAAGTTTTCGGTACTCTTGGTTATATAACTAGGGGTAGATTTATTGGGTAATATGGTAATTCTATGTTTATCTTCTTGAGGAACTGCTATTTTCCAAAGTGCCTGTACCACTTGATATTCCTACCAGCAATGTATATGTGTTTCCATTTCTCCACATTCTTGCCAACATCTGTTATTCTCTTTTATCTTATAGCCAACCTAGTAGCTAGGAAGTAGTGTCTCATTGTGGTTTTGATTTACACTTCTCTACTAGCTAATGATGTTGAGTATCTATCCTTTCATTTGCATAAGGGCCTTGAATATTTTCTTTGGACAAATGTCTATTCCAATCCTTTGCCCATTTTGGTTTTGTTTTGTTTTATTTTAAGATGGAGTCTAGCTGTGTCACCCAGGCTGGAGGGCAGTGGTGCAATCTCGGCTTACTGCAACCTCCTCCTCCCAGGTTCAAGTGATTCTCCTGCCTCAACCTCTCAAGTAGCTGGGATTACAGGCGCACGCTGCCACGCCCAGCTAAATTTTTTGTATTTTAGTAGAGACACGGTTTCACCGTGTTGCCCAGGCTGGTCTAGAACTCCTGAGCTCAGGCAATCCCCCTGCCTCGGCCTCCCAAAGTGCTAGGATTACAGGTGTGAGCCACCACACCTGGCCCCTTTGCCCATTTTCAAATTGGGCTATTTATTTATCTTTTTGTTACTAAGTTGTAAGAGTTGCTTGTGTATTCTAGGTACAAGTCCTTTATCAGATATATTACTTTGAAATATTTTCTTCTGTTCTTTGTGACTGTCTATTCATTTTTCTTTTTTTAAATTTTGTTTTGATATAATGTCTTTTCATTTTCTTGATGGTAGCCTTTGAAGTGTAGAAGTTTTATATTTGATCAAGTCTAATTTATCTGTTCTTTTCTTTTGTTCCTTGTGCTTTTGGTGTCATAGATGAGAAACCATTGCCTATTCCAGGATTTACCCCTAGGTTTTCTTCTAAGAGTCTTATGGTTTTAGCTATTACATTTAGGTCTGTGATCCATTTTGAGTTAATTTTTATATGTGGTATGAGGTAGGGTTCAACTTAATTCTTTTGCACATGGATATTCAGTTGTCTTAGCATCATTCATTGAGAAGACTTTACCTCATCTTTGAAAGAAAGACTTTACCTCATCTTTGGTATATAATTCCAGAATGTCAACTTTATTTTCTTTCTGAGCTTAAAAATGTTGATCTACTGCGTTCTAGCTGACATGGTTCTGAAAAGAAGTATACTGTCATTTTTATCTTTGCTCCTTTCTATATAATATGTATATTTTCTGTAGATCGTTTTCAAGTTTTTTTCCTTACCACTGGTTTTAGCCAATTTGATGGGCATTGGTGTTGTTTTATTGTTGTTGTTGTTGTTGTTGTTGTTTTTATGTTTCCTGTGCTTGGGGTTTGTTGGGCTTCTTGAATCTGTGAGTTTTCATTAAATTTGGAATACCTTCACTCATTATTTATTCAAAAATGTTTTCTGTCTCTTCATCTCCTTCAGAGACCCCAATTACACATATATTGGACTGGTTGAAGTTGTGCACACTGACGGTCTATTCATTTCTTTCCGTCTCTTTATTCTTCATGTTTCATTGTTTTATTTTTTTCTTTTTAAAAGTTTTTCTTTTTCTTTTTTTGCTTTGTACATCTGTCAGCTCATACCTATGGGTTTCATTGTGAGGAGTTTGTATTGCTACATCTTCAAGCTCACTAATATTGTCTTCTGTAGTATATAATCTTCTGTTAATCCTATCCAGTGTATTTTTTATCTCAGGCATTGGTTTTTTTCACCTAAGTTTGAATTCAATTGTTTTTATATCTTGCTTCTCTTTTACATACGTATGTTTTCCTATAGCATTTTGAACATATGGACTATAACTGTGTTTAAATACTTGTGTAATAATTCTATCATTAGTGTCTTTTTAAATAATTTCTGTTGATCGATTTCTCTTCATTATGGGTTGCATTTTCTTACTTCTTTGCATACCTTATAATTTTTCACTGCATTCCAGACATCATGAATTTACCTTGTTGAATGTTAGATATTTTTGTATTCTTTTAAATACGCTAGAGCTTTATTCTGGAATGCAGTTAATTTACTTGGAAGCATTTTGATCTTTTCAAGGCTTGCTTTTAAGTTTTGCTAGGCAGGACCAGAGTAGCCTCTAATCTTGGGCTAATTTTTCCCTTTTACTGAATACTTTACTTGATGCCCTGTTTATTACAGATTTTTCTACTCTGGCTGGTGATAATACAAACTGTTCTGCACTCTAACAATTGTCTCTTCCATTCCTCCCTGGCGTTCTTTCCCTGGCATCAGCTAGTTCCTCACACATATATGCTTATTGTTACTCAGCTGAAGACTTGAAGGAAATCCTCTGTAGATCTCTGGAGCTCTCTCTGTACGATTCTCTCTTCTTCGTGTAGCTTTTTTTTTTTTTTTTCCTCTCTTGGACTCTGCCCTGTGAACTCTAGCTACATTGGCTTCCTCAAACTCTCAAATCTGTCTCTTTAACTCAAGAAGATTTCCTATTTAAGTTTCCCTTCCCTGGCTGTGTCCTGGAAATTCTCCAGGCAGTAAGCAAGGACAATCATAGCACTCATCTCATCTTTCAAGTTTATCTTAGGGATTACTGTTCTATATTGCTTATTGTCCAATGTCTGAAAATATTTCATACATTTTGTCCAGGCTTTTAGATGTTTAATGTGAAAGGGTAAATCCTGTCCCTGTTATTCCATCTTGGATGGAAGCTATAGTCCTCAATAAATGTTTTACTCCATTCTCTAAACACTGAGTGATTTCATCATTGGTCATAGACTAGGTTCTTACTGGTAACTTCAGTGTTAGACCTTCTGGATGTTCATGGCTAGGCACCATGGCAAGTTTACAATGATATATGTTATTGTGACGTCTCCTATTTGTTTCAGATATCTCTTGTTTTCTCATTTAGACTGCAAATTCCCTGAGGTCAGAAACCCTCCAATCTTATGTTTCTATGTATCTTCCACCCAAAACTAGACAAATTTATTTTTAACTCTTACTCAATTTTTACCCATTTGAAAATTCCATTTGAAGTGTTACCAAATAATACACGTAAGATTAGAGTTTATGTTAAACATCAATACCACGTATTCAAATGCTATGAGTGAAAATGAATGCTGATTCATCCCCTAATTTTATAAACTCTAGGAGGAAGAACCACCACCCCTACCTTCATTGTGGTCAGTTGAGAACTGTCTTCTAATTATCCACCGGCTTGTTAATATCTTTTTAAGAAAGTAATTTTTTCAAAAATGTAGATAAATCAAAACCCTATAAAATCTACACACTTAAGTAGCTAGTTCTTCAGTAACAGAGAGCTCTGACCTTTCGTGTAAAAGCATAGTAAATATTAGTCAAATTAAATATTATCCACTTTGTAAAGTAATAATATTCAATTAGATCATTTTGGAATTTTGTTTTTTTCATCAACGAATTGTTATTAATTCTAATCTAAGGAGAAATAAGATAAAATCATGTTTTAAATCTGCTTTAATATTCTGGTAGTATATAGGGAAAAAATATGTGCTATTTCATCCACTCCCTCTGCAACAAATACACCCTCATTCAACAGTAAATACTTTTCAGGTTCTGTCTTTGGTGTTAAGGATGCCGCTGAGGGGAAGACACCAAATGCCTTTGTTTTCATGGTATATTCCCTCTTGGTACTATTCATTTTACGGAGGCTTTATTTAGGTTAATAGCATAATATATTTATAATATGTGAAGATCCATGGGTTTATTCAACAAACCATTTGTTGAGTACCTTATATATTCCAGACATTGTTCTAGGCACTGACATTACAGCAGTGAACAAAACAGACAAATCCCCTGCTTTCATGGAGCTTATATTGGAGGTTGGGTGGCAGTAAAGTAGATAAACATAAGGCAGGTGGTAAACGCTCTAAAGAAAAATAAAGCAGGGTGATGAGCCAGCTAGTCATGAGAAGGAGTTCTGTTTTATGTAGGGGTATCAGGGAAGGCCTCACTTGTAAGATATGGCACTGTTACAAAGACACGATGAAGTGAGGAAACTAGTTAGCCAGGCAGACTATTTGGGGAATTATTCCAGACTGAAGGAACATTGCAAGTACAGATACATAAATGCAGGATTAGGCTTGGTGTATTTGGGTGGAACCAAGAGAGCAAGGGAGGAGTGTCAGGAAATGAGGGAAAAAGGAGAGAGGAGTAAAATAAGACAGTATACTCCATAAAAAAGTAATTGCATTTTACTTGGAAATGGAAAGCCACAGGAAGGTTATGAGCAGGGGAGAGACATTACCACATTTATATCGTAAAACTATTGCTTTAGCTACTATTGAGACTGACTTTGGAAGGGTAAGAGCAGAAGCAAGAAAATGACAAGGCTATTGCAGTTATTCGGGTGAGAGATGGGTGGCCTGGCCTGCACTGCTGGCACTGGAGATGGGGAGAAGTGGTCAGATTCTTAATATTTCAAATATTTATGCTGAGTGAAAGAATCAGACAAAGAATGTATACTGTATTATTCCATTTATATCAAATTCTAGAAAATGCAAACCAATCTGCAGTGACAGAAGGTTGTCTGAAGACAGCTGGAAGAAGGGAGGGAGGGATTATAAAGGATCATGAGAACTCTTTCAGAGGTGATGAATATGTTAATTCATTGTGGTAATGGTCTCATGGGTGTAGACATATGTCAAAAATTATCAAATTGTACCCTTTAAACATGTGCAATTTATTGTAGGTTAATTACACTTCAATGAAGCTATTAAAAAAGGCATGGGATTGTCTGATGGATTGGACTTGGGTGTGAGAGAAAAGAGGTCAAGGATGGTTTGTATGTTTTTGGCTTAAGCACCTGAAAGATAGGAATTAAACTGTCATTCCTATTCCTATCTCAAATAGGGAAGACTGAAAGGAGCAGAGTTTGAGAGAAAAAAATAAAGAGTTTGGTTTTCAACATATTGTTAGAGATGCCTATTAGACACATCTAAGATATTAAAACAAATAAATACACAGTAGAAAAGAAATGAAGAATGAACAGAACTACTACTTGGATAGAGAGTGCTTGTCCATGACCTTACCAAATGTATATTTTCTCAGGACAGCATTGGAGTTACATTGGCCCAATAGGATCTCTCACGGCTCCTACAGACAAAAATTAGTGAGCATCTGTTTACTGTTTTTTCCTTATTCAGTATAATGGATTGCACAGACAAGCCACATTCTTTCTTGCTTTTAAATAATACGATTTGTTTGGGAAACCAGCTGCTGCGTTTGTTGTTCAAGGTTGATGAATAACCTTAGAGACTGCAATGAGAAGCTCCTGGTCACAGAAAAATGCCAAGTTCTTCAACCAGGGCTGGAGAGCATTGTAGCCACTCTTCTCTGGGCTGACCTGCTCATGCCATCCCCCGCTTTTTTAATTGCACATATAAATAATCCAGTTATAATATGATTTAAATAAGATTTTGTTTTCCTACTCAGAAAGAAAGTACAAAAATTGTTTGTTGCTTGATGGAGGCTTTACAGAGTTGTGATTAAAAAGGAGCATACCACCTGGGTTTGAATCTTAGCTCCATCACTCACTAGGTGTTTGAATGCCTTATGGTAGTCATCTCTGAAATGGGGATCATAATAGGACCTACTACTCTAAGGTGATGTTGTTGTGAAGATTAATCTTAATTCATATGTAGAAAGACCCTAGAATAACAACTGGGCATAAAGTACTCAATAAATGTTAGCTGCTATTAACTAGTTTCCCTACTCTGACATTTATTGTTTAGTTATTTTCATGTCAGTTGGTTTTCACTAAGTCGTGGACTTGTTTAGACAAGGTCCTCTCTCACACCACCCTGGGTGCTTTATACAATGTCAGGTATGAAATAAGTACAAAATGGAAGCTCATCACACTGTTATTGAATTAGTTTACTTTTTCCCTATGGATATAGATCTAGGAATCTCAAGATCTCAGCCCAAGGAACAGTACCCATTTCTATTAAAGACCAAGCAGGCCACAGGCTCTGATTTACATCCTCAGCCCCCTATTCCATTCACCTCTCCCTTTCGTAAAGAGCATCACGGGATGGTGCCCCCAAGGAAGCCCTGGGAGGCTGAAGGGGTGGGAGCCTGAAACCAGAGACTCTGAAACAGTGGCAAATCGCAGGTGGGATTTGGTAGTTCAGAAAAGGAGGTACCATACCAAGAGTGGGGGTAGCGGGGTGAAGTGGAGGGGCGCTGGTTCGGGACAGGCCACAAACCAGAAGCTGCAAGAAAGGGCCAGAAGGGACCTGTTGAGATGGCGCAGGGTTGAGGGACCCTAGCGCGCAGGGAGGGGTGAACAACGAAGGGAGTCACGCGGGGGTTCTGCGAGGGACTGGGGCAAAGGCAGGTGATTGGACGAGGGAGAACACTTAGAGTCCTGGTTGCCAAGGCAGCGACCAGAGGAGAAAGCTTCGCGGAGAGGACGAGGCGGCTGCTAGTCCTCTTCCTGGAGGTCTCCCGCATCCCTCCTAGAGCCTCTGCTGACGTGTCAGTCGAAAACTGCTCAGACCTTCTCGGGCGCCGCCCCTCCGTGCTTGTCTTCCCACTCGCCCCCGGCGCTCCGCCCCGTCCCTGCCCCCGTCCCTGTCCCGGTCCCCGCCCCCGCCCCGTCCCCGCCCCCCGTCCCCACCCCCGCCCCGTCCCCGCCCCCATCCCCGCCCCCGCCCCGGCCTCCTCCTCCGCGTCACCGGCTACCCGAGGTGACCACAACATGGCTGCGGCGCCTGGGCTGCTCGTCTGGCTGCTCGTGCTCGGGCTGCCCTGGCGGGTACCGGGCCAGCTGGACCCCAGCACTGGCCGGCGCTTCTCGGAGCACAAACTCTGCGCGGACGACGAATGCAGCAGTGAGTGAGCCGGTGGGCGGCTGGCCCCGGGGTCTCCGCGGCGGCGCCGCCTCGGCTGTGCCGGGGCCGGAGTTCCGCAGCCCAGCGGGCAGTCCCGGGGGTCGCAGGCGGGACGGGCGGAACGCAGGAATGGGCGCGCTCCGGGTCCCTATGTCTGCCTTCTCCCGCTCTGTTAGCGCCCAGCCCCGCGGGCCTGACCATGGGGGGTTGCACCTCCCACTTGTTGCCAGCGTTTTATTTTCCTCCACTGGGGCTGGGGGTTGCTTGCGGTGGTCCCCGGCTTCCCCAGGAGTGGCTCACAGCGTCCCCTTCCCACCCCCCGCCATCCGCCCGGGCTGGGAGGGTAGATGTGGTTGCGCGCCGCGCGTCTGGGCTCCCCACGCCGCAGCCAAAGCTTTCCTGCCCGCGCTGCGGGGACCTCGGTGGGTGCAATACCCCGGCAGATGCGCTAAGGGCTCAGATGCCGGTGGGCGTTTTCCCAGTGGCAGGTTGATGGTGGGGTTTCTCAGGAAAGGCTCTCTGGCGCTGCTCCTTTGCCCTTCTGCTTTATTGGGATTTGGGCTTGTACCGCCTTTTGAACAGAAATTGGGAGTTTAGGTTTGGGACGAGTCCGGAGTCCAAGCACACATTGTATTCCGAGGTCTCTGGCCCGACTTTGATCAATCCTGTCGTTTCTGTGCTTGGAAGCCTCCTTGCAGACTGCCAGGCAGGGCTGCAGGAAGACCAAAATCATTCGCTCTGCGAAGAGACCGAGGATCTGCACCGGCCACCTGGGACCGGCAGCCTCTTCTTCTGTGCGCAGGAAGCGGAATTGCTCTCCAGTCTGGGATTGGAGGTGGGCGGTGGAGAGGGCACAGATCTTCAGGCTCAGATGAAGAGGGTTATTACAGGAATGACAGTAAATTCTCCAAGGGTCTCATAAGCCAAGCTTGGGTTAGCCTTAGCCACTTGTGTGTTGAAACCTCTTCCCTCTGTGTTCGCCGGACCAGGATCATTTTAGGGCCTCCCAGGCAGGCTCAACCTTGTAACTTACCGATAGCTGCTGCAGAAACGGTTTTTCATACATTGTTAAGCAATGCCTATAGAAAAGTATTCATTTTAAGAAGGGCAAGAACCCTACGGTTTAGCTATTTATATTCAAATTGATGTTATGAAAACCAAATTTCATAATAGGAACTGTTTGTATCTCTACAACACTAATTAAGAAAAGTGATCTCTAATGAGTGTGAAGCCATTCCTAGAGATAATCCTATGGTTGATGTAAATAAACACTACAAAAGCGGTACAACTGCCATGATTTTTCCCTTTAGTTTTCTTGGGTCAAAACCACACTGTTACCCATTTGCCGTTGGCAATGGCAAGATAGTTGGTATTCTTTGCTTGCAAGCGTTGCCCTGCCTGGGTTCCTCAAAACAGGTACCTGGAGAATCATCACATCACTGATGCTTCTTCAGTACTAAGGCGTGATGTTAGAAGAGCTCACGGTTGTAACATAACTTGAGAAATGGTATGTGTTCAGAGTAAACCAAATACAATAGGCATCAACAGGAACAAGATCTAGATGCGTGTGTGTTGTGTTGTATAAAGTGTTTAGTAATGTGAGTGTGTATGGTGCCCTTGTGTGCTTTTCAAATAGCTGTTCCGCAGGGCACAGTTTTTTGGCCTCTGATATTATAAATCCTCTATGATCTATTATGAGGGGGAGCAAGAAAAACATTGCCATTTTCAATTCTGATCTTATTCCCAACCTTAAATTGTCCATCACCTTAAACCTGGCCTCACACTCAATTATATCTGAGCTACAAAGCTGACATATTGGAAAATAATCAGAGTTTAGCTTCAAAAAACAAGTAACCCCTTCCAAATCTATATGCATGTACAGCCGTTTAAAGGTACGTTTTTAATGTATTTTATAGCAAAGTGGCTTTTGGAAAAAATCTTATTTCCATTCATCCTTCTTTGTCTCTGCTATTTCAGTGTATTTATTGTCTATTTCATCTTACATGGGAAGCTGTGTATGTGGTCAACAAAAATAAAAGTACTGCTTCTACCAGTTTCTAGATCAAGCGTGATTGAATTACTGACCTATTCTCATAGTTTTGCTTAGTCCCAGCCAAATGGGATGTCGACTTTTGATTTTGTTTATAGAAAAATATACATAAGGGTATTTTTTCCTTTGTTTTGAAACTCAATATTGGATACAGTCAACATTATTTACTTTCAGAAAAGATTCCCTTGTGATGTAATTGAATCTACAGTAGGGTGTGATAGATATCCTTCCCCATTAATTTATCCAGACACACTACTGAGGGAACAACTTGGCTGCAAATGAAATTGACAGTGTTTACTGCTACATAGTAGCGGTTACAGCCACTTGAAGATAGAGACTTTTAGTGGTTAGTTCAAGTTAATTGACCTCTTGGGAGTTCCTGGGTACTCTAGCTCCCTATTACCCTTCATGTAGTCATGCTTAAGCTAGTCATCATCTGGGCTTGAATTTACCCATTTGCAAAAGGAAGCTTTTTATGAATATGAAACAGAAAAGACTGAGGACTAGAAGGTTAGAGAGGGAATCGAGAGTTTCACTTGGGTAAGAAAAGCCATGTGTGGCAGTTGACACGTTGCTTTTTGTTTCTTAATATTATCCATAGAGAAAAATAGAGAAGGTTTTCCTTTCCCCTGTCTGCTTGCAGAAGATATGATATATAGCAGTAAAGCTCTAAGGATTTGAGATACTTTCTTTGAGCATATGAAAGAAATTCCAGAGAGTACTGGAAAAACTTGGTTGTTGTTTTTAGTGGGATTGTTATATTTCCTGATAAATCAATATGCACTGTGAACACTGAATCCTGATATCTGGCTATTTTTTTTCTCTCTCTGTCTTTACATACAGTGTTAATGTACCGCGGTGAGGCTCTAGAAGATTTCACAGGCCCGGATTGTCGTTTTGTGAATTTTAAAAAAGGTGATCCTGTATATGTTTACTATAAACTGGCAAGGGCATGGCCTGAAGTTTGGGCTGGAAGTGTAAGTAAAATTTTGACATACTTTATTTGCTTAATTTTTACTGGCTTCTCTAGCACTGTAGATTTAAATGACTGCATTTTCTTGGGACGCTTGATGGAGTTAACCTGTCCTCTCTGCCTGACTGTGAAAAAAGATGGCCCTGTGTACCCAGCAGACCTTGGGTCCGCACAGAGTAGGGGCTCAGCAGAGCCTTCTGAAATAGAACTGATTCTGGCAAGTTCCCCTCAGCGTCACCCTCTAGGATGCTCCATACATATTAGGGGTTGAAATGGTAAGAGCTGAAAAATTCTTTACTTCATTGCTTCAAAAAGGAAGGATTCATAGGAATTAGGAATTAGACTTACTATGTAAACTATGTTTGAGAGAGTGTTTCAGACATGTAAGTTTAAAGTTGATTTTATGTGTATTTCTTTGTTTATATTTTTATTTATGAAAAAGTGGCAGTCTTGGGAACAGTTCCCTAATCATCTATGCTATTATAAGTCTGTAAAAAAGCCAAATGTTGTGTTTCCCATGTGCTTTCTTGTTTGTATTTTTGTTTGCAGCTTTGGGGTCATCCTTGTCCTGCTTTTCAGACACTTGTGTCTGGAGGTTACTCGAGGGGCTCTGTTCCCAGCTGATTTTATGGGTGCCCTGATACCAGACATGGCAATCAATGCTTTAGTGTTTTTAACGAGGATATTCACTGGGAGTGACCTAATTGAGAGGCCTGTCTTATGAGTTATTGTCTTTTCCTTTTTAGAAAGCGTGATGTGTGGACTGTGTTTTTACTTTAAGTAGTAAGCATCCTCGATATCTTTAGGATTGTCCCCACTTAGAGAAATACCCATCCCAACTATGAAAGTTTTCACTCTCAATAAAACAACAAACAAACAAAGAGAAAATAAGAAATCCCTTTGGGAAAAATAGACTGATTTTGTTGGCATTCCAGGTTCCTCAGGAGTAATCTTGGGAAACAACCGCTGGTCAGGTTCAGCTCTCCTATTGAGAGAGCATCCCAAGTGGCTCACTCCATACCAAGACAAATCTATTCTGTTTCTTTCAAGTCTACCTAATGAGATTTGTTGCTATTCTTTACTCTTGGAAATGTTTTTCCATGTACCTAGGCTGTGGTTTTCATAGAACAGTTAAGTTTTTTTTTTCACTCCTCATCTTTGAGCATTTAGATGAATGAACTTGACTTAACATTTTCTTCCCACTGCAGTTTTGCTCATTCACATATTCACCTCTGGATGTCCTGTCAGTCTTTCTGGGTCGCACCTCTCATCCTGCCTTCTTAAGGAACGCTGCCTTTGGCACCCAGCCAGAAGGGATCTTTGCTGCCTGGTGATTGTTTAGGTGGCACTTTGTTTGCACTGTTCATGTGGCATTTGCTTTACTGCTTTGTGTGGCAGTCAATTTGTATACTGTCTTAGCTCACATAAAGTCGAAGACTCTTTAATGGAAAGGCTCATGCCTTATCTGTCTTCCTTTTCAGTATTTCCTTACAGGGCATTGGCATTTATTTGTATTTGTCCTGATATTATCTTATGCAGAATTTGTTCTCTTAAGGTAATACTCTACTTTCCTCACCACCCCCTGCCCAAAAGAAATCAATAGTACCTTGGCAGAAATGATGTATGAAAGCAAAATTAGACATAAAGATTGCTTCTTGTCATGTGGACCTATTTTTTTTTTTTTTTTTTGTCAAATCATAAGAAATGAGATGCCACCTGTGGTCCCAATTGACAAAGATTAAGGAAGATAAATGTATAGTATTTCCCTTTCTCTATATACCTCTACCTCTGATTTGTTTCCTTTTTCCAGGTTCTCCCTTAATAAAATAGTCTCCCCTCTAATTTGATGAACATTATTCTTAGGAATTTTAAAACTCTGTCTTCAGCTTTCAAAATGATTCTCGTTTCTGTTTCTTAGTTTTCATTCTGCAGTCTTTTTTGGTTTCTTAGCGTTTTAGACTTGATCTGCCAATAACACAGAGTTTAATTGCCCTTATCTAATCTCCATGGCAGTATTTTACTAGTACTACTGGCTTTCAGATAGTTTTCAGATAGAACGAGAGCACTCATGAATGGAGGTGTTTTGTGAATTGGTGATATAATGGTCTTTTTTTCTTTTCGTGCATTTGTTTTACATGCCACCTCCTCCTTTAATGATTGGAAGGTATACCTCTTCCTTTCAGACAGTAGCTAGTAAAAGACTGTATGTTTCTCAAGAGGGCACATTTTACTAGTGCTGAAAATGAATGGAATTATTTTCTATAGAGATTCTGGTTTGCATGAAACAAAAGCTTGGTGTGCAGATTAGTGTGTATTACATTGTAATTTTGTTTTGTCTCCAGTTACCTGTAATATCCTTTTGGAAAATGGCAGTATAGCACATCATATCCGCAAATACAGTTGATCCTTGGGCAACACAGGTTTCAACTCTGTGGGTCCACTTATAATGCAGATTTCTTTCAATAAATAAATTGTAAAATTTTGTGGAGGTTTGCAATAATTTGTTATAAACTCTCAGACTGCATAGCGTAGAAATTACTAAAAAAATTAAGAAAAAGTTAGATATTAGTATGTAAGCTACATGTAGATCGTAGTGTATTTTATTCTTTACTACCGTAAGACATACACAAATCTGTATAAAAAGTTACAATTTATCAAAACATACACACACAAACGCAGATCTTAATGGCACCTTTCAGTCGAGAGAAATGTAAACATGTAAGGATAAAATATTAAATCGCAATTGCATAAATTAATTGTACTACATACTGTACTATATATTTCATAGCCACCTCCTTTTGCTGTTCTAGTGAGCTCAAGTATTGTGAGTATCCCCTTAAAATGCCATGTAACGCTGTCATTTCCGCATCATTTCCATGTCATTTCCACGTGAGCAGTTCATCTCTCCAGTCAATTGTATAGTGCATAAAAAGTGATCTCTTGTGGTTTTCATGTATTTGTGTTTAGTGCAATACTATAAACTTTGAATAACACTCTGGGACCCATACAAGGTGTCACTAGTGATGTTGGAAGTGCTGTCAAGTAGCAGAGAAGAGTAATGACATTACAAGAAAAAGTTGATTGCTTGATATGTGCTGTAGATTGAGGTTTGCAGCTGTGGTTGCAAGATTAACGAATCTAGCTTAAGGACCATTTTAAAAAAAGAAAAGGAAATCCATGAAGCTGTTGTTGCAGCTATGCCAGCAGTTATGAAAATCTTACACTTTTTGCAAAATACCATTTTATGTACTATTAAAAATACAGCTTTTATGTGGGTACAGGCTTGCTGTTAGAAAGGCATTCCTATAGACTCTAATGTGATTCAAGACAAAGCAAAATCATTATATAACAACTCAAAGTAAAAGGAAAGTAAAGGGTCTAACACTGGAGAATTTAATGCCAGCAAAGGATAGTTTGATAATTTGAGAAAGAGGTTTGGCTTAAAGAAAGTCAAGACAACAGCAGAGGCAGTTTCTGCCAACCAGGAGGCAGCAGAAGAGTACCTGGGTGCATTAAGAAAATCATTCAGGAGAGAGGCTATCTGCCTCAACAGGTTTTTAATGTTGACAGAAGTGCCCTATTCTGGGGGGAAAAATGCCACGAAGGACATTTGTAAATAAGAAAAACAAATGTGCACCAGGATTTAAGACAAGAAGGGATAAGCCAACTCCATTGCTTTGTGCAAATGCAGTTGGGTTTATGATGAGGACTGCCTTCTGCCTTTATCTATCTTGAAGGGAAAGTTGAATACCAGCTGCCAGTCTTTTGGATGTACAATAAGAAGGTCTGGATAATGAGAACCCTTTTTCTGGATTGGTTCCATCAATGCTTTGTCCCTGAAGTTAGGAAGTACCTTGCCAATAAGGAACTGCTTTTTAAAGTTCTTTTGATATTGGACAAATGCCCCTGGCCACCCACAACCTTGTGAGTTCAACACCAAAGGAGTTGAAATAGTCTACTTGCCCTAAACACAACATCTCTAGTTCAGCCTGTAGATTAGGGGGTCATGAGGAACTTTAGGTCTCATTACACACCATACTTTATGGAAAGGATCGCCAATGCCTTGGAAGAGAATGCCAATAGAGAGGACATCATGAAATTCTGGTAGAATTATATCATTGAAGATACCATCATCGTTATAGAAAAGGCCATGAAAGCTGTCAAGCCCTAAAACTGTATCCAGACGTTGTGCTTAATTTCACAGGATTATGATAGAGCCAGTCAAGGAAATATGAAACAGATTGTAGATATGGCTAAAAAGGTGAGGGTGAAGGGTTTCAAGATATGGATCTTGAGGAAATTCAAGAGCTAATAGACACCACACCAGAGGAATTAACAGGAGACAACTTGATGGAAATAGGTGCTTCCAAACCAGTGCCAGACAATGAGGAAGAAGACATAAAGGCCACAAAACAAGTCAACACCAGACAATCTGATAGAAGGGTTTTAGTTGTTAAAGACAGCTGTTAACTTCTTTTATAACGTGGACCATTCTCTGATAGGGGCACTGAAAATAAAGCAAACAGTAGAAGAAGGATTGATACCATATAGAAACATTTTTAGAGAAATGAAGAAGCAAAAGAATCCAGACAGAAATTACATTGTGTTTCCACAAAGGTACATCAAGTGTGCCTGCGTCTCCTGCCTCCTCTTCTACCTCCTCTGCCTCTACCACTGCTGAGACAGCAAGACCGACCCCTCCCCTTCTTCCTCTGCCTCAGCCTACCCAATATGAAGATGATGAGGATGAAGACCTTTATGATTATCCACTTCTACTTAATGATGAATAGTAAATATATTTTCTCTTCCTTTTGATTTTCTTAATAACATTTATTTTCTTTTCTTTTTACTTTCTTTTTTTGAGACAAGGTCTCACTTTATCACCCAGGCTCGAGTGCAGTGGCGCCATCATGGGTCACTGTAGCCTCAACCTCCTGGGCTCAAGTCATCCTCCCACCTCAGCCTCCCCAGTAGCTGGGACTACAGGTGCATGCCACCGTGCTCTGCTAATTTTTTAAAAGAAATTTTTGTAGAGACGAGGTCTCACTATGTCACCAAGCTGGTCTCCAACTCCTGAACTCAAGTGATCCACCTGCCTCTGCCCAATGTGATTACAGGCATGATCCACCATGCCTCGTCTTAATAACATTTTCTTTTCTCTAGCTTACTCTATTGTAAGAAGAGAGCATATACATATAACATATTAAATATGTGTTAATTGACTGTTTATGTTATTGGTAAGGCTTCTGGTCAATAGTAGGCTATTAGTAGTTCAGTTTTTGTGGAGTCAAAAAAAGTTCTGTGCAGATTTTTGACTGTGCCCCTAACACCTGTGTTGTTTAAGGTCAGCTGTATTTGCCTTTTGTTGTAGTGGTCATATATTTCAGAAACTTTGCGTTCTTTTTACTTATTCCATGGCTGTTGTTTATTGTTTAAGAAAGACTTATAAGTCGTGGGTTGTGAGCAATACTATGAAATGGGTAGGTACATTTTTGCTAGAGATTATTTGGAATTGTGTTTATAACCAGCTTTGCTATGCATAGTTTTAATGATATAAAAATGTACAATAATATTCCCTTACACAACTCTTTTATCTACTTCTAAACACTAACTTTACATGTACTGTGTTTAGAATTAAGCCGAATATAAGAAAACTTCCAGAGTTTTAAAAACGTTCGCTTAACAGTTTTCTGTACTTAAATTATCAGAGTAGTCATAATCTCAGTGTAATTATAACAGCAACTACCTACCTCTCTTAGTTATATCTACTTACCTATATATTTGTACATTTTCTACACTACTAAGAAGTCTCTCAGTTATATTTCTCACACAGAATTTGATTGATATTTGTCCCTTTTGCCCATTCTTTTGTATAGGTTGGGCGTATTTTTGGATATTTTCCAAAAGATTTAATCCAGGTAGTCCATGAATATACCAAAGAAGAGCTACGAGTTCCAGCAGATGTAAGTTGTGGATTTTTGTCTTGTCCTCAGTTGTAAGCTGGCTTATAAGTGACTACCTAGAAAAAAAGAAAAATTTCAAAATAATTTCAATGAGATATTCTTATATAAGGCTATGTACTGTTTTTTTTTTTTTTTTTTTTGAGTCGGAGTCTCGCTCTGTGGCCCAGGCTGGAATGCAGTGGTGCGATCTCGGCTCACTGCAGGCTCCGCCTCCTGGGTTCACGCCATTCTCCTGCCTCTGCCTCCCATCTAGCTGGGACTGCAAGCGCCTGCCACCACGCCCGGCTAATTTTTTGTGTTTTTAGTAGAGATGGGGTTTTATTGTTAGCCAGGATGGTCTTGATCTCCTGACCTCATGATCTGTCCGCCTCAGCCTCCCAAAGTGCTGGGATTATGCTTTCCCAGGCATGAGCCACCACTCCTGGCCAAGGCCGTGTACTCTTATACAAGGCTTTTCTTTGCTGCTTTATATATGAAAAATTAAGAGTTCTGTAGTTTTTATATTTACTTATTGATGTTAGAAGGCAAATAATTTCATTTCACAAGCAAAAGGAGAAATTTGAAAACTACTTATTGGATAGCTGTTAGACATTTTAAGGATACAGAAATCAGATTAAATTAATTAAGCTCTAATTTTATACTGAGCCAGAAATGCAAACTTACAAAGGTTTTCTTATTATTGACTCCTTAGTGATTTAAGGGATTATAGTTATAGATTTGGAAAAGGGAACCAGACAGTTTCAGGTAAGGTCCAGTCTCATATCTGTAAGGTGCTAACTACACATTCTATAGAGCATTTATCTATAGCACACAATGGCTTTGTGACTAAAAGGGTTTAAATATATTTAATATTTAAATATTTAAAAAATTGGCTCAGAAGTGTACATGATGGAAAGAGGGAAATCATTCGTCTCTGGCATACTGGACAGGTCTCCCCAGAAGATGGTGAATGTTTAGTTAGGGGAAGAAAAGTATCTTTGTTGTTTTTTTTTTTAACTTTTCCATCATTTTATGGCTCCTTGTATATCAATTTGCTTACTGGTAGAGGAAAGGAAAAATATAGATTTACTCAATAGTCCTGAAAGCAGATCTTAGTGACTGCCTAGAATGCTTATTTGGAGTCAGGTACCTACCTTAGTGAACCTTGTTTTCAAGTTGTTCTTGTGGCAGTAGTAAAATGGGAAGCCTCCTTTACATCATTCTTTGTTCTCTTACATTTTTATATCTCATGCATCTGTATCTCAGTAAGTTCCTTCTGAAGCTGATTTATCTTTCCCAGTCCAAGGAAAATATGAGTCCCAAATCCATGTAGACTGAGAACCTGACAGCCAGGTGATTCTGCCTGTTTCTGACTGGTTGAGCAGAAGTATGACACAGAGGGCACAATGTAGAGAAGCTGAGGGTCTTTCAGCTCCTCCTGGATGTGTTATTATGAGGTGAATTCCCAGAATACCAGGCATAGATGTTGGGAGTTGGGGAACCCAATAAATGACACATCACTTTTCCCCACCTGTGCTCAAAACAAATTGAGAGACCCAGAAATTGGGCAAATAGGAGATCAAAATGACCCCGTTATTTACTGATAAAGCTGTTTGGAGTATGCAGAACTAATGGGCTTTCTGACATTGCAGTCTAAACTAAGATGGACTTATCCAGTCACAGACAGAGCTACCCAACTAGGGGTCTCCCCAGGCGGGACTGTCTCTGTAAAATGGACAGCATGGAGGAACAGAATATGTGTTTTCTCTCTAGCAGGTCCCAAACAGAAAACAGGAATGGGACTGAGCAAACTCACCAGCCACATGAATCATTCTTCCCCTGGGGAAGAGAGAATGAAGGGAAGCCAGGAGTATTACTCAGATGGGAAAGTGGGTTCCAGCGTCCTATCCACCCGCTGCCCAAGAACAGTCAGTGCCCAGTGTTGATGCAAAAGCTCCTCTAGAGCCAAATGTGAATTTGAGATTTTCTCAATCATTAGCATGGATAAGAGTTTGCTCTGGTGACACTTGGCTGTTGACACACTAATGTTTTTCTTTTTCTTGCAGGAGACGGATTTTGTTTGTTTTGATGGAGGAAGAGATGATTTTGATAATTATAATGTAGAAGAACTTTTAGGGTTTTTGGAACTGTACAATTCTGCAGCTGGAGATTCCGAGAAAGCTGTAGAAAAAACTTCACAGGATATGGAAAAAAACTCTGAATTATCTATGGAAAGGGAACCTGAACCTGAACCAGTAGAAGCCAACTCAGAGGAAAGCGATAGTGTATTCTCAGAAAACACTGAGGATCTTCAGGAACAGTTTACAACTCAGAAGCACCACTCCCACGCAAACAGCCAAGCAGATCATGCTCAGGGAGAGCAGCCTTCATTTGAATCTTTTGAAGAAATGCTGCAGGATAAACTAAAAGTGCCAGAAAGTGAAAACAACAAAACCAGCAATGGTTCTCAGGTCTCAAATGAACAGGATAAGATTGATGCCTATAAACTTTTGAAAAAAGAAATGACTCTAGACTTAAAAACCAAATTTGGCTCAACAGCTGATGCACTTGTATCTGATGATGAGACAACCAGACTCGTTACTTCATTAGAAGATGATTTTGATGAGGAATTGGATGCTGAGTATTATGCAGTTGGAAAGGAAGATGAGGAGAACCAAGAAGACTTTGATGAGTTGCCATTACTTACCTTTACAGATGGGGAAGATATGAAAACTCCAGCGAAGTCTGGAGTTGAGAAATATCCAACAGGTAAAGAGCAGAATTCAAATAAAGAGGATAAGATTGAGCTAACTGTGCCCCCTGGCATCAAAAATGATGATAAAAATATACTAACAACCTGGGGGGACACTATCTTCTCTATTGTCACAGGAGTTGAAGAAAATAGAGGTACAATGGATTTAGAGAGCTCTAGTTCAGAGGAAGAAAAAGAAGATGATGATGATGCATTAGTCCCAGAGAGCGAACTGGGGAAACCACAGTCAGCAACAGATTATAGTGACCCTGACAATGTAGGTGATGGTCTTTTGATTGTAGATGTTCCTAAAAAAAATAATGACAAAGACCCAGAAGTAAACACAGAACATCACATTAAAGGAAAAGGGAGGGGAGTTCAGGAATCCAAGAGGGGCCTGATACAAGATGAGACAGAATTAGAGAATGAAAAGCAAGAAGGCATGACTGTGCACAGTTCTGCTCACAGCAATAACCTCAACTCTATGCCAGCTGCTGAAAAGGGTAAAGACACATTAAAATCAGCTTATGATGATAAAGAAAATGACCTAAAAGGAGCAACTATTCATGTCTCAAAAGGAATGCTCCGTGAAGAAAAGCCTGGAGAGCAGATTTTGGAAGGTGGCTCAGAGAGTGAATCTACACAGAAAGCTGCAGGGAATCAAATGAATGACAAAAAGATTCAACAGGAATCCTTGGGTGATGCACCACTCATGGGAGATAACCACCCTAACGCATCCAGAGACAGTGTGGAGGGAGACACTTTGGTAAATGGGGCCAAACCACACACGCTTTCACTGGAGCATCAACGTGAGGAATTGAAAGAGGAATTAGTTCTTAAAACTCAAGGTCAACCTAGTTTCTCCTCTCCAGATGAGATTGATTTGCCCAGAGAACTGGAAGATGAGGTTCCCATTCTGGGAGGAAATCTTTCCTGGCAACAAGAAAGAGATGTGGCTGCCACAGTCAATAAGCAAATGAGTGAGAAGATAAGGCTGTCTGAGGGAGAAGCCGAAGAGGACTCCTTGGATGAAGAGTTTTTTCATCACAAGGCAATGCAGGGCACACAGGGGATAGGACAGACAGACCAAACTGACAGCACAGGAAGACCAGCTTTCCTTTCTGAAGCAGAAGAGAACGATTATGCCTCTGAAGAACTACTAGAGGACGAAAACGCTGTAAGTGCAAAACGGTCTAAAGAAGAAAACCCTGGGAATCAGGGCAGGCAGTTTGATGTTAATCTGCAAGTCCCTGACAGAGCGGTTTTAGGGACCATTCATCCAGATCCAGAAATTGAAGAAAGCAAGCAAGAAACTAGCATGATTTTAGATAGTGACAAAAAAAGTGAGAATGCTGCCAAAGGGGTCAACACAGGAGGCAGGGAACCAAATACAATGGTGGAAAAAGAACGCCCTCTGGCAGATGAGAAAGCACAGAGGCAATCTGAAGGAAGTGACTTTTCTGACAGCATAAAAACTCAGACTCCAGAATTAGGTGAAGTGTTTCAGAATAAAGATTCTGATTATCTGAAGAATGACAACCCTGAGGAACATCTGAAGACCTCAGGGCTTGCGGGGAAGCTTGAGAGAGAACTCTCAAAAGAGGACCACGAGAACACAGAGAAATACGTGGGCACAGAAAGCCAGGGTTCTGCTGCTGCAGACCCTGAAGATGACTCGTTCCTCTGGACTCCACATACAAGTGTAGAGCCAGAGTATAGTGACAAGAGGGAGGACTTGCTTATCATAAGCAGCTTCTTTAAAGAGCAACGGTCTTTGCAGCGGTTCCAGAAGTACTTTAATGTCCATGAGCTGGAAGCCTTGCTACAAGAAATGTCATCAAAACTGAAGTCAGCACAGCAGGAGAGCCTGCCCTATAATATGGAAAAAGTCCTAGATAAGGTCTTCCGTGCTTCTGAGTCACAAATTCTGAGCATAGCAGAAAAAATGCTTGATGCTCGTGTGACCGAAAATAGAGATCTGGGAATGAAGGACAATAACATATTTGAAGAGGCTGCAGTGCTTGATGACATTCAAGACCTCATCTATTTTGTCAGGTACAAGCACTCCACAGCAGAGGAAACAGCCACACTGGTGATGGCACCACCTCTAGAGGAAGGCTTAGGTGGAGCAATGGAAGGTGAGGTGCCTATGGCCTTGCAGAATTGGGCTGGAGAAGCAGGCGGGTGGGTCGCTGAGGTGCCTCCTATCTTGTGAAGCTCTGTTCAGTTTCCAGTGTGCCTAAAGGAGAGGGACAACACAGGGAGGTCCACATGTTCCTTCCTGCCTTCTTTCTTTTAGGCTGGAGCATGGAGAAGGATTTCTTGCTGTTTCCCTTAGAATAGTTGAGACTGGTTAGCATTTTCAAAAGGAAACTTTGTAAAAACCTAAAAAGATATAAACCAGAAAGTAATGTACAAAATACAAATGTCATGTAAAATTATGAAAGGGTTTTTTTTTTTTTTTTTTTTTTTTTTTTTGAGACGGAGTCTTGCTCTGTCACCCAGGCTGGAGTGCAGTGGCCGGATCTCAGCTCACTGCATGCTCTGCCTCCCAGGTTTACGCCCTTCTCCTGCCTCAGCCTCCCAAGTAGCTGGGACTACAGGCGCCCGCCACCTCGCCCGGCTAGTTTTTTGTATTTTTTAGTAGAGACGGGGTTTCACCGTGTTAGCCAGGATAGTCTCGATCTCCTGACCTCTTGATCCGCCCGTCTCGGCCTCCCAAAGTGCTGGGATTACAGGCTTGAGCCACCGCGCCCGGCCGAAAGGGTTTTAATGAACACGATTTTTCAATCGTGAGATAACTGCTCTCTAACCATGGATTGACTGGTATAACTTTTAGATCAATGCTTTGGCTAAATTCCTATGTTCTCCCCAATTTTGTCTTTTGTGGATGGCTTGTTCTTCCTGTTTCTTGGGAGCGCTTACTCCAGTTAAACCTTCCTGGGCCATAATCTTACATTCAGATTAATCAAGGTTGGGACAGGGATGCCTTCTAATGCAGTGCTTGATGCGTGGAAGCCATTCAGTTGAATTAACCCTGAGCCAATATCCTGACATAAGCATTCTGATTCCTAGTTCCTTGTTCTGTTCTCTCCATCTGGGCTTTTCTCTTTCTTTTCTTTTCTTTTCTTTCCCTTTACCCTTCCTTCCTTCCTTCCTTCCTTCCTTCCTTCTTTCCTTCCTTCTTTCCTTCCTTCCTTCCTTCCTTTCTTTTTTTTTTCTTTTTTTGTAAAGACAGGATCTCACCCTGTCACCCAGGCTGGAGTGCAATGGCATGATCATAGCTCATTGCAGCCTCCAACTCCTAGGCCCAAGCAAACTTCTCATTTCAGCCTGTAGTAGGCATGCACCACTGTGCTCAACTAATTTTTTATTTATTATAGAGACAGGGTCTTGATATATTACCCAGGCCGATCTTGAACTCTTGGCCTCGAGTGACCATCCTACTTTGGCCTCCCAAAGTACTGGGATTACAGGTGTGAGCTACCGCACCTGGTGTATCCCGGCTTTTCAGACAGATGTATCTGAATTGAGAGTATCAAGGGGACAGGAAACCACAGGAAAATATGTTACTCCAGAGTGCTAATTTTTCCTGAGAGTTGGGGAAGGAGAACTTTTTTGCATTTAATTAAAACATGTATTTTGGATAAGAAGGCAATATTCAGATGAATTTTCAGGGTAAAATATCAGGCTACAAGGAAATTCACCTTTGCTGTGGATCACATTGGACTGTCCCCTGAGCCTCTTAGGAAAGGAGATGGCTTCACTTTCTTTGACTCTTAGAGGTACTTTGAAAGTATTCGAAGGACATTTCAGCAAGCTGCCCTGGCGTGGAATGTCCCTGTCTGTACTAGTTCTGTGAGAAAGGCATGCTTGTGTATGCATGAGTTTATGTTACTTCTCTGCAGAATAGATGTTTCACATTTCTGCTCTTGAGTGGAATTCTCTTTTGCAAATTTATTTGTGTGGGCATAGGTTGATTTGCCAAGGAAAGATGTTACTTAAGTCCCTACCATAAATATATTTATGAAATACTCCTCTGTAGATTTTATTATGTAGATTAGTCATCCTTTAAATGGAATAAAAGAAAGTGAAACTCTTATTTCCCTGCCCAGTTATGCTCCATGGGATGCCCATGCATGGAGGGCAATGTTGAGGTGCCCTGGAGCTGGTGTGGTCAGTGAGATAAGCCTAACAGGTAATGTCATCAAGTTGTGCTAACCCAGTGTGTTCTTCTCACCTGTAGAGATGCAACCACTGCATGAAGATAATTTCTCACAAGAGAACACAGCAGAACTTAACGTGCAGGTTTCTGAAGAGCCCACCCATTTGGGCCAGCATGTGATTGGGGACACTCATGCCTCGGAAGTTTCAACGAAGCCAAATGCTGAGAAAGACTTGGACCAGCATGTGATCCGGGACACTCATGCCTCGGAAGTGTCACCGAAACCAAATGCTGAGAAAGACTTGGACTGGCATGTGATCGGGGACACTTATGCCTCGGAAGTGTCACCAAAGCCAAATACTGAGAAAGACTTGGACCCAGGTAAAGCTTGCTAATTTTTTTCTACAAAGTGGAGACATCATAAAGAAGGCCTTCTAGGAGATTCATTGTCAAAGGTAGGAGCTAGAGACTTGTTAAACTCAAATGAAAAAAGGATCCCAGAGCTAATTGAGAGAAAAGCAGGCGTCAAGACAGATGGAGATCAAAAATAGGAAAGACACCAGAGACTGTAACTAACCTACAAACCAGTGTTTGGCTGTCACTATCTTGTGTAAATTATTTCAATCTAAAATATTATTCTTAAAAGGCCTTATGCTCTAAAACAGTAGTTTTCAACCAGACCAGCAGCATCAGAAACTCTGGGGGTGGGACCAGCAGTCTGTGTTTAACAAGCCTTCCAGGAAAGACTGACCTGATACACATTATGGCTGGAGAACCACTGCTCTAAAACTCATAAATTCAGTTTTTCCTCTGCTTTACCCCTCTCTTTCCAAATAAAATACAGTGCAATGCAGTTCTTTTTTTGATTTGCTATCTGGACATGGTAAATAAAACTTCTTAAAATACAGTGAAGGGGTCCAAGTATGTTTATAGCATAAGCTCATAGGAGACAGTACAGAACACTGTAGTGTGTAATAGTCCAGGATAGACTGACACCAAGAGTATTTCACCACAGTGCACAGTAAACATCCAGTGAGAGATGAGAATGTTTACTTTCCAGGCACAGTACCTAATATTTAGTGGATACTCAATAAGTATTTTTTTTAAAAGAGAAACCATTCTTATTCTAAAGCACAAAATATCTGTTTTCCTCACAATTCCAGGGCCAATTACAAGAGAAGACACTCCTATGGATGCTATTGATGCAAACAAGCAACTAGAGACAGCTGCCGAAGAGCCAGCAAGTGTCACAGCTTTGGAAAACGCAGTCCTTCTAATATATTCATTCATATTTTATTTAACTAAGTTGGTAAGTTTGACACATAGTTTTTTTATTTTTAACTAAAATGTTGATTATTACAGTTTTTAAGTTGATTTTGAGCATGAGGTGAAGAACTTAAATTGTCTTTATGAACATGACTCCTGATCCTTTGAGGAGAGATCCTGAAATGAGCCACAAGTGTGTGGCTTTAATGCGCTTTTAGTTCAGCACATGAGGAGGCTTTGCTGTATGCTGGAGCTGGGCACAGGCACACCTGTCAAACATGGTTCTTCCTTTCAGGAACCTTTCAATTTAGCCAGGAGAGAAAGACATTCACTTGAAATGTAATATGATAATGGGCAGGAAGAGAAGTATTTACCTGATGGTAGAACAATCGATGGCATAAATTGGTTCATTGTGGAGGGAGAGTGGTAGGAAAGGCCAGAAGTTTGCTGAGACATGCTTTAAGCAGAGTTGAAAGATAGATGGGAGCTTGACTTGGAGTCGTCAAATAGAAGGGCTAGGGGAGGGAGATGGGCAAGGATGGGGGGGGCAGCATGCAGTCAGACAGAAAACACATTCAGAGAAATGGAGGCATGAAGAAAAGGTTATTTGGGGAAGTCAGGGAAGCATGGGTAGTTGGTGTTTTCTTTTGTTGTTGTTGTTTTTTTAATTGAGACAGGGTCTTGCTCTGTAGCCCGGGCAGGAGTGCATTGGCGCGATCTCAGTTCACTGCAGCCTCTGCCTCCTGGGCTCAGTGATCCTCCTGCCTCAGCCCCCTGAGTAGCTGGGATCACAAGTGCACGCAACCATGCCTGGCTATTTTTTGTAGAGGTGGGGTTTTGCCATGTTGCCCAGGCTGGTCTCGAACTCCTGAGCCCGTGGAAGCCCACCTTGGCCTCCCAAAGTGCTGGGATTACAGGCATGAGCCACTATTCCCCGCCAGTTGGTGGTGTTAAAGCATGGAGTTAAGATTAGCTGGGCAGGGTGGTGCACACCTGTGATCCCATCCACTTGGGAGGCTGAGGCAGGAGAATCACTTGAGCCCTGGAGGCAGAGGTTGCAGTTAGCTGAGATCGTGCCACTGCCCTCCAGCCTGGGCGACGGAGCAAGACCCTGTCTCAGAAAAAATAAAAATAAAAAAGTATGGAGTTAAGAGGGGGAAAATCTGTTGGAGGGACGCAGGGAAAGTCAGAAAGGAAATAAGGAAATTGTGTGCCATGGTGAGTGGTCAGACCATTGTTGGCAGAGATCCTTGGAAGATTTTAAGCAGGAAAGAGATTGTCAGGTCTGTTTCTTAGCAAGAGTCACTTAACGGCAGAATATTTATTCAGATCTTTCTAAAGGAAGCCATGCTCCAAATGAGACATTTAATGTCTAGAAGCTTATCTAGGCTTTTTAGGACTTAGCTCCCCCTTGTGGTACTTGGTAGAATTTAACTTTTTTTTTTTCTTGGTAAATTAGAGGAATAAGCAAGCTCTCGAAGTTGGAGCTCAGGTTGCCCTTAGGGCTACAGAGAAAGTATGCTCCTCACCAAAGCCATTTCCTTTAGGTCCTGTTATTTCAACACTCGAATAGGAAAGAGCATTTTTGTTGTTTTTCTGTTAAAATCTATGGGTTTCAAGCCAAGATGATTTTATTTCAAATCCCAAAGCTATTGATTAGAAGTTTAGGGAAAATTACCAAACTTTGAACCTCAACTTTCTCATCTGAAAAATTTAGATAATACCTACTCCAATTGTTGGTAAGAATTAAATGATATGGTAATGTAAAATGTCTGGTGTAGCATCTGGCATTGTGTAAGATCTCATCCCTCACCTAATTCTCATTTGGATGATCAGAGGGCATAGAAAGACATTGAATACCTGGGGGTTTCAGGGGAAAGACCACCAGGATGGAAAACAAGTAGGAAATCCAAACCATTTTTCAGTATTAGTCATGGTTTTGCTGGTGATTGTCACCTGGGTAAAGGTGTGTATTTTAATCTGTACAGTTGGAATAATGAAATTTTCAGGGATTAAGACAGTCTCAGAATTCAGAATTTTGTTTTCAGAATGAAATTATCACTTGAAAAATTTAACAGCCCCAGTTGTAGCAGGAATTCTTTATTAATCATATTTCTAGATACACACAGAGCCCTCTTCTAGGCCTGGGTTGGGACATATAGGAGTGGTGTAGGATACAATCTGTGATTAGGGGATAACAGGGAATGACAGACATGAATGGCAAAATATAAAGGCACAGTGTTATAAGATGCCGACTTGAGAGGGATTGTCAAAAGAGCATTTTGATGGCTAAATATGTACCAGAAATTGTGCTAGGAATAAAAGATTCCAAGAGGTATAAAGTGTAATTCTGACTTTTGAAAGGCTTAAAAAAACTTCTCAGTAGTCATAGCAATTCCCTGTACTCTAATCCTGCCATTTTTAGGACCTGTGCATCACCAGTTCCTAGTGTGAGCCGCCTACCTTGCAAGGCTATACATTCCTTTGTTGCCTAGTTCATTCTTATACTGACTCCAAATTTTCCTCCATGATTTCCTCTGTAGAATCTAATTCTCTTTTTACATAGTAATCCTTTAAATATTTGAAGTTATATTTTAATTTATTTTAGCATTTTATCCTGGAAAATTTCAAATATACAAAAGCAGAGAATCCATGGGACCATCGCCCAATAATTCCCAAAAGTGACTGTACCATTTTATACTTCCAGCAGCAATTAATGAAACTTCCATTTGACCACACCTCCCCTAACACTTGGTATTATCAGTCTTAAATTTTAGCTATTGTAGTGGGTATGTCTTTGCGGTTTTAATTGTAATTCCTGATGATTAACGATACTGAGCACTTTTTCACTGCTTATTGGCCATACTTTTTGTGTGTCAGTTCACTCTGACTAGCTGGAATTCAAATGTCTTGCAGCCCTGTGACAACTCTGGGAATTGTTCAGCTTACAGTTGTTCTTTTTTCCTTTAGTTATTCTTTGCCCATCCTCAAGGAGTCTTACCCTACACAGGTACTGTTTAGAATTCAGGCTGAGGCTGAAGGGGAGATCTCCTTGCATATTTCTGGAACTCTTTTTGTTCATAGTGTCCATCTTTTTTTTTTTTTTTGAGACAGAGTCTTGCTCTGTTGCCCAGGCTAGAGTGCAGTGGTGCCTTCTCGGTTCATTGCATCCTCCACCTCCCGGGTTCAAGTGATTCTCCTGCCTCAGCCTCCTGAGTAGTTGGGATTACAGGTGCCCATCACCGCGCCTGGCTAATTTTTGTATTTTTCAGTAGAGACGGGGTTTCACCATGTTGGCCAGGCTGGTCTCGAACCCTTTGGACATCACTTGATAATGCCAAGAATAATGAGTTGTCTAACTCATTATTTTGAAAATTGTTTAAAGAAAAAGAATCAAATATTTACCCTGCCTTAACTATACAAGCCAAATCTCAGTATAAAGAATACTTGATCATAATTTTCTCTTTGTAGAAATATCCCAGCCTTTAAATGAAGGAACAATATAAGATAATTTTAAAAAAAGAGGGACACTCAGATGTTAAATGCCTCCAGATGGAAGTACACAACATCTCCTATTAGGTATTCTTGACAAACAAAATTGAATTTGAATTTGACTACTGATCCAACTACCAATTCCCAGGAAATATAAAGAACCAGAGAAACATGTTAAAATATACCAGGGGGATGTAGTCAGTAAAATATAGACCATCATACACCTTAGGAGCCAAACAAAACTGTTTCTTCAGTGAATGCACTGCAGTAACAACAACAATAACAGAAAGAACTCCATAGACAGCGTAACTGGTATGAGACTCACCCTCCCACTGAAAGCAATAAACAAACTAGACAAAATATATTTTAAAAACTTTTTCATATAGAGAACAACAGGCAGCACAAAATTGTGACCCCTGAGAGAAAGGGAACAAATAGGTGAGCTCTACAACCTCCCAGCTTTCTACCTGGCGGTACTTTCTTGACCTCAGTGCAGGGATGGGGAACACAAGCAGAGTACACCAATCTTGCAGAGGAGGCAGAGATCAAAGTTCAGGGAGACTGAGACATCTGAAATATGCAGGAAAAGGTACCAGAAAGGTGGATACTATGGGCTGGGCGTGGTGGCTCATGCCTGTAATCCGAGCACTTTGGGAGGTTAGGAGTTCGTAAGCATGTGTGTAACAGAACTACTCAAAGTCACAGAAATCATCTAAGTGATCAGAAGGAATGGTTTTTGACACAGGGCTAGAAATAGTGCCTGGAAAACCTAATAATAGTAGGGAGATCCAGAGTTCTTAGAAGGGTCTTGCCTCTGACTAAATGCTACTAATGTCTTGCCTGACAAATTTTAAGACTCAAAACCAAACTGTTTCCAAGTAATTGAATTGCATCCTAGAGCAAAGCTCAAGGATATGTGTTCGTAAGCATGACATACAATCAAAGATTATCAGGCATGCGAAGAAGCAAGAAAATATGACCCAGGATGAGGAGAAAAATCAAACCATCAAAGCCAACTAAGAACTGCCAGAGATGTTAGATTTAGGCAAGGGTATTAAAACAGTGACTATTCCTGTATTTTGGATGTTAAAAAAGTAAGGAGAGACATGAAAGAGTTGTTTTTTAAAAAGACCCAAATCAAATTTCTGGAGATGAAAAACTACACAGTGCCTGAGACGATAAATGCACCAGAAGGGATTCATGCCAGAGTAGCCACTGTAGATGAAAAGATTAGTGAACTCGAAGATACAGCAATAGAAGCTATTCTCGATGAAACACAAAGGGGGAAAAAGACCCTGAGAAATGTGAACATATCATCAGTGACCTGTGGGACACTGTCAAGCAGCCTAATAGATGTATAACTGGAATTTCTATAGAAGAGGGGAGAAAAGGCATTTGGAAAAATATTTGAAGAAATAATGACTGAAATTTTTCCAGAATTTATGAAAACTGTAAAGCCACAGACCCAAGAAGCTAAGTGAAACCCATAGCACAAGAAGCATGAAGAAAACTGCTCCAAGGTCTGTCATAATCAGATTGCTCAAAACAGAGCAGAAAGACATTTTACACAGAGAGAGAGGAACTATGTCACGGATGACATCAGACTTCTTGTCATTAATAAGGCATGAGAGCATACAGTGGAGTAATAGCTTTAAAAGAGCAATACTGTTGACCTGCAACATCAAACCCTGCAAAATATCTTTCAAAACCAAAGGTGATGAAATGAAGACCTTTTCTGACAACAACATACAAGAGCTGAAAGAATTCACCAACACACTTGCACCATAAGAAAGGTTAAAGGAAGTCCTTTAGGCTGATGGAAAATGACAATATGGCACTACACAAAGGAGTGAAGAATGCCAGATGATAACCTTGTGGATAAATATATAAAACTATTTTCTTATTATTTAAATATCTTTAAAAGTTAATTGACTTTAAAGACAAATATCAGTATACTATGGGGTTTAGAAAATATGTAAAAGTTAAATGTGTGATAATAGTGTAAAGGTCAGAAGAGGGAGAAATGGTAGTAACTATCATAAAGTTATTATTATGTAAATGAAATAGTGTAGTGTCATTTGAAGATAGACTGTGATAAGTTGAGAATGTATACTATAAACCCTATAAAGCAACCACTAATATAACAGAGTTATAGCTAATAGGCCAATAAATGAGATAAATCGGAATAATTAAAAAGACTGATAAGGAGGCAGAATAAGAGAAAGAAGATGGGAACAAAGAACAGGTGGGACAAATTGAAAAAAAGGATGCTAAACTTTTAACTATATCAGTAATCACAGTAGGTGGAACTTGTCTAAATACCCCAATTAAAAGGAAAAGTTTGTCAGATTGGGTAAAGAAGCAAGACCCAACTAGATGTCTATAAACTTTATATAAAAAGATAGAAAAAAGTTAAAACTAAAAAGATTGAGAAAAGATATCCCATGCTAACACTAGTCAAATGGAAGCTGGAGTGGCTATATTAAACCAAAGAAGATTCCAGAGCAAAGTACATGACTAGGGATAAAGAAAGTCCATTTCTTATGATAAAATGGTCCATTAATTAAGAGGATATAAAAATCCTAAATGAATGTGCTCCTAATAATGTATCTTCAAAACACATGAAGCAAAAATGGATAGAACGACAATGAAAAAAAATAAATTTACAATTATAATTGGAGATTTCAGTACCCCTTCTCAATAACTGATAGAATAGGAAGTCAATAAGGATCTAGAAGTTATGAACATCATCATTAACCAGTTTGACCTTATAGATGTTTATAGAACATTCCACCCAAGAAGAGCATCATACATATACTTTTTAGTGCACATGAAGCATTTACCAAAATGAACTATATTATCAGCCATAAAACAAGTCTAATGAATATAAAATGATTCAAGTAGTACAAAGTGTGTTCTCTTCACAATATAATTAAGTTAGAAATCAATAATGGAAATATCTGGAAAATCCCCAAATATTTGGAAACTAGGTGACACACTTTTCTCTTATCATCTTATGAGTTTAAAAGGAAAAGGAGAAATTAGTATTTTGAGATGAATGAAAATGAAAACAGGCCAGGCGCAGTGGCATCCTAGCACTTTGGAAGGCTGAGGCAGGAGGATCACTTGTGCCCAGAACTTTGAGACCAGCCTGAACAACATGGTGAAATACTGTTTCTACAAAACACACACACACACACACACACACACACACACACACACAAAAGCTGGGCATGGTGGCACGTGTCTGTAGTCCAGCTACTCAGGAGGCTGAAGTGGGAGGGTTGCTTGAGCCCAGGAGATCGAGGCTGCAGTGAGCAGGGATTGCACCACTGCACTCCAGCCTAAGTGACAGAATGAGACCTTGTCTCAAGAAAAGAAAAAAGAATAAACACAATAAAATGAAAACAAATATATCAAGTGTGTACAGTGTCGCCAAAGCACTAGTGGGAAATGTATAGCACTACCTATATTAGAAAAAAAAAAGGTCTCAAATAAGTGACTTCATTTTCCACTGTAAGAGACTAGAGAAAGAAGAGCAAACTAATCCTCAAGCAGAATAAAAGAAATAATGAAGATAAGAGAATAATTTAATGAAATAGAAAACAAAAGGAAAAGAGAGAAAATCAATGTAACCAAAACCTGGTTCTTTGAGATTAATAAAATTGATTAACCATAGCCAAAGTGAACAGGGAAAGAATGTAGGGAATACAGATTACCAATAGCAGCAGTCAGAAAGACATCACCACAGATTCTTCAAATGTTAGAATTATAATGGAATATTATGAGCAACTTAACGTCAACTAATTTGACAATTTAGGTGAAGAAATTCTGTCTAAGACACAGACTGCAAAAGCTCATTCGGGAGGAAACAGATAACCTTATGACTATTAAATAAATTGGATTTACAGCTAAAAACCTTTCCAGAAAGAAAACCCACGCCCCGATGGCTTCACTGCTAAATTCTATTAAACTTACGAGGAAGAAATAATACAAGTTCTACACAAACTCATCTATTAAACTGAAGAGCAGAAAATACTTCCCAGCTCATTGTATGAAGCTAATGTTACCAGGATATCAAAATAAGGCAAAGACAAAGACAAGTAAGAAAGAAAACCACAGACCAGTATCTCTCATCAACATTGGTATAAAAACTCTAAACAAAAATTTTAGCAAATCAAATCCAACAATATATAAAAAGGAAAATACTCTATGACCAAATAGAATTTATACCGAGAATACGAAGTTTCTTTAACATTTGAAAATCAGTGTAATTAACCATAATGCCAAACTTTAAAAAGTCAATCCATATCTTCAGTTCAGTAAACACTGAAAACCACTTCGAAAAAAACTAAAATTGATTACTGTGTAATTTAAAAAACAATAAATTTATCAACAAACTAAGAATGGAAGGGAACTTAAATCGCTTTTATGAAAGATTTAAAATGAACATCATACTTAATAGTGAATGATGGAATGTCTTCCCCCCAAGATCCAGAAGTGAAACAAGAATGTCTACTCTCATTACATCTGTTCAGTGTTGTAAGGCAATAGCCAGTGCACTAAGGCAAGAAAAAGAAATAAAATGTGTCCAGATTGGGAAAGAAGTAAAATTGTCTTTTTTTGCAGACAACATGCATAAAATCTGGTGGGATGTAGAAAAAATCTGCTAGATAAGTACTAAGTTTAGTAAGGTTGCTAGATAAAGATTTACATCTAAAAGCAATTGTATTTATATGTACTAGCAATGAACAATTGGAAATTGAAGTTAAATTCCATGTACAATAGTATCAAAAATATGGAGTACTTACGGATAAATGTGGCAAAAAGCATGTAAGACATATGCATTGAAAACTATAAAATATTGCTGATAGAAATTAAAGAAGACCTAAATACATGGAGAGATAGACCTTGTTTATGAGTCAGAAGACTATATTGTTAAGCTCCCCAATTTGATCACTTGCATTAACATAACCCCAATTAAAATCTCAGAAGGATGTTTTTTAAATGACAAGCTGATTCTACAATTCATATGGAAAATGCAGAGGACCTCGAATAGCCCAAGCATCATGTAATTTCAAGACTTATTATAAAGCTCTAGTAATTAAGACAGCAGATGAATAGACCATTGGAACAAAATAGAAAATCCAGAAATAGATTTATACATGTATGACAATGGACTTCTGACAAAGGTGGAAAGACAATTAAATGGAAAAAGGAAAGTCTTTTCAACAAATGGTACCCAAACTATTAGATATTTATATGCAAAAAATTGATCCATACCTCACATCATGTACATAAATTAACTCAAAGCGGATCATAGACTTAAATGTAAACCCTAAAACTGTAAAACTTCTAGGAAAAATTAAGAGAAAAATTTTGTTGAACTTGGATTAGGCAAAGATTTCTTACAGTTGACATCAAAAGTATGATTCATAAAGGAGAAATTTGATAATTTGGATTTAATCAAAATAAAAACATCTCTTTAAAAAACACTGTTATACAAACTACAGACTGGGAAAGAGTCACTGCAAAGCATCTATCTGATAAAATATTTGTATTCAGAATACATAACTTCAACATTCATCTAAAGAAATGTAATACAGTAAAATTACACTTTACCAAGGAAGATATACCAATTGCAAGTAAGCACATTAAAAAATATTCAGCATAATTATCAGGGAAATGCCAATTTAAAGCAGAATGAGTTACCACTACACACTTATTATAATGGCTAAAATTTAAAAAAATGATTATACCATGTGTTCGAGAAGATGTGGAGGAAATGGAAGTATCATACACTGCTGGTGGGGATGTGAAGTGGTACAGCTATCTTGGAAAACAGCTTGTCAGTTTCTTAAGAAGGTATACCTACACTGGGCATATGATCCAGCCATTCTTCTCCTAAACATTTACCTGGGACACATTTACCTGAGACACATTTACCCAAGTGAAAATAAATTATACATGCATAGAAAGACTTGTAGATCAATGTTTTTGACAGTTTATTTTTTCTGCCCAGCTGGCACATTTATTGGCATTAAACATAAGACCTTTCCCTTCCCTGGCACCAGGAAGCCACGCCCAAGGGGTATCCCTCTGCCCCATTTCTGCACCAAACTCTCAGGTCTTAGCAGTAGCCTGAGCTGCCCCCAGGGCTCTGCGCTGCTGAATCGTCTGACTCATCATTTCCATGACAGCCAGTTTCATGGCGTGCTCCTGGAGAGCTGGTGGATTTTCTCCATCTGCTTGGTTAGGAAGTCTGTCTTCCTCTTGAAGAAGTCCTTGGCATCCTCAGCTATCTTTTCTACATAGTACCCAGTTCGTACATCGATGAGCACATGTTCCACATCATGCAGCTACTCAGGGACATACATCGAACTCGTCAGTGGGACAAGTAATTCTGTTCCTTCGTTGCTCATACTCAGCATGTTCAGACAGTCCTTGGCTTCTGCATACTTGGTCTGTACCACTTTGAGCTGGGCAAAGGACGTGGACAAGCTGGTTCTTGAGCATTTCTAGCTGTGGCAGATTCATCTCCATGATAGTCTTGGAAGTTTTATTTATAAAAGCCTAAAACTGGAAAAAATCAAATATCCATCCATAGATGACAGATAAACAGGTTATGGCACACCCATACAATGAAATGCTACTCAGCAATAAAAACAAATGAACCATTATAGATATGTGCAGCAATGTGGGTGAATTTCATATTATGCTGAGAGAAGCCAGAGAAAATATAACTGTGCATTATTACATACATATAAAACTTTAGGAAATGCAAACTAATCTATTATGACAGAAATTCTGTTTCAGGGGCAGGAAGGGGTGAAAAGGAGCAGGAGATTACCAAGGGAATAAGGAGACTTTGGGAGGTTCACTATGTTGGTTGTGATGATGGTTTCACAGGCATATTCATATGCAAAACTGATCAAACTGTGTACTTTAAAAACATAACGTATTGAATGTCATATTTCCCTCAAAGCTATAAAGAAAAAAATCCTGACTTTCTTAGATAAAAGTAGTAGTCTCTACTTTTCTCTACCTTTAAAAAAGTGTATTCTGACAGCATGCCCTAGCAGTATATAAAATTACTTTCTTTTATAGCTTCACAGTATACTTTGTTGTGTTCAATATGTCTTTCATTCATGGCCATTTTGGTTGTTTCTAGTCTTTTGTTATAAGTAATGCTGGAATAATATAGTTTTGTGCATATATTTTTTCAGCATTTGTTGTTATATCCCCAGTATCTTTGAGATAGATCTTTAGAAGTGGGATTGTTGAGTCAGTAGATAAATATACAAGTTATTTCTGGAAACGTTGCCAAATCATAGGGATTGTATGATTTTATATAGAGATCAGCATAGAGAGTGCCTGCTTCCTCCACATTCTCTCATCTATAGAGTGTGTTGTCCAAATGTTTGGATCTTGCCAAGATAAGTGAGAAATCATATTTCATTGTAGGGTCAATTTGTATTTCTTGTATTATGAGTGAGGCAGAGCATGTTTCCATATGTTTTTAAATTATTTGCATTTCTTTTCCTGGGATCTGTTCATTACTTCAGCCCATTTTTCTATAGGTTTGCTGGTGGCTATCTTCTTATTTGTAAAGCACTTTATATTTTAGGAATATTAATCCTTCATAATATGTTACAAATATTTTTTCTTAGGTTACCATTGCCAAACTTGGATTATTTTGCAATTTTTGTGGATGGGGTTGGGCGTTTTGTTTTTCAGTAATCAAATTTACACATCATTTTCTTTGTTGCTTTCGGATTTTGATACATAATTAGGAAGGTCTTGCCCACTCACATAATACACAGAGACAGTCACTCAATTTTAACTACTTGTTTTCATTTTTTACATTCAGGTTTCTGATTAACTTGGAATTTCTGAACAATGAGAAAAAGATCCAGTTTTATTTTCCATATTGTTATCTAGATATGTAATACCACTTATTATAAGTCTGTTAACCAGCTGACTTGCTGTATCCCAAATTTCCAGTGCAGTGGGGTCTATTTCTGGATTTTTTATTCTGCCCCATGGTGGGTCTGCATTCTTGGGCCAGTACCATACTGTTATTACAGATCCTGCCCTCCTCTTGTACCACACCCTTCATCTATCTTCTTTCTTAGGGTTTTCCTGCGTGTTCTTGCTTGATTGTTCCTCTGAGTTGACTTTATATTCAACTCGAAGATAAACCTTTAAAGGTCTAAAAATGGTATTTTTATCTACAGATACCATTTTTTTCCCCCACAGATTAAATGTCCCCGGTTTCTTCAACTTTTGGAACGTGATTTCCATACTATTCATTATCCTTGTCCTTTTCCACAAGTCATGTAACCTTAAGATGTGGCCGGCCACTTGTAGTCCCAGCTTCTCAGATGGCTTGAGCCCCGGAGTTTGAGTCCAGCTTGGGCAACATAGGGAGACTCCCTCCCCTTTCCCGTAGCCACCATCTAAAAAAAAAAAAGTGGGACCCATAACTGAACCCACGTGCATGGGGGTGACAGGATGACATGACTCCTGGGTAAGGCTTTTTAATAAGAGTGTCGGCAGGAATGTGAGACAGCCAGTGCAATGGAGGTCGGGAGGCGGAACGCTAAGCAGAGGACTGAGTGGGCAAGGAAGAAAGGCCGCGCACGGCAGCGGCGCCCCATCTGAGCGGTGGTCCTTCCACGCTGTGACCGGAAGGGTCAGCTCCGGGCCGGCACGAGAGGCCTGCCTTTCTCCTTTTCCCCAGCTGCCGCCCACAATCCTCCTCTACGTAAATCCCTGCCTCCTTACTCCGGGGCTCTGTAAGTCGCAGGCTCCTGGCGGAAGCGTCAGTCACTTCCGCCTCCTTACTTGGAGTCTTCCGCTCCCCATTCGCTCTTCTCCCGCCCCCTCGAGAGTTGGTTCCGTCCGCTCTGGCCCCGCCCTCGCGGGCCAACTCTTTTGGTGCCTTGACATGCGCCAGGGGCAATGGCTGATGACGTGCTTTGTAGGCGGCATAAAGCGAAAGTGCCGGCAGCGGTGGAAGGCGAAGTTCAATCCGAGAGTCCGCCCCCTGAACTGGGGCCTTTCCGGAGGAGGAAGCTCGGAAAGACAGGGGACCCAGTGCCATTCCCCCTGGGAATTGTCGCTTGCATTCAGCTGTTCTACACAATGGACTCAGTACCCGCCACTGTGCCTTCTATCACCGCTACCCCGGGGGACCCGGAACTTCTGGGACCCCTGTCGGTGCTCTACGCAGCCTTCATAGCCAAGCTGCTGGAGGTGACAGTCCCCATTCCCAGGGAGGGACTCAAGCTGTCACAGGCGGGTGGATGAGTGCTGAGGAGAGTGGGTGCATTGATTGTGCAAAGGAGAAATGGCGTGTGTCAGATCCAAGGAAAGCAAGACGTTTCTGTGCTGTTCAGGGAGGCAGGTGGGAGTGTGTTTGAGACGGTTTCGTCCCTTTTTTTTTTTTTTTTTTTAGTACTTACGAAGTTACAGCACTTTATGTTCTGGTGTGAAGTCACGATCAAAACACAGAGGGCTTACAGGTCTTTTCCTCATAACCCCGGCTCTGTTGGGGGATGGGGCCAGTATGGTAGTGTACTTGTAGAGGGCTATGGAAACAGCATAGATCAGACAGGTGTTTAATGCACTGTTTTCAAGGAAACGTTTAGAATTAAGGCACTAAATTCAAAGCGGTTTATCTAGATCAGTTATCAGGAGCTATCCAAACTTAGCATTTGTTCTTTGTTTATGTAAGAGTCGATTTAAGATTTTAAATCTTAGAGGAATAACACAGTATTTGTGGTATTCGTTATCATCATATTGGTTTTATTTGCAACCATAAAAAGTTGGTTACTTATATATATAAGGTTTTATATCTTATGTGGTTTTTCAGCAATAAAAAACAACCTATTCAAGAGAAAAGTGTGATGCAGAGAGATTCCAGCCATGTTTTAGATAACATATTGTATCAGGGCCTATTGTAAACTAGAAATATATGCCCAACCTAAAGACATTCAGACTCATAGTACTTCAGAACACAACAAGCCAAACAATAAGTGTGAGACTCCCAGTATCCTATTTTTCTTGAAACAGTGAGAGCTACTGAAGATTTTTGAGGGTATAGGTATCTGATAGAGTTGGTTTAGAATTTCTATGAATGAGTCTTTGTGACTGCTTTATGGTAAGCTTCTTTAAGGTTTCTCATTATTTCTAACATGCCCATTTCAGCTAGTTGCTACATTGCCTGATGATGTTCAGCCTGGGCCTGATTTTTATGGATTGCCATGGAAACCTGTACTTATCACTGCCTTCTTGGGAATTGTTTCGTTTGCCGTTTTCTTCTGGAGAACTGTCCTTGTTGTGAGTAAATTAATGCATACTTTAACTCATAAATTCAAGTATGGTTTTATAATCACAGCCCTTTTGTTTCTTTTTCAGTTTCTAATGTGAACATATATTAATGCTTTTAATTCAAGCTAACCTTGTACAATAATTTAGTATAATTTTTGTGTTGGTAAATTCTTTTTTTTTTTTTTTTTTTTTTTTTTTTGTTGTTGTTGAGACGGAGTCTCGCTCTGTCGCCCAGGCTGGAGTGCAGTGGCCGGATCTCAGCTAACTGCAAGCTCCGCCTCCCGGGTTGACGCCATTCTCTCGCCTCAGCCTCCCGAGTAGCTGGGACTACAGGCGCCCGCCATCTCGCCCGGCTAATTTTTTATATTTTTTTAGTAGAGACGGGGTTTCACCGTGTTCGCCAGGATGGTCTCGATCTCCTGACCTCGTGATTCGCCCGTCTCGGCCTCCCAAAGTGCTGGGATTACAGGCTTGAGCCACCGCGCCCGGCCGGTAAATTCTTAAGTGGGTAAGACAACACGTATAATCTCAATGGGAAAACTTCAGTTTATATGTCCCTTATATCAAAATCTAAATATTAAGAATTAGGTGGGTCTTTATTTCAACTCACAAAGGAAAAAAAGAAAGAATTAGGTAGGTCATATGTACACTGTTAGTAGAACTAGGAATTCTTAGAGCCATCCTGAAAAATAGTTTCATGATGTGTATCATAAGCCTTAAAAATGGTTATAGCCTTTTATATTGTATTAATATCATGTCTAGTAATCAATCCTAAAGAAATAACCAGTCAGCCAGGCACAGTGGCTCAACGCCTGTAATCTCAGCACTTTGGGAGTCCGAAGCAGGCAGATCACTTGAGGCCAGGAGTTTGAGACTAGGCAAGCCAACATAATGAAACCCCATCTCTACTAAAAATACAAAAATTAGCGGGGTGTTGTGGCACATGCCCGTAATCCCAGCTACTTGGGATGCTGAGGCAGAGAATCGCTTGAACCTGGGAGGTGGAGGCTGCAGTGAGCCGAGATGCGCCACTGCACTCCAGCCTGAGTGACAGAGTGAGACTCCTCCATCTCAAAAAAAAAAAAAACAAAGAAATAACCGATCGTGTGTTAAATATCTTACATGGCCAGGTGTGGTGGCTCACACCTATAATACTAGCACTTTGGGAGGCAGAGGCGGGTGGATCACATAAGGCCAGGAGTTCGAGACCAGCCTGGCCTACAAGACAAAACCCCGTCTCTACTAAAAATACAAAAATTAGCCGGGGGTGATGGCGAGAGCCTGTAATCCCAGCTACTCAGGAGGCTGAGGCAGGAGAATCGCTTGAAACGGGGAGGCAGATCATGCCACTACAGTCTAGCCTAGGCAGCAAAATGAGACTCTGTCTCAAAAAAAAAGTTTTAAATATCTTACATAAGAGCATTCAGTAGAACAGTATTTATTAGAGTGAAAACTTTGACACAACCTACTGTGATTCACAGTGGGAAAGTTGTTAAATTATTGTATGTTCATATAATGGGATATTAGGCTGCTTGATATAATTCAAAGACATAGGGCCACAACAAATACTCACAATTTAACATGAAGTAGAAGAAAAGTAGAAACCAAGACTTTAAGGTATAGATAAACTGTATATTACATCAACATACACACAGAAAATAAATGCTGCAAGGAAATACAACAAAATGATAAAAATTCTTATATCTAGGAGATGAGGTAAGTTTTCAGTTTTTAAAAAATGTGTATTTCCCAGATTTTCTGATTTGATCATGTACTGTTTTACTCAGAAAATATATTTTTATTTGGAAATACAAATTATATCCTGTGTAAAGACACACCATTAATTTTTTAATCTTCTGTGCAGAATTTGTCTTTCAGACTTAAACATATGTATGTATAAGTATGTATACTCATACTTGTACATATTTATGATTATACTATGTAGCATTCGGCTTCATAGTTATTTAACATAATTGGGAGAAGATTATTTTGTGTAAATGAACTTTGCAGATGAAAAGCTTTCTATTGAAACTTCACAGTTAAAATGGCCAAAATTATTGTGTGCCAATCTTTCTAAAACTGAGTACTCTTTTTCTGATTTCATAATTATATCACATATATCCTCATTAATAAATTTTCTCTGCTTTCACAATTGATTGTAAAATTACTTAAAAGGAAGGGTCTTTTCTCCTATGAGGCCTTCTCTAACCTCGTGGTGCTTTTCTTCAGATAAAAAAGGAGAATCAAAGGGTAAATGGAAGGGGAAAATGTGAAAACATTTTACATTTCCCTCGTTTCTCCTATTTGTTAATAAAAAAATTCTGACGCCATTTTCATTTTTTAGAAAGTTGTATACGCTCTGTGTCCTAACTGCTGTTCCTCAACACTTGACTTTTGGAACCTTGGTCTCTACTTGCCTGTTAGTTTGGGTAAAATGGAGCAGAGGAAGTTTACTCTCATTAGCAAGGCCGTGACATTAGAGAGATAGTGATTTCTTTCCATGTTGGAATTTTCTGAATGCATATTCCTATAACAATGGTATTATAAGTGAGATTTAAATACTGTAATTATTATGTATGCAGTATATTAATTACTATATACAGTAATACAGTATATTATGTAAACAGTATATTTGCTGAGATTATGGATGATTTGTGGACTGGTGTTAGCATCTCATCAACATAATATTTGAAAGGGAAAATATGTTCTGGGTTGCAAAGAAATTTAGTAATACTCTTTTTAAGAAATTAGTTACTGCTTAGATTTTCTTGTCCTATAATTTAGTGCTGTCTTTAGGGGATGATTTGGGTTTTGCCCTTTCAGGAAGATGATAGTTGTCATTTCTCTTGTTGCTTATGCATTTTCCTCTAGCAGTCTTCCCTTCCCTGTCAGGTTTATGAGCACTGTTTTTAGTGGTCTAGGAAAATCAAATGATCTAGCTAAGTATTAATAGAATTATTTTAAAATTCAGCCAGTAGTCAATTTTGAATAGGATTTCTGAGATGTTTTCTGGTGAGCAAAAGAGGTGTGTGTCTTAGTACAAAGATCATACCTTTAATTTTGTTTCCTCAGAGTCTTTTTGAGTAGTCATTGTTTTTAGATTTCATTCTGGCTATTTGGAGCTGTCAAATAAATAAAATGAATAAATAAAATGTTAAAATATTTATCACAAAAATATTAGCCATTTCTGTTATTCAAATTAAGTGCTCATTTCATAAAACTGGTGCTCATTTAGATATATAAACATCTCTTTAAGCTGCAGAGTAAGATATTTACCTTAGTGCTTTATCTGTCAGACTACAACATATCACTACTGGTTACATTTGAAATGCTTTTTAACCTTTTTAAATTTTTTTCATCTTGTGGATTCATGCTAAACCAAACTATTATTAAACTCATTTGGTTACAATTCTGACAGTTGTATTAGAAACTATGTACATCTGTTAATAAAATGTTTGACATCAAATTTAATTTTATTTTTCTTTTCTAGGTGAAGAGTAGAGTATATCAAGGTAAATCTTTTGGCTTATTTTGTACTATTCCCTCTGTATTGGTGTTTGATATTGGTTTTATATATAAGTAGTTTTAGTGACTTCTGATATCTGACTGACTTATAGCTTCTGAAAACTTTACTATTCCTAGGTTGCCAGGTTGGATGATAGAGGAAATGGTGATGCTACCAACTGAGATAGGAGATGAAGAGGAACAAATTGCGGGAGTAGGGAGAAGATAATTAATTTGAGGCAGATTGACCTTAAATGTTGATGTAGTACCAATTTATTCCATGTGACCAGTGTTTCTGTGCTAATGATTTAGTCAGTACATTAAATATTTATTTAAGTAGATAATTTGAGGACTAGAAATGTCAATCAGCATGACTGCATTTTCTATTTCTCTTTGCAAATGACATATTTGAAGTGATGCCATTTTCTGAGAAGAAAGATGCTTCATGCAGGGAGGAATACTGAGCTATAACATTTTACTGTATTTCCCATCTTGGAAATAAATTAGACTCTCATTGAAATAAAGGTTCTTATTATATTTTTCTTAAATTGTAACAGTATTTTTACGTCCTTATTCTTGTTAGCAGATTGCTTTTTGTATTAATCTGTTTTCTCACTGCTGTAAAGAAATACCCAAGGCCAGGTGTGGTGGTTCACGCCTGTAATCCCAACACTTTGGGAGGCCAAAGCAGGAGGATTGCTTGAGCTCAGGAGTTTGAGACCAGCCTGGGCAACATGGAGAAACCCTGTCTCTATTAAAAAAAAATACAAAAATTAGCTGGGTGTGGTGACACACATCTGTAGTCCCAGCTACTCAGGAGGCTGAGGCAGGAGGATTGCTTGAGCTTGGGAGGTGGAGTTTGCAGTGAGCTGAGATTGTACCACTGAACTCCAGCCTGGGCAACAAGCAAGACCCTGTCTCAAAAAAAGAAACACCTGAAACTGGGTAATTTATAAGAAGTTTAATTAGCTCATGTTTCTGCAGGCTATAGGAAGTATAGTGGCATATGCTTCTGACGAGGCCTCAGGGAGCTTTTACTCATAGCAGAAGGCAAAGTGAGAGCAGGCCTTCTTACATGGTGGGAGCAGGAGCGAGAGTTAGCGGGGAGTTGCTGCATACTTTTAAACAACCAGATTCCACAAGAACTCAGTCACCATCATAGAACAGCACCACAGGGATGGTGATAAACCACTTGTGAGAAATCTACCCCTGTGATCCAATCACCTTCCACCAGGCCCCACCTGAACACTGGGGACACTGGGGGCTATAATTTGACATAAGATTTGGTGGAGACACAGACCCAAACCATATCACTTTTTAAAACCATAATAGTTATGCTAAGAAGTTCTTTTTCCTGATAGTGCCAGATAACATGTCTTTGCTGCTGATCCATTGGGTAATTCAGTTTAATTTAGTGATCATAATAACCTCATTATTTTTTTCTTTTTTCAGTCACGGAACAGCAAATTTCTGAGAAGTTGAAGATTATCATGAAAGAAAATACAGAACTTGTACAAAAATTGTCAAATTATGAACAGAAGGTATAGTTATTCTTTTTTTTTTTTTATCCCATGGTCCCAGCTTGAATTATTTTCACCTATCTTATAGTTCAGTTACTATGGTATTTTAAAATAATATTTATTATTCCATTAATTCCTATAAACCATCCAGATCTTAAGCAGTCATATGTGTAAAGTACTGTTTTCCTCTGTAAGAGGTCAGTCACTTGAAATTGAGTTCTGGTAGCACTATACTTTATATTTCTGGATTCTGAATGCTTTATTTTATGTAGATCAAGGAATCAAAGAAACATGTTCAGGAAACCAGGAAACAAAATATGATTCTCTCTGATGAAGCAATTAAATTTAAGGTAAAAACTTATTTTGGGGATTACATTTTAAAACGAAAGTATAAGTAATGAGTATAACTAACCTTAATATCTTTTTTGTAGGATAAAATCAAGACACTTGAAAAAAACAATGAAATTCTGGGTGATGCAGCTAAAAATCTTCGTGTTATGTTAGAGTCAGAGAGAGAACAGAATGTCAAGAATCAAGACTTGGTAAGAGTTTTGCTGCTAAGTGTTACTAACAATTTGGGTTTTGAACTCTTTTGTAGATTGAGTTGAACTCTTTATTTTCCTCGCTGTTATGTGAAGTAAGAGTACGAGTCAGGGAAGTTGCACCTACTTCTGTCCATTTTTGTGGAATTTTAAGTACTTACACAAGAAGTTATTCTTATGGGCCTAGGAAGTATTTTGGTTCTCAACCCTCGGTAATTGTCATATTGCTTGGCTCTGCCCTCTGAAACATGTGGAACAACTAGGAAACCACAACCCAGTTGAACAGTCCTTGTGTTTTGTTTTGTTTTGTTTTGCAAAGTTTTTTTTTTTTTTTTGCTGTAAACATTTTACAAATAGAATAGTTTTAGAATGACCTAAAAGTTGCAAAGATAGTAGAGAGCGTTCCCATAAATCCCACACCCTATTAATCTAGATGACCTCACTGAGGTAGTATTGCCACATTTCTTCACTGTAAAATTACTTTTTTTTTTTTTTTTTTTTTTAACTCTTTGCATTATTGTACCCTTTGGAAGGAAGTTGCTAACACAGCCCACAGTGAAAAAGGGTTATGCTCTGTCCCGTTGAGGAGCCAGAATCTTCATAAATTATCTAGAATTCTTCTATATGGGTGATCTGTCTATTCTCACTCCAGTCCTACCATTTTTAATTTAGGCAAGAGCATTTTTATTTTTATTTTTATTTATTTATTTTTTTTATTTTTTTTTGAGATGGAGTCTCGCTCTGTCGCCCAGGCTGGAGTGCAGTGGCCGGATCTCAGCTCACTGCAAGCTCCGCCTCCCGGGTTTACGCCATTTTCCTGCCTCAGCCTCCCGAGTAGCTGGGACTACAGGCGCCCGCCACCTCGCCCGGCTAGTTTTTTGTATTTTTTTAGTAGAGACGGGGTTTCACCGTGTTATTAGCCAGGATGATCTCGATCTCCTGACCTCGTGATCCGCCCGTCTCGGCCTCCCAAGGCAAGAGCATTTTTAAAGTACCTTGGGGATTTTTTTTCTCTTGCTACAAGAAAAAAAAAGTCACATTGATTTGAACTGTTTACTTAAAAGTTTTTTCAGTTTCTCTTCTTTCACCTTTTAGTCTGGTCATCTACCACATTTTATTCTAACCAGGAAGGTTGTGTATGCCATGAAATATTTATGCCTTCGATTATTTTCCCTTACGTCTTTAAGTTCTTGATGTTTCCCTAGGGCAAAACTGAAACACCTGCTTTTACCTGAAACATAGCGGGTGGTTCTGGGACATACTTTGTTGATGTTTCTTCTTTTCAGTACATATCCCAGTGTTTCTACTGAAATCCTAATATACATTTTGTGTTCTGTTTTTACATGGCAGATAACAGAAAACAAGAAATCTATAGAGAAGTTAAAGGATGCTATTTCAATGAATGCCTCAGAATTTTCAGAGGTAAGGCTGACTATAATTCCTGAAGGATGTTAATACTATATTATAGTTTGATTGCAGAGCAAAAGTTTGATGTGTGCTAAAATGTGCAAAAAATGAAAACTACATAATGTTGGGCAGGGAAAGTAACTTTTTTTGATTTTCTTTGGAATTAATTCACTAATAGGAGTGTTTTGCATTAGGTTCAGATTGCACTTAATGAAGCTAAGCTTAGTGAAGAGAAGGTGAAGTCTGAATGCCATCGGGTTCAAGAAGAAAATGCTAGGCTTAAGAAGAAAAAAGAGCAGGTAAAGGAAAGTGCGTGTCGTAGGTCATGTAAAATAGAGAACCCAGTATCATACCTCATGAATGCCTTTTCTCAGATCTATTTTTAAGGTAATATATGTGCAGGATTCTGTTCTTAGATATGCACAGTTTAAACTATGCTTCCAAAATTGAGTGTAGGTATACATTCTCTATCTGTTCTGGATTTTCTGTTCTGTACAATTTATTTTGGCTATCAGAGTGTGTAGTCTTGTTTTGTCAAACACCAATTGCTGTTAACTTGAGTAGCCTCCAGTGGGTAATAGACTGGCTTTTTAGACCGAAGAGTTAGATATTTTATAACCCTCCTTTGAGTAGTTACTGCTTCACTAGCCAAGGGAAGGTTACATGAGCAGGAGTCTGGACTTGGGAGATAGTAGGATGAGCCCTTCTGTTCCTTCTGGAAGTGAATTATTTGACTTGGCTACCATTTTCTGAAGGATGCAATAAACAAGATCCAATTTCCTTGACAGCTCTGATGTGTTCACTGTAGCTCTGAGGGTTGGGACCACTCTCTCCTCCCGCTTAACTAAGGTCTTAGCCCATAGGGATAGGCCAAGGAGAGGCATGCCTCCTTATTTCCCTGTCTCATTCACTTAGTCCTAATGTCTCCAGTACAAAAGCCCTAACCTGTGGGAATCTTGTGTTTTAACTTTTCAGTTGCAGCAGGAAATCGAAGACTGGAGTAAATTACATGCTGAGCTCAGTGAGCAAATCAAATCATTTGAGAAGTCTCAGAAAGATTTGGAAGTAGCTCTTACTCACAAGGATGATAATATTAATGTAAGTACATTCTCATGAATACAAGCTTAATTCTTGTGAATTATGAAATCTGGAGAATTAAATGGAAAGACGCTTAATGCCCTTTTACTTCTTTTCTAGGCTTTGACTAATTGCATTACACAGTTGAATCGGTTAGAGTGTGAATCTGAATCTGAGGGTCAAAATAAAGGTGGAAATGATTCAGATGAATTAGCAAATGGAGAAGTGGGAGGTAAGATCAGTCCCAAGGAGGATGGACCCATTTTGCCTTCCTGTCTTTAAGTGCACCAGTGCTACTTTTCACCTGGCTGAATTTCCTCTTAAGCTTTCTAGTTGTAAACACGTATCATTGGATTTGAATGTATGTCTGCTTGCATTGGGCAGAGGTGGATTGCTAGGGTGTGGTGTAGCAATAAGCATGCAGTGAACACTGACTTTGTTTTTACATTGAGACTAGAAGGATGCATGGGAGCTGCACTGGTCATGTCTTACACCTCTAAGTATTGAACATATACAGTAGTAGAAACTTGTTTCTCAGTTTCATGAAGATAACTTGTTAAAACTTGTCGTCTCAGTAGCTGTGTGGTTTTAAGGCCCACAACTGTTTTTAAGAGTACTGAGGTGGTTGGAGGCATAAACTGACTAAGGCCATGAAAGAAACCACAACTGGTTTTGAGAGTGCTGAGGTGGTTGGATCCATAAACTAAGGCCATGAGAGTGGAGGCTATAGGGTAGCAGTGTTTACTGATGAGGACAATGTTTCTAGATGCCCTCTCTCAAGTTGGATATTGCTTGTGTAGTGGGTGTTTAAGCCACACCTGGTAGCAGATTCTGGAGGAGAATAGGAGGGAATCTTTCTGAATAAGACGCTAAGCCCAGATGGAGGTAGATATGAGAGAGAAGAAAGAGCTTTATCTCACATGTTTCTTCTTGCTCAAGAGTGGCATGTATAACATGTTTATGTACAAATGGGAATTCAGTTTTTCAGTCTTAAGTTTGCAGTTCTCTTAAAAGTCAGTCTAACCCTGTTCTGTTTTTGTTTGTTCTTTAAATGTTTGAACATGACAATTGTTTGGTTTTGGGTAAATCAAGAAAATACGAATTTAAAAAGCAAGAGAAGAAAAAGCAATGAAAGAAATCCTTTTGTTTTTTTAGGTGACCAGAATGAGAAGATGAAAAATCAGATTAAGCAGATGATGGATGTCTCGCGGGTATAATCCTTTTTAGAGTCCCATAATTACCTGTGAATGCTTTTACTATGCCTCACTTTTGTGAATACTTCTCTCTTCTGCAATTTTTAGACACAGACTGCAATATCGGTAGTTGAAGAGGATCTAAAACTTTTACAACTTAAGCTAAGAGCCTCCGTGTCCACTCAGTGTAACCTGGAAGGTAGGTTGCTTCTTGAGAAGAAATTGCTATATCTTGGAAAGATACAAAATTGCATTAGAAAGATAAAGAGCGGCTTCCTGCTTTCATTCGTCTCATTTCTCTCAGCACCAGCCCCCAACCAAGTTCTCACGTTCTTGTGCACACACATAAAACTCCCATGTTTTATCCTTTACAGACCAGATAAAGAAATTGGAAGATGACCGCAACTCACTACAAGCTGCCAAAGCTGGACTGGAAGATGAATGCAAAACCTTGAGGCAGAAAGTGGAGATTCTGAATGAACTCTATCAGCAGAAGGAGATGGCTTTGCAAAAGTAAGACTGTCATCATTTCCTGTGAATTGTATTGTCATGTGACTAAATAAATGTGTACTAATATAGATACTGTTATCATTTTTTAGGATTATTTATACTTTTTTACATCTGTAATTAGTATAAATTTGTCCTTCTTTCTTTCTGCTTTGTTTCTCATAAGCTGCATTTTTCTTTCCTTTCTAACCAGTAGTCAGAAACTGTTGCCTGTAGCTCCCTGAAGAGGGAGCAGTGTGCTGGTGCCGACAGGTGCTGCTGTGGAGCGCTTCTCTTTGGAAGATCTAGCCATGCCTTATCTGTGGCTCCACCGCTTGTTTCGCTTTCCTTTCTTTGTGGTCAATTATGTAATTTCCTTGAAAAAGTCTGAGTGATTTTGTATGACATGTGTTTTAGTAGAATAAAAACTTCAAAAAAGGAAAATTTACTTATTGCAGGTGCATTTAGTTTTGGACTTCACAGAGTCAGATATTCAAACTAAATAGAATTGTGGCAAAGATATTAGGAGTTTTGAATATAAAACTATTTGGCATGTATATTTAGATATTAATCCTCTGAAATACATGTCTCAAATTTCGAGCCAGGCACCTTTTGAAAGCTGTATTTTTATAGTTCTAGTTTTTTCTCCACAAAAACATCTGAATTCTCTAAAAATAGGTTATCTGTGGCACTTGATATTTGTGTTTGCTCTTATATTTTAATCTTTGGTATATATGGCAGTGTGTGAGAAGGCCTCTCTTGCTAAGCAAACTTAACTTTTTAAAATGCTTAGACCGCTACTGCTGTATGCCATTAAATATTGAAACTATGCCATTAATGTTTTCTCTAATTCTTTGCTCACCAAGCAGCCAGTTTAGATTTTCCAGGTTTTGTTCAGGCCAGTTCTAAATGCCTGTTCTGCTTCAGAGAGACATTCCCCATTTCATTACTTTTTTAAAAAAAACACTTCTCTGCCTCCAATAATAATGTGAATTACTTAAATGGCAACTGTTTTTCTTCATTATACAGTTAACCCATTGATGTGGCAGTATTTTATTCAACTTCCCCAACATTCATTCAGACTCCTTGTCTGGTTTGTACTCTACTGTCTACCCCTAAAGTCACTGTGTTAGTTCAAGCCCTTGTCATCTTTTATGCCCGTCCCTAGCTAATCACGTATCTCCAGTCTTTCCTTTCCTTTCCTTTCCTGTCCTGTCCTGTCCTGTCCTGTCCTGTCCTTGTTTTCTTTCTGACGGAGTCTCACTCTGTCACCCAGGCTGGAGTGCAGTGGCACAGTCTCGGCTCACTGCAAACTCCGTCTCCCAGATTCATGCCATTCTCCTGCCTCAGCCTTCCGAGTAGCTGGGACTACAAGGCGCCCGTTACCACGCCCAGCTAATTTTTTTTGTATTTTTAGTAGACATTGGGTTTCACCCGTGTTAGCCAGGATGATCTCGATCTCCTGACCTCGCGATCCGTCCGCTTCAGCCTCCCAAAGTGCTAGGATTACAGACGTGAGCCACCGCGCCCGGCCCCCCATCTCCAGTCTTTCTTATACAGCTTCTTCCCAGTTCCGATTGTCTATATAGTTGCTAGAGTGAACTTTTTAAAATACAAGTCTGTCCATGTCATTATGTGCTTAAAATCTATCAAGGATGCTCCATTTCCTTCAGGGTGAATTCCAGACTCCTTAACAGGTAGAGGCCACTTTCCCCTCAGCTAGTCCTGAGCTGGAGAGGCAGGTTTCTTCTGATGCTTCTTGAACTGCAGACTCTGAACCGTTCCTCCATGCCACTCTAAACCTCTTTGTCTTTATGTATGTTGTTTTCTCTGTAGTAAAAATGTCCTTTATTGTTTCTGCCTGGCAGTCTCCTACCTACTCAAATGTTTATGCTCCTAAAAGTCTTTTTTGGAGTGAGTTGTAGCATAAATAAATAGGTAGCCATAGAGACTGGTACTCATTTGCTTCTTAAATGTAATTCCTAAATATATCTTTGAGTCGAAATCTACATATTGGTATCTGCTCTCTATTTGGTGGCCTGTTCTGTGTCCCTTTTTTCATTTTTTTGAATTGTTAGAGTATTTTAAATGATTCTGCTCTTCTCTATTTAAGCTTGGTGGTTACAAGTTGTTCTACTTGTCCTCTTGTTAAAGGCCACAGCATGTATCCTGGACTTATTAAAAAGTCTGACATAATATAGTTACCTCTTTCTTAATAGAGAAGTTACCTCTTTCTGGACTTTAACTTCCTCCTGACTTAGATGTTGTTGTGGTCATGTATTTTAATGGTCTGTGTAGCTCAAACTCCACAAAATGTTTTGTCTTTTACAGTGCTAACCTGCTGAGACTCAATTTACACACCTATTTATAGTTCCTGTCATCCTTCATTTTCCTACATCTTCAGTCTTCCATTTGGGATCACGTTCATTCTACTTGAAGAATATACTTTAATGCAGGTTCAGTGAGTTTACTTTTGTATGGAAATGTCTTTATTTTGACTCTGTTTTAAAAGGATCTTTCTGCTGGTTATGAAATTTTGATAGTTGTTTAATTTTAGCGCTTTAAAGATAACCAATTATCTTCTGGGTTTAAAATTTCTTTGAGGAATCTATTATCATTCTTATTTTCTCTTTTCTCTTTTTTCAAATGTATTATGCCTGCCCTAGCTGCCTTTAGTCATTTTTCTTTTTGGTTTTTCAGCAGTTTTCTTGGGAGGTGCCTACATGTAGGGTTTTGTCATCACCCCTCCACCGCTAACCCCTTGCTTTTTCTTTTGCATTTATACTGCTTGAGGTTATAAACATCTCTTGAATTTGGAGACTCTTGTTTCACATATTAATTCTATCTCATTCTCACTTGTCCTGAGAATCCAGTTACACATACTAGGATCTCCCACTCCTACCCCTCACCCAGTGCCTCCTGCATTCTGAATTTGCTTCATTCTGGTTGTTTTCTTCTGATCTATCTTCCAATGTGCTAAAATCTCACCTCAGTTGTCTAATCTGCTAAAATCATTGAGTTCTTTTTGGTTTCACTATTTTTCACTTTTATAGTTTCTAATCCTCTGCTGAAATGTGTAATCTTGACTTGTACTTCCTTCAATGTGTAAGGCACAATTGTTTTAAAATCTATGTGGTAATCCTATTATGTGGGTCCCTTATGAGTGTGTTCCTCTGGTCTTTTAGATTGTGATCACATTGTCTTGTCTTGTGGAATGCCTAGTTGGTTTTGATGGAGTGGTGAACTGTCGGGGAAATTTGAGGTCTAAGATGATGTTATCGTCCTACAGAAAACATATGAGATTACCTCTAGCGGGTGGTCTTTACTTTATTCCAGTTAGCAATTAAAATCATTCAAAAACGGCTTAGTCCCTTTAAAGGACATTGTATTTATTGCCTGTTCAGTACTCCAAGTGTGCAGCTCTTTTCTGGTCTCAACCCAAAGCCTAGGGCTTTTACTAGGGGTCCTTCTCATTGGCAGTCCTGAACTCCACTTCTTGTTTCTCTGAACCCAGGGATCTGTTGAAAGTTCTTTTCAACCTTCTTATATGTCTGCATTGTCTTCAATGCACGGATGAACCTGGGGGAAAATGGCTTAAGATGCCAAGCCAGGCTTACTTGTAATTCTGTGTTTTTTCCTACTGGATTTTGTTCACTGCCTTATTAGCTTTCTGATGCCTTCGAGCACATTCTTTATATTTTTGTCCATATGTTCTTATTTTCAGCATTTGCAGACTAACTCATCCATTATTGGAAACAAAATTCTCTTGAATCTTTCTTCAAGACTTGTTTTTTCCACATCCCTTCCTAAGCCAGAGTCAGAGAGGGATTGTTCTGTTCTTATATGCACCTTTTACACATTCAACTGTGAGCCCCTTTAGTGCAGAGGTGGTGCTTACCATACCCATGCCTTTATCTTAGCCTCTTACAAGGTAAGTAGCATATTATAGCCACTCATAAAATATTTGCTGAAGTATTGAATGAGCAGTTGTAAAAGAGTACATACACTTCTTTCTCTTTAGTGTTAATAACCCTTTTTACTATTTTACTATAGCTCCTCTATTTTTGTTTCCAAATTGTAGAAAATTTTCAAGTACCTTTTGCATCAGAACTAGAAGTAAAGAAGTACAAGGGTAACTACAGGTAGCACTTTTAAACCATTAAATGTTGCTGCCTTTACAATCTGTGTTATAGTTGGCTGACCTCTTGAGCTTGAAGGTTATCAGGTTAAAACCAATTTCCAGTACATAGCACCCTGATTACGGGACAGTTTGTATTCTTTTTCTGTTCAACAGGCATTGCCAATACTCAGATCTGTCTCTCTGCTTAATCATGATTCCATTGAAATAGGTAGGAGAGTTCCATGTCTGTAGTGTGAAAATGTTCTGGGGTTAATTGTACAGTTAAGGACATGTTCTAAAAAGCTCTTTTTTTTTTTTTTTTTTTTGAGACGGAGTCTCGCTCTGCCGCCCGGGCTGGAGTGCAGTGGCCGGATCTCAGCTCACTGCAAGCTCCGCCTCCCGGGTTTATGCCATTCTCCTGCCTCAGCCTCCCGAGTAGCTGGGACTACAGGCGCCCGCCACATCGCCCGGCTAGTTTTTTTTTGTATTTTTAGTAGAGACGGGGTTTCACCATGTTAGCCAGGATGGTCTCGATCTCCTGACCTCGTGATCCGCCCGTCTCGGCCTCCCAAAGTGCTGGGATTACAGGCTTGAGCCACCGCGCCCGGCCAAAAAGCTCTTTCATTGGCTGTCTTTATCATGGTACCAGTCCTGGATTGAGAAACAGCCCATAGGAAAATTAATTAGTGGTCTTTCCATGGCTAGAAATAAGAGAAGTAATTGTCTCCTGCATTATCCTAATAAGCTTAATAACTATGTTAGGTTGATCAGTGCTGGCTTTCTACATTGAAGAAAAGTGCGCATTCATCATTTCAACACAACAGTCTTTCCCATGGGACACATAGTGCTTTTTTACATTTGTATTATTTACTAATGAAGAGAGAATTACGAGACATTAGAAAATGCAGGTGATGTATCAACAGGCCATAGTTAGATTTTTATCCTGACGAACAGTTTGAGTTCCTTCCTATGACTTTGTATAATCTATGCATTTTTAAGAATAGGATAGGAAGTGAGATTTTATTAGAGTATTCAGACAGAATGCCAGGAGGAAAAGAGAAACACTTCCACTGACAACCAGTTTTATCTTAGGAAACTGAGTCAAGAAGAGTATGAACGACAAGAAAGAGAGCACAGGCTGTCAGCTGCAGATGAAAAGGCAGTTTCGGCTGCAGAGGAAGTAAAAACTTACAAGTAAGTTCACCTTCTAAAGAGGGTATCAGTGGCTAATGAAACTAGTGTTGGCTTTTTTTATTAGCACAAAAGCATAAATAAATGGTTAGAGGACAGGAATACATCAATTCACAAAAAAGAAGAACTATATTTTAAGTTAGCAAATGGAAAAATATTAACAAATAGCCAGTGTTGGCAAAACTGTAAGGGAACTTGATTCGTGCAAACAGTTCTGGGGGTTGGGGGAAGGTGGGGGCAGTTTGTTACATGTGTCAAAAGCCATTAAAGTGATTTTGCCATATGATAGACCCAGCAGTCCTAACTTTGGGAAATTTTTTTATAATATAATTAAAGGATGAAAAAAGGTTTATAGTGGAAGATATTAATAATAGGATTATTTGAGAACATATTTAGGAACAGTTAAAGAAATTTTAATTTATCAACTCAGAATCTCCAGCTGTTAAAGGAAATTATGTATCATTAGTTTTTATCATATTGTACTTTTGTTATAACCAACCATGTAAAATATGCTTTATATTTCTGGATAAGCTGTATTAGGGTACAGTTGTTAGGGTAAAGGTTAACATAGTCAGATGGTTTGGGTTTTTATTTGGTTGTGCTTTAAATGATAAAACCAAGTGTAATTCTTAGGCGGAGAATTGAAGAAATGGAGGATGAATTACAGAAGACAGAGCGGTCATTTAAAAACCAGGTAATAATTCTAGTGCCCTACTATATAGTGCCCGGAATTCTTTGATAACTACTACAGGCTATTATAATGAATCTGTCAGCATATTTTGTGATGTATTATCTTTTTCAGATCGCTACCCATGAGAAGAAAGCTCATGAAAACTGGGTAAGATTTGTTTTTTCTTTACCTTATTTTGTGCATAGTCTCCCACAGCTGAATTTGGATATTTTTCTTCAATAGCTCAAAGCTCGTGCTGCAGAAAGAGCTATAGCTGAAGAGAAAAGGGAAGCTGCCAACTTGAGACACAAGTATGTGATTTTGATGCCTGTATTTTCAGTGTGTGATGTCTTAAGGAATTGGTTTCTGTTTCCTATTTAAGTCTTTCTTAAATATTCTTTCTCTATATTCAAGATTATTAGAATTAACACAAAAGATGGCAATGCTGCAAGAAGAACCTGTGATTGTAAAACCAATGCCAGGAAGACCAAATACACAAAACCCTCCACGGAGAGGTAAGGGAGCACCTTGTAAAGGGCAGCAATCTGTTTTTTGATGTAAAATGTATATACGTGACTTTTTGTTTCTGTGTGTAATGGTATGGTACCCTAGGAATAATCCCAAGAACTGAGTAAAGAAAAAAAGTCTGGGCCGGGCGCGGTGGCTCAAGCCTATAATCCAGCACTTTGGGAGGCCGAGACGGGCGGATCACGAGGTCAGGAGATCGAGACCATCCTGGCTAACACTGTGAAACCCCGTCTCTACTAAAAAAAAAAATACAAAAAACTAGCTGGGCGAGGTGGCGGGCGCCTGTAGTCCAGCTACTCGGGAGCTGAGGCAGGAGAATGGCGTGCACCCGGGAGGCGGAGCTTGCAGTGAGCTGAGATCCGGCCACTGCACTCCAGCCCTGGCGACAGAGCGAGACTCCGTCTCAAAAAAAAAAAAAAAAAAAAAAAAAAAAGAAAAAAAGTCTGTCTTAAAATGTTAACAAGACACTGTCATCTTTAGGTCCTCTGAGCCAGAATGGCTCTTTTGGCCCATCCCCTGTGAGTGGTGGAGAATGCTCCCCTCCATTGACAGTGGAGCCACCCGTGAGACCTCTCTCTGCTACTCTCAGTCGAAGAGATATGCCTAGAAGTGAATTTGGTGAGCATTCACGTGTTTCCTTGCAATACTCTTTTGGGTGGTTTTTTCCCTTTTATTTGAGAATTCTAATGCAAACATTTTAGAATTCAGGTCTGTCTAGTATAGAAAAGAAAATTTCTTAATTTGTCTTGGTGGATTCAACTGCAAGTATTCAACTGAAAGATTTTGCTTTAGAACAGAAGGCATTTATTACTTTCCTTTATTGTTTTGTTTCTTAGTTTTTTACTCTGAAGTATAAGCTTTTATCTTTCAATTAAAGTTCTGTGGGATTCCTCTACCAAATACAGCTGACACTTGAACAACACAAGTTTGATCTGTGCAGGTCCACTTCTATGCAGGTTTTTTTCAAAAAATATCTTGGGAAATTTTTTGGAGCTTTGCAATAATTTGAAAGAACTTGCAGATGAACCACATAGCCTAGAGATACAAAAAAAGTAAGAAAAATTTATGTATGTTGTGAATGCATAAAATATATGTAAATACTAGTCTATTGTATACTATTGTAAAATATACAAAGATCTATTTTTAAAAGTTAAAATTTATCAAAACTTGCACAAGCACAGATGTACCTGATACCATTCACAATTGGGAAAAAATAAACACATGTAAAGATGCAGTTTTAAATCCTAAATGCGTAAGATTAGCTGTAGTACATACTGTACTACTGTAATAATTTCATAACCACCTCCTGTTGCTACTACAGTGAGCTCAAGTATTGTGAGTATCCGCTTAAAACACCATGTGATGTTAATCTCCATGTGGGCAGTTCATCTTTCCAGTTAATTGTGTATCACAGTAAACATAATCTCTCATGGTTCTTGTGTATTTTTCACGTTTAGTGCAATACCATAAACCTTGAATAACACCGTGGGACCCATATAAAATGCCACTAGTGATGGTGGAAGTATTCTCCAGAAGCAGAGTCATGACACTACTAGAGAAAGTTGAATTGCTTTGATATATACCATAGATTGGAGTGTGCAGTAGCAGTTATCAGTCATTTCAGTCAGACGATTCATCTTGTAAACAGACCATGTACATGTACAGTACAAATACAATACAGTGCTATAAATACATTTCCTCTTACGATTTCAATAACATTTTCTTTAGCTTGCTTTATTAAAGTAAGAATACAGTATACAATATATATACAGAATATGTGTTAACTGTTTGTTATTGGTAAGGCTTCTGGTCAATAATAGGCTATTTATTAGTAGGTAGGTTTTGGGGAGTCAAAAGTTACACGTGGATTTTTGACTGCGCAGGGGATCAGCACACTTACCCCCTGCATTGTTCAAGAGTCAACTGTATTATAAAGTAGCCTTAATAACTTTATAGTTTATGCGGCATACATGTTTGCACTTCTCATTACTATAGTATGAAACGCTGTTGAGTCTATTTTGAATCCTAAATATGTCTATAATACTCGGTAAGATACAGAAGTCAGATTACATATACACTGAACAAAAATCACCATGTAGAATACAATACATGGAAGTCGGTAGCTTGAAGTGTAGAACCAGAGCCATTAATGTGCAGGATTTATTGTTCTTTCAGTGCAAGGCAGTTTTTATTTTAATTCTTTAAGTCCGTGCATAAATTGTAAGTGATTTCCCTTCATAAGGATTGGGAGACCCATTTTTAATGTTGTTTTCCAGATAGACTTGAACCCTGACCTGTCCACAATTGATTTCTTCTTCCAAAAAATACATATAAGGGCTCTGTTATTTCTTTCTCAAGGATCAGTGGACGGGCCTCTACCTCATCCTCGATGGTCAGCTGAGGCATCTGGGAAACCCTGTCCTTCTGGTAAGGGAGCAAGAGTGTTCAAAGAGTCTAAAACCATGCAGGAAGTGGGGAGAGGAATTTTTTTTTTTTTTTTAATCCTCCTCACAGAGTACACAAGTCAGAATAAGTCTAAATCAGTTCTCTGGTCTTTAACAGATCCAGGATCTAGTACAGCTGCCATGATGAACAGCAGCTCAAGAGGTTCTTCGCCTAACAGGGTAATCGATGAAGGCAAGGTAAATACACCCATTTTGAATAATTAGTTATTTCAGGACATTTAGCTTTTCCTACAACTCTGTCTTTGCCTCATCTCCTGTTTGTGTGTTCTACCTGTACTATCTCATTTATTTTTTAAAAAAGCAAACTGTTCTGCAAGAGCCTGAAGTCCCCTCAGTTCCCAGCATTACATCTTTGGCTGAGCCTCCAGTAGCAGTAAGTACTTAGAAGTATGGACTGAACTGGGCTATAAGTTGCACGGCAATATTGATCTTACTTTTATCCTTGAGTTGGGAGTGTTGCTGAAATCTGATGGATTCATTGGCCTTTTCTCCTCTCTCCTGTTTGGTTAGACATTTAACCTGTGTAGAGCATCTGCTGTAACTGTAATTAACTTAAACAAAAGTGAAAAGTCCCCACTCGTGTATTTCAGTGTTTAATGCTGTTAGGCAAAGTAAATTCATTGTAAATTGTGTAATTCATTACTATGTCTTCATTTGGAAGTGTGCTATTTAAGAATACCTCCAATTGTATACTAGGCAAACCCTATTTTGAATGATCTGAAATTACAGATTGATAACAGAAGAATGTTTGCTGGAAGTGAAATACTGAATAGTGGAAGTCTATAATTACCCATTGAGCCAGTTCCCAGCAGTGTCCTTAAACAGTGTTCACATAAGTGTATTCTCTTGTAACTTGTGTAGCTGTTATGGCTGGTAAGTCCTCTGATCATACCTCACCGTGATTCTCTACATTGAAATTAAAATAAATTTAATGATTGAGAGTTTCAACCCACTTTCCCATAGGAAATGATTAATCAGTATCTCATAGTAGACAGTATTACTAGTGAATGAAGGTAAATAGAGCTGTGCCTGTGTAATTTGTGTACATAACATTGTTTCTCTTGGAAAATACTTCCAAGTTCCAGCAGAGGACTCCAGGAATACACATCTCTTGAGAAATGTTTTTATCCAAGGGCAGCTTGGATAAGACCCAAGACCCCTTTGAAGTAGGAGACTTCAAAGAGTGTAGAGGCTGCTTTGTGAGACAGGAGAAGCAGAGGTGGAAAGAACGTGGCCTTGGAGTCAAACCTGGCATTGAATTCCAGCCAGCCTCTTACATGCTGTGTGACCGTCAGCAAATCTAATACTCTCTGTGCCTGTGTTCCTGCATATTTAGAACAATATGGTCCTATTAGAGATTTAGAGATGTGATAATTCGAGTTAATATATGTAATGCCTACGGAAGGTACTCTGGATAATCACTATTACATGGTAGAGAATGGATTTTTTCATTCCCATTCATTCTCTGCATCCTTAATATGGAAATTACTCTGATGGGAGGGATGTGCAGAGGGAGTGACTGCCTTAGAAATAGACGTATGAATGGCATAACTTCTATATTAGTCAGGAATGACCTCCATTTATAACCTGTGCGTTCCCTTCCATTTGCAGATGTAAACAATAATATGATTACAGCAAGTGTTCACTCCTGTGGTGTACTTTTAACCTTTCTAAGCTATCAGTGGTAACAAATGAGGGGGTAGAGTTTTTTGCACTAATTCTGCTCTTCGGACAAATGCCTGGTATCGGCTTCATTGGGTTTTAGTTTTTACTGGTGTTGGTGCTTTTGTCTGTCATACCAGAGTATTTCAAAACTTCAATTGCTTCTACTCTGCAGGTTAATATGGCTCCAAAAGGGCCCCCTCCTTTCTCAGGAGTCCCTCTCATGAGCACCCCTATGGGAGGCCCTATACCACCACCCATTCGATATGGACCACCACCTCAGCTCTGCGGACCTTTCGGGCCTCGGCCACTTCCTCCACCCTTTGGTAAGATGATCTGAACAGTAGTGATTGACTTGTAAAGCACATTCATCTCCCTCTATCCCTTGCTAATAAAACTGCAATTGCAGGGCTTTGCAATGCAGTGATGAAGCTGATTGAGTACATTGTTAACTTTTCCCCAAGTTTCTTAGGACACAAAGGGTCTTCATAATCTCCTGTGATTAGATGGGCAATAATTGTCTCTAACAGAACAAGGAAAGGGGCTATTCATAAAAAGCCAGAAATATTAAGCACATGTTTATTGAACATCTGTGGCTGTGTACTAGGCTCTGCAATGGATAGCAAGGTAGATAAAATATATCCCCTAATTAAGATGTCCTGTAGGTCACAAATATACACATTCTACAACATAAAGCTTCTAATCACCCATAATGGAAGCATAAGCAGTAGGTCACAGGATATTAGGGAAAGATATAAACCTTCGATCCTCACCTTGGGAATACAAAGGAAGGAGATACGAAAGAGAAGGTAGAATTTAACACCTATCTAATGAATGCTGCTGAATTTAATTAGATGCAGCTGGAAGGCCTTTTCCAGCAGGGCAAGCACCTTAATTTCTATGGCATTATTAGCTCCATCTTGAGCTACTGCATAATTTTTTTTTTTTTTTTTTTTTTGAGATGGAGTCTCGCTTGTTGCCCGGGCTAGAGTGCAGTGGCACGATCTCGGCTCACTGCAAGCTCCCAGGTTCACGCCATTCTCCTGCCTCAGCCTCCTGAGTAGCTGCGACTACAGGCACCCGCCACCACGCCCAGCTAATTTTTTGTATTTTTAGTAGAGACGGGGTTTCACCAGGTTAGCCAGGATGGTCTCGATCTCCTGACCTCGTAATATGCCCGCCTCGGCCTCCCAAAGTGTACTGCATAAATTTGTAACTGATACACAGTAGTTAATGGAATTTATCAAAATTTTTATTGCAATGAAGCCATATTTAGTCTGTCTTGGTATGGTGGAGTGCAAATCTATCTCTTTTTAAGATAAAGATGTTAGGCCAGGCACAGTGGCTCACGCTTGTAATCCCAGCACTTTATGAATCCCACCATTCATTAGATGAGGCTGAGGCAAGTGGATCCCTTGAGTCTAGGAGTTTGAGACCAGCATGGGCAACATGGTGAAACCGCCATCTCTACAAAAAATACAAAAATTAGCTGGGAGTGGTGGCATCCATCTGTAGTCCCAGCTACTCGGGAGTCTGAAGTGGGAGGATCGATTGAGTCCAGGAGATTGAGGCTGCAGTGAGCCATGATCACTCCACTACACTCCAGTCCAGGTGACAGGCAAGACTCTGCCTCCAAAAAAAAAAAGAAAGGATGACAGACCATATTAACATACCTGGCATTATCTTAATATAGATATGTTCCTAGGAATTTACTAGAAATAATTTTTGTTTTCCAGGCCCTGGTATGCGTCCACCACTAGGCTTAAGAGAATTTGCACCAGGCGTTCCACCAGGAAAACGGGACCTGCCTCTCCACCCTCGGGAATTTTTACCTGGACACACACCATTTAGACCTTTAGGTCCACTTGGCCCAAGAGAGTACTTTATTCCTGGTGCCCGATTACCACCCCCAACCCATGGTCCCCAGGATTACCCACCACCACCTGCTGCAAGAGACTTACCGCCATCAGGCTCTAGAGATGATCCTCCTCCTGCCTCTCAGAGCACTAGCCAGGACTGTTCACAGGCTTTAAAACAGAGCCCATAACTATGACCTCTGACATTTCGTTGGAGAGAAAGTGTACTGTGCATTATTCATTACAGTAAAACATTTCATTGGCTTCAAAATCCAAAAGTTTATTTTAAAAGGTTTGTTGTTAGAACTACGCTGCCTTGGCAGTGTGCATTTTTGAGCCAAACAATTCAGAAATGTCATTTCTTCCCTAAATAAGACACCTTTTAAGCTAGAGCGTCCTTACAACTTTGAAATGTGCAATAAAGAATACCTGTGTTTTAGCTAATGTAGCATATGTAATTGCTAAATGATTTAGAATGTCATGAAAAATATGAACATTTCCTGTGGAAATGCTTTAAGAACATGTATTTCCATTATCCTATTTTTAGTGTACACCAGCTGAATACGGAGCAATGGTGTTTATAAGCGTTTTTTTTTTTTTTAAACTATCTGGTCATAAAGACTGTTACGCTAAAAATGTTTACTAAAAGATCACTAAACTTCATCTCCCCTCTTGCTGAAGTTCTTTGTAGTAACAGCTCATAAAAATTTGTTATTAATATTTCCCAAGTGTCTGTTGATTCATTGGACTGTTACGAGGCTTGTGCGATTTGGGGAACATGTACACTCAGGCTCCCAGAACTGAAGATGGTGGCCGGTGGCACACTTCTGGCTGCTACCCCGTCACCTGTGAACTCTACAAGGGATGTCTTTTTATTTCAAAGAAGTTTATTTCCCACTTGTATAGCATTCACATGCTTTCTTTACGATCCTCATTGTCTATTTAGAATGGTTTTCTGAGAGTGAGTTTACATTAGTAGCAAGAGTTGTTTGACCTGATGTTCTATTGCTTTTACCATTCCTGTAGAAAAAGGGTACACAACAGAAAAATGAAAATGATGTGTCATGGCCATAAAAGTACAGAAATCTTTAAAAATTTTAAAATGTACAGTCTCGTTTTTCCCATTCCTTGCCACTGATTTTTGAGGAATATAATAAAAAGATTGGAAGAGTATAATGCCATGAGAAAGAATGATTTAGGACTATGAGGCTTACAACATGCCCTAGGTCAGCAACCAAGGGTTGAAATCCAGTTCTTTTTTAGGGAGGAAGGGTGGGGGGGGGGGCGACAGATATTATTCCAAAATTAATATTTAAACATTGGTGCTTTTATTTAAAAATCAGTAACTAACCATCTGGAATTGCAGCATACTTAAAGTCTTATCCATTACTACACTGTGCCTTTAAAACAATGTTTCTTTAAATACAACATTTCTAAGAACTAACTTCAGACATTTTAATTACAGTAATAATAGCACTCCTTTTAAGGAGTTTAAGATCCAGACTAAAACTAAAATCATAAAAGGCTGATACTTTTGTTTGCTGCTAGGTTATATTCTTCCATTCTTTGAAGTCCTATGATGTAATATTTTTGAAACCTAGTGTATGTCTTGTCACTGTTGTGATATTTAATTGATTAAGAATATCTTGTAAAAAGGAGTAAAAGCTTCAATGTGGAACAATTTTCTGTTTATACTGAACAACTGAAGATAGATAGTTTAGAAAGATAAGGACTTTGAAAGAAGGCAACTCTGTCAAAGTTCATAAGGAATATATAAATTCTTCAGGAAAAGAATTCAATCTCTATGTCCTCCCATTTAATATCAAGAATAGAAGAAATTAAGAAGAAAACTCCACAGAAGAGCATAGGCCACTTTTAGCCATGTAAAATAAGATTAAGTCACAAATACAATTTTTGAATTTACCTGTCAGTCTCTTTAGGACACAAAACAATGCTGAAATTAATATAATTTCTAATTTTAAATGTCATTTACGTGTAGATTATGCCATCTAGGAAGGTAAGTAGGAAAGGTAAATTAAATCTATTTTTAAAATTCAAAATTAGGGTATTTTTCACCTCTAAAGCCTTTTTTGGTGATTATTCTGTATCTGACATAATTGAGAAACTGGCAAGCTGTGGAGATTCCAGTGTAGCTTCTCTGAGAAGTTGTGAGCCAGTCCGTAACTGCTTCCTCTCACATCCATCTGATTGCACCATTTCTGCAGCAAACCCCAAAGCAGGGCGCCAAAATGCAGATGGCATAGGGAGTATCATCCCTCAGTCAAATCACTTCTCCATCTCTAAAGTTTCACCTATTTCGGAAGTCATCTCCAACTAATTGTGTCTGGATTTAGTTGCTAAAATTGTCTTATTTATGAAGCAGCAATATTCAGCCTGAAGGCATTTCTGCTGTAGTTGTAGTGACATCGTCAATGGCTGATTTTTTTCATTGGAAAGTAAGTAATTTGTGGGATGTAGTATATTCTGTGTCAACTGCAAGACAATCACTCATTTTCTCATTATATTCAGGTCCGAATTAAGCTAATCACGCAGTGTTCAATTTAAGCTTCTTTAATGTTGATGAAAGGTATTTGTAGTTCATATAAACCATACTTATGTGAAGGATAGCAGATGCTTCATATAAATTATCACTTTGATATACATATCTTATGGTTTATGAGAAAAGAAAAAATAATACATCGGTTTTGCTACATTTTAATGGTTTTTTTTAAGGGATTGTTTTTTAGGTCTTGTCAGCAACATCAAACAAAAGGTACTGAGTACTCCACAGGGTACAGAGTGCTGCCAAGCACCTTAGAAAAATTACATGACACGGAGAAAATGCGCTTCTTGCTCCTTGAAGAGCTTACAGTCTAGGGATTTGACAACTCACAGTCTTAGGAACTGAGTGAACAACAAAGTAAGGCAAATTCTTCATCCCCTAGAGCTATTGTGGACTGACTCATTTTAGAATTTGGAATTAATCCAATCAAGATGAGAGACAAGACTAAATTTGGCCGAGAATTCGTTCAGGCTCACATAGTTTTTATTAACATCCGTCTAGTAAACAGAATGGACCTAACAGACAACTGAAAGTAAAGACTAGATCTCTTGAAGTGCAAGGGCTAAAACAACTTAATTGTGGTTACTTATTTTAAAAAGCAAACATACTGAATGGTATGACTAGGGTGATTACACTAGTTTAAAAATAGGCCAGGTACTGACATTGCATTCCCCTCATGCATTGCTCATTTAAAATAGTGAATATTAAAATATGTGGGCTTTACATCTAACCCACAGAAAGCCCACCACAAATGTTCTGTGTATCAAATATCCACCTCATGTGTACTATGAAAGTTTTATTTATGCCCCATTAAGTCAAAAGTAAATAGTCAAATTATAGTAAGCTAATGACCTGCATATTTTCATATGGATGAATGTCAGTATATCTAAATAGGAAATAAATGGCGATCCTATCTACCTATATAAAAAAATAGAATATCTTTCCAGATTTTGCATACTCCTCACTATAAGAAGAGGTATGCGGGTTTTAAGGTTTCACAATCAGTTGTCAGAAAAACAGCAGTTATGCCTGCAGTATCTCGTTAGCATCTGACTCAATTATTTTTAGATTACATGTTTAGAAGACATTGTAAACCCATCTAAAAATTTGTAATTACTTTGAGATGGTTCCAATGTTAACCCTAGAATCATCATCAGAAAGAGTAACAATGTGATGTAGAAGAACAGCTAATCAACATGACTAAAAATATGCTCACTTTCAGAAAAACAATCTGGTCATCTGGAAACAATCACAGCTACAACCTAGGGAACACTCCCATATGGGATACTGATCTGGCCAAGGCACACTTTCTAAGCAGGAAAACTATCAGATCAGGGTGAATTTAGGCCACTTCAGAGGAGCTGCCTATAAACATCCAGACAGACCCTCTTAGGCCGCAGAACTGGTCCAATTCCTCTTAAAGCAGTTTGACACTACCCTACCCACATCAACCCAAAGCTTGAAGTTAAGTCAAAAGAGCATACTGGAGCAAAAGTGAACAGATGTGTAAACTCTAGCACATTCTTATTGCTGTATTAAGTCTGAAGATGAGCACATCCTACCCACAACAGTATTGTTCCAGGAAGCAGGGTAGGAGTAGTGGTAAATTAGAAAATAGACTATTAATTGCACAATTAATAGAAAAGTAAAAACACGTTTCAAAATCTACAATAAACCTGTATCCAAAGGAGTCCTATATGTCAGTGATGTGCTGGACTTTGAATTCTGTGGTACAGCTTTGCACTGGACTCCCTCTGGCCTACTGGTCTGGGTACGGCTTGCTTCCTGCCTGTTGAAGGGTGAATACGCTACACAGAGCTATGATGGTTTCTACTGAGTGGTAAAATTCACAGAAGTTCCAGGTTCATCATGTGAGGATCATTCCTTGTGCAAAGTTTGATGTAGATGAAGATAAAGTGGTTTCTTGGTCAATAATTGTAATTTCTTTCTTTTAAAGTCAGTGGGTTTCTTGTATCTGTAATCACAACAGAAGGATGATTGTTTAAAATACTTTGATAACTGAACTCTTCCAAGGTTAAATACTGGATATGGGGGATTAAGAAGAAATAGATACTAGTCACCATCAAATTAGTACTAACTCTATATGCACACCACTTACAGTTCTATTACAATTGGCCCGGGTTTAATTTCATCCATCTCCATGAAAGCAAAACACTTGGTGCTGGTAAACCTTTTTTTAGGCTTGTAGTGTTTGAATTCAAAGAAGATAGCTGCACCTAAGGAATTAAAACAAGCCACATAAACCACAGATACCACATTTCTTGTGTGTCAATTCATTTTCTTTGATCACCAGAAGCATATGAACAGCTACAGCTGGCATAATTTGACAAAACAACTTGTGCCAGTCCCAATGATTTGACAGAAACTTACTGTGGTTGTCACCCCAAACTCGTCTGTATCTGAGGAGAGTGACATTTCTCCTTATCATCCAATTCTACAAACTATAGCAAAACTTCTTGAGCTAGACTGCTTCAAGAACGTATAACAGTTATGTACACAGGTAGAATCATAAGCTGCTATAAACTACGAAATGCCACAGAAGAACAAAGAAGATACTTCAATACACATAGAAACTCATTAGGTAGAAAATGCATTTAAAAGAGTTCCTAAAAAAATTTAAGCTTGAATTATTTCCCTTACCCTGAAACAAAAATTCAAAAATTCAATCTTGGGGGTATTTTGGAATTCAAACAACATAAATCACATGCTGGCTGAGCTGTAAAATGTTATCTCTTTCCTTAATACCTTTTGCAGTATTCAAAGCACTGTTGTGATGTTTTTTCTGGAACTGCATGTTTGTGTCAAGGCAGTGCTGTAGAAGACAAAAGGTTCAAAGAGCAAATCTATTTATTCTGCCACTCTCCTCCAATGAGCAAGTGATAATGAGAAATTTAGACAGTTCTGGCCAGGTGCAGTGGCTCATGTCTGTAATCCCAGCATTTTGGGAGGCAGAGGTGGGCAGATCACTTGAGCCCAGGAGTTTGAGACCAGCCTGGGCAACATGGTAAGACCCCACCTCTACAAAAAAATTTTAAAAATAGCCGGGCTTGGTGGCAGGTGCCTGTAGTCCCAGCTACTCGGGAGGCTGAGAAGGGAGGACTGCCTGAGCCCAGGGAGACTGAGGCTGCAGTGAGCCATGATCATGCCACTGTGCCCCAGCCTGTGTGACAAAGCAAGACTCTGTTTCAAAAAAAGAAAAAAATAAGCAATTTAGACAGTCCTATGTCCCCAAAGTCCAACAGATAAACTCTTCCCCCAATCCTGCAGAAAAAAGCTAAAAATGGAGAAATAAGTTGCCTCATCAATGTGGCCAAGAAAAATGAATTTCTAAAGAAGGCATGGAAAGTGCAGGAAGTAAGTCAGTGTCTCACTCTTCACTAGCTACTTCTAAATACTGCCTTAACCAGAGCAGTCCAGGAGCTTGGCTTTCAAAGACAACATACATTTAATACTGTCACTGATGACAAAACCCACAAGTCACTAGAAGTTTAGCAGTGTTCAGAAATGTGTGTACAGCATTGGCACTTGGGTCCAAATGGACCACGTCACATGGCAAGGGAGGAAAGAAAAACCAATTGCTCAGGAGACAACGGGATGTGGGCGAGAGAGAGATGGGCATATTGAGCCGTCTACTCCCAACACGCTCGAAAGGATTACAATAGTTAGGTTACTGGTAACATCTCTTCCCTAGGTGTGTGACCTTGCCATTTCCACAAACGGTGGCTTCTCTTCTCCCTCCCACAACACTCAGAGGCATTTTGTCATTAAAAAACCTCAAAGATTTTTAAGATAGCAGAGTCTTTTCAGCTAGGAAACCCATCTCCTCCTCATGATCGTGTCTTGAGGTTTGAATAAATGTGAATGATAAAGTCACGTTTCAAAACAATGCTCAAGTTCAAATATGTTACCATCATTTTGAGGAAGTTAAATTATTAATCTGCATCACCTGTAAATAATATATTTCCTGCATCCCTCATCATGCTTTTTATAAGAAAGAACAAAACATAAAACAAGAATATCCTGGGAAGATTAAGTTAAAATGTTTGTAAACATGAAAGTATGGTCATTAACACTAGTATCAGTTAAAACTACAGTAACGGTAAACAGTAAGTTTGAAGCTGGCGAAAACGAATAGAGTCAAATTTTGAATCTAGTTCTACTTTTATTATGTGGTGAGTCGAGTCATTAAGAAAGAACACAGTGTAATAAAATAGAAGAGTTAACCCATGAAACACTCCACCTTCTCCCCTCCACATCACAAACATTTCTTAAGGCAGCGGAGTTAAAGAAATGAAGCAAATCAACAGTTTTGTTCAGAAGACGTACTTTGTAACTGAAATTTCTTCAACATTATTTATTAAGCACCTCCTACATACATAGTCTTCTAACACAGCGACTCTGGAGCTTTGGTGTATGTCAGAATCACCTAGGGGGCTTCCTGAAACAGACTGCTAGGCCCGTCCCCATAGTTTCAGATTCAGGATGTCTGGGGTTGCCACCTAACAAGGTTCCAGGTGCTGCTGCTGTTCCAGGAATCATCCTCTGAGAACCACTGTTCTAACAGAAGCACTGAAAGGTCTTTTAGTAGAGGAACAGAGGAGGCAGCAGCACCAGACTTGGGAAGTGAAATATCGAATATTTCAGATGCTGAGGCACTCACTTCAAAAGGCACTTGAATATCCTATAGAGCTTGAACATTTCAGAAACTGCAATTGCACCCTCAGGTGATAAAGGGATTCTGAAGTCACCTTTTTGGAGAACACCAAAATTTTCACTGGGCAAAAAGCATGGGTAAGTATTTAATACTAAGGAACTGTACTTGGAAATGTAATCTCACTGTTTCAAAAATTTGCTTTTGTCCTTTCCTATTTCCTAACAATTAACTGCAAGTTATCGTTCTACCAAACTAGAAATCCTGGAAGAAAACCCTGGTTCTTAATTTTAAGATTAAAAAATCATCAGGGAGCCTTAGGGTGCTCCTGCTTCTCCCAGCCCTTCAGTGTGTGAAAAACTTTGTTTTGTTGGTAAAGACAATAAAATTGTATTATCAAAGATTGTTTTACTATATAACAGTGTTATCAGACAAGTAGATAACAAAATTCCTAATTTCTAAATTTTAAAAATACGTATATTTATTCAAATCAATAAACACTATGTTACATTTACTTCTGCCAGATACTAACTATGCTAGGTCCCTCACATGTACAAACACAAATAAGATGAGAATTCTGTCCATAAGAAGCCAATTATTACTTAGGATTACAAACCTTTGGTTAATTTTTCAACATGCTTCTGGAGCTCAATGTCCACGTTAAAATGAACATATGTATCTTCTTTTCTTGAAGCCACAGGGGTATCTTGCACAGGAGTTAAGTCTATGCCATTCAGATCTAAAGAGAAAAGAAGTTTCTCTTTTAGGAACATTCAAATATACAGACTTAAAAACTGCAGGCCAGGCACGGTGGCAATCCTAGCACTTTGGGAGGCCAAGGCAGGCGGATCATGAGGTCAGGAGATCGAGATCTGGCTAATACAGTTTCACCTGGCTAACACGGTGAAACCCTGTCTCTACTAAAAATACAAAAAAAATTAGTCGGGCATGATAGGAGGCGCCTGTAGTCCCAGCTACTCGGGAGGCTGAGGCAAGAGAATGGCATGAACCCAGGAGGTGGAGCTTGCAGTGAGCCAAGATCGCACCACTGCACTCCAGCCTGGGTGACATCTCAAAAACAAAACCAAATGCTAAAAACAAAAAACTGCAAACTAGGTAGGGCGTGGTGGCTCACGCCTGTAATCCCAGAACTTTGGGAGGCCGAGGTGGGTGGATCACTTGAGGTCAGGAGTTCAAGACTAGCCTGACCAACATGGTGAAACCCCGTCTATACTAAAAATACAAAAAATTAGCGTGGTGGTGCGCACCTGTAATCTCAACTACTTGGGAGGCTGAGGTAGGAGAATCTTTTGAATCCGGGAGGCAGAGGTTGCAGTGAGCCAAGATTGCGCCACTGCACTCCAGCCTGGGCAATAAGAGTGAAACTCCGTGTCAAAAAAACAAAAAAACAAATAAACAAAAAAAAACCCTGCCAATTACAGGGGAAATCCATATTTCGTAAGGATGCTTGCAGAAAGGTGAGAGGAAATTCTTGGGCTAACAGAAATTCCCATTTGGTGTGAGCAGGTATCTGAAGAGTTGCAGGTGATCACAGAGGCATGTGGAGGGGGCTGAGTGAGGGGATGGGAGATTTCGTGGTGGGAAGGAGGAAACCTGTCTCAATCAGGTACAAAAGAAAGCTTGTAGAACACAAAATTTCATCTTTATAGCGAAGACGTGAAAAGAACTTTTTGTTTTCCTTAGGAAATAGGCCACTATATTTTTGTCAGCAATAAAAACTTAGAATGTAAATAACATGCCTCAATGGGACCTTACCCCTAATTTCCAAACTTGATCAAGTGTATGGTTTGAAAAGGCCTTTAAATCTAACATTATCAGAATCCCCCTGCTGTATTCAAATCTAAGGACCAAAAATGGACATGAAAATTGCCAATGAAACCCTTCCATCAATAATTTTTACAAATATTATCTAAATTCTCATTACATTTGTTATAACAACCTGTTTTATACCAACTAGACGGAACACTAAATTATTGTGTATGGTTTTAATTTCCTGGATCCAGGAATCTTCCAGTTTAATCAAATTCAACATGGACTCATTTAATGACTACTCAAGTGTTTACGTATTACGCAACAGATTTGTCTTAGAGAAATTAAAACAATATAGTTCATTGATTGTTTCAGTTCTTAAAGATATTTACAAAAACATGTTTTAGTTCAACATGTATGCAAAGGTAACTTAACAGCTACTACAATATCATTAAATATCTTTGTGTTTTACAGTGTACATTCCTGAATGAGTTACACAGTTCTGTAAATGACCAATCAAACTATAATGTCGAGTATATATACTTTCCAGTAGGCCATATATTTGATAACTGATAACATCAGAAGTTAAAGTTTCACAGCATTAGTGCTGTGGATCATGGTCTCCAAATAATCCCTCTCTGTGGTCGAATTCCTTTTTATTTTAATTGGTACTAATGAACTTTTGAATCTGAATTTATTTCTATGACTGACAAAAGTTCTCTTCATTTGATTTCAGTCCCTATCTGTTTCTTTGACTTGCCTCAAATTACAGATTAAAGTAAACCACTTGGATTAGCTGTGCAGTTGTTTCTGGATAGGAGTATGACATCTTCATTCTCAATTGCCCAAAAATTATTTTTAAAAGATTGTTAAGTACTTTATAAAGAAAGTACTATACACAATGTTTGGCAACAACAAAAGAATTCAACCAATGTGGTTTCCCTCTGAAAGACTGAAAAGGTTAACTACCACACTGGATAGGAAAAAAAAACCAAATCCTAAGAATAATCATGCTTCCTAACCACAGTAACATAGTTAAGGATAAGAAATACTTCACTTGTTGAATGCTCCACAGGATTACATTCAGAGCAGGCATGCTATGGATCTGTCCTCCTCCCTGTCCTCACTGATCATTCACTTAAGGCCTGATTCTCATCCACCTTTGGAGGACTCTCCAATGTAGACCTCTCTCTTGGACAAGAAGGAGAGGGCCTAACGCAGGAGGGAAACAGAACACTGGGCTTTGCAAACAAACCTCCACACCTTTGGAAGGTGAGGGATATTCTGTTAACCTGTATCCTAAATGATGTATCTGCTAATAAAGATGTGTAGCCAGCACCCCAGGTGGGATTTTAAGAATAAAAAGATATACACAAAGAAAAACTTAAAAGCAAAACAATGTAAGTTATAAATAAGAAAATAAGTAAATCTCTCAAAAGTGTTCAGTGAAGAAGTGATGATCTATTCCAGGGACTTTGCCTCATTATATAATAGAATGAACTAAAATGAGTTGTCACAGAAGACTCCTTGCCCCACCACCAAAAAAAAGCTGTCCCAAATAAGAAGCAACATTATAAAATTCACCTGAGGGAAAAAAAGTAAACAGAGTTACTTACCCTTTACACTAACTGTAATATAGGGATCAATGCACTGCCCAGCATCTTTCAAACCAATTTTCTCAATTCTGATAGTGAGTAACGTCATTCCTGGTTCTGATGGCAACCTTGGTAATAAAGTACCTGGCAACAGGGAAAAAGCAATAAAAGCTTCATATCATTTCACAATAAGCATTTTAACAAACACAGAGAAGATACAGCCTTGCTCATAACTGACTTAATAACCAGCCAGGCATTATTTTGGTTCCCAAAACTCCCAAACACTTGGCATTATTTTTTTCAAATGTTTAATTATACATAAGAGAAATCTGCACTTCCATGTCTTATAGTCACCACTAAAGCAGAAATTATTCAAGTTTGTCAGAAATTCAAGTCACTCCAGGAAGCCCAATTATAAATTACCACATAATTAATAATAAACTCATATACTTTGTATATGCTCATTTACATAATATACTTCGCATCTCAGTATGAAGTGGTAGAAGAAAAAACTTTTAAAATATTTCTTATATTATCCTAACGTTTGAGAAATATAATACCAGAGTTGATCAACAAATCCTTTTAAATTACTTTTTTTTTGACACAGGGTCTCACTCTTTCACCCAGGCTGGAGTGCAGTGGCACAATCACAGCTCACTGCAGCCTCAACCTTCTAGGTTCAAGCGATCCTCCCACTTCAGCCTCCCGAGTACCAGGGACTACAGGCATTTGCCACTAGTTACTACTGATAGAGGAAATAATTTACAACTTAATAATTGTGTATTTAATGGAATAATCCTACAGTCTAATTTCCCATTCTTTTCCTTATGAACATTAAGGCAAAAAAACAAAACAAAACAAAAACCCCACCTGTTGAAATTGCAGTGAAGTTTAGATCAATTTTAGAAAGAATCACATCTTTAGAAATTGCTTCTTCCAATCCATCAACTGTTACCTCTCAGCTTTTTAAAGACTTTTAATTTTCTCAATGGAATATTATTCTTTTCTTCACGAAAGTCTTATACTTCTTTTGTTGGGTTTATTATAAGATACTTGATATTTTTCTGATACTATTATAGACATTATAATATTTCATTTTCTGAGCACTTATTGCTTATTTAAAGAGATAGGATCGATTTTTTAATAATACCTCTGCTGGTAGGAAGAACTGATTTTTATGTACAGATTTTATACTCAGGAACCCTACTCTCTTATTAATACTAATGACTTATCCATAGGTTCTCTTTCATGTTCTAAATACATATTCATAACATCTGCAAATAAAGGGACAAGTTCCCTCCAATTTTTATATTTTATTGCTTTTTCTTATACTAGTACACTGACTAGAACTTCTAAAGCACTGTTGAGGAAAATAGTTAATAGTAGGCACCCTTGTTTTGTTCCTAATCTGAAAAGGAAAGCTTTCTATTTTATCACTAAATAGGACTGAGGCACTAAATGTCATTATAGCTACCTTTTATCAGATTAAAAATGTTCTGTTCTTGGTCTGCTAAGAAAGTTTTAAAATCATGAAAGAAATTAGAATGTAACTGAAAACTTTTTCTGCATCTCTTGAGATCATGAGATTCTTCTTAATCTGCTAATGTGAATTACCTTGATATATGCATCTTGCTGATTTAACAATATATTCTGGAAAAAAAAATCACGCAATAGTTCATGGAGCTTTTCCTAATTATTGTCTGTAATAGTCCATGTATTGGCTATTCATTCAGCCAATCTTCGTATGGCAGTTAGGTTGTTTCTAATATATTACTATTACCAAAAACACCCCAATAGAGAACCTGGTGTATATGCAAGTATTTAAAAAAAATTTTTTTACACGTTATTGGAAGTGTATCTTCAGAGAAAATTCCTAGGAACAGGATTGCTAAACTCAGAAAACTTGTATATTTTTGTTATTATTGAGCTATTGCTGAACTCTCCTTTAAAGGGACTATTACCACTTTCTATTCCCACCAGTGATGAATGAGCCCATTTCCCTATTGCCTCAGCAACAGTAGTTTTAATGTGCATGTCTTTTATCATATGTGAAGTTGAGTATCTTCTAATATGTTTAAGAGCTATTTGTATATCTTGGGGGGGGGGTGTGTGTACTATCTGTTCATATCTTTTAACCAATTTTCTACAGTTTTGGGGGTGTTGTCACAACTTAAAATTTTCTTTATATATTAAGGATATTAGTCCTTTGTCATTTTGACTTGGATTATGGTGTTTTCTGACAGACAAAAGAGAGAAGTTCCTTTTATGATAGACTATTTTCTCCCAAGTAAACATTAAAAATTCTTCTACCTTTAGGTGAATCACTTTCATAACCTGTAATTGTCTAGATCTTTTAGTTGAAATAACGAGGATGACATTTCTTTCTTCCTTACCAACAAACTTTTTTTTCTGCCTGAGAATATAATAAGGTTTAATCTAACTACTAAATATATTTCTAACAATGTAATATGGAGGCAGTGATTCCAAGCTGGAAAGATACCTACTTTATTCAGTTCTTCCCTAATTCAAGGTAGAACATAAAACATTTCACTCCATCATGAAGGTTCAGTTTTATCTTTACTAAGGAACAGCTGAAGCTATGTAATTAAGACGACAGATAATATAGAAAGGTGTATTTCTCAGTGGTTTCTAACGTGCTCTCTTCCTGCCTAGTCAACTCCTACACTCCCTTTGAGTCTCAGTTCTGGCTAGATTACTTTTGCTAAACTCCTTCAGTCCTTTTATCATTCACTCATAATATACTGTGTCCACCTCTAACCATGATGATGTACTTTTTTTGGCTCTGTCTTACATGGTGAGCATCCTGAAAGACGGGGATGAGTAACTGTTCATGTTTGTATTGTTTGCACTAGTAATAAAGAGATCTTTGTTTTAGAAATATTTTGTTGAATGATAAATGAATTTTACAGTTTTAGAGGTTATTATGCTCTAGTAAACACGTGGCCTGAAAACATATTATCAATGTACTGCCTTATATAATATGCATGAAAGAAGATAAAATACTAGGGTAATACCATACCATTCCAGGGCTAAAGTTAACATATTTGTGTATCAAAGATAAAAACATACAATAATTAAAAATCAAGGCAATGTATTAAAAGCCAGATTTCTAAAACAAAAATGGATGCATTCAACTGTATAGAGTAATATGAGAATAAGTAACTACATTTATAAAACTATACCATCTGCAGCTCCTGCAATGGGCTTTGTACTGAGCAATGCAGGTTCACAGTGATGGAAAGAGACTATGCAGCCCTATAGCAATTTTATTATAGGTCTTTCAGAGCCTCATATGGCAGTAAGCAGTTAAGATTATGCTCACTTGATTTGGTCCATTTAATTTTTTTTTTTTTTCAGGAGACAGGGGAAGCCACTGGTAGATGATGAGCTCCATACGGCAGTCTGATGTCAGCCTCTTCAGCTTTATCTGCCCCAACCTTCCCTTATGCACCAACAGCTGGAGCAAACACGCTCTACTTGTAGCAAAGAAAACTGGAGGAAATTTTTCAATTCAATGTGACTTCTAAAGAAGAGGTATGAGCTAGGAGAGGAAGGTTCTAAGCCTAAGCATAGAGACAATTCTCTCTAAGTAAAAACAATGAATTTCAAGCTTCTGAATCCTTTCACTGCACTAGTGCACTGGGGAACACAAAAAAGTCCATTTAATGATGAGACCTACTTATTAATAAGGTTGTACCTGGATGGATAATTTCCAAATTGCATCATCTGTGAAAAACACTTTATCAATGCAGCGATGGATCCAACAAAATTGAAAAATCGCAACTACAAGTCACAACCATTGATAAGTAAAGATACTGATTATTTTGATATCCTAATGGCCATTTAAAATAAAGTTTTTTTTTTTTATTTTTTTTAAGTAATGTTCAGTTAAAAAAGGCTCAAAAAGAAAATTACTTAGTAGCAGAACTTAAGGCCCAGAGAAAGAAAAGTCACACAGTGGGCAAGGATCTCATAATGCCTGCATGTGAAATTATAAGATGTTTTTAGGACAAGACATAGTATAAGAAATTTAAAAGGCTCTACTCCCAAACTGCACAATAAGTGGACACAGAGATGACTTTTCATATCCTGAAGAGGTTTTGTGATAAACTATAAAAAAATAGCTTCTCTACTGAGTCTACAAATTTTACCAATAAATGACATGCTATAGCATTTGTAAGGTCTATAAACAATGGTGAACTCAAGAAAATTTTTTCTGCTATGAAGGCCCCAAACAAGCAAAGGCTAAGCTGGATTTCACGCCCTGTCCTCAAGTGTACCTCTGAGGAACTGCCCTGGGCTGTACACTGTGGTGTCAAACAGAAAACCCTGACACTGTCAACTCATGGCTTTCTTCACTGAGGTGCTGCTGTCAAAATTCTCACAAATAAAATGAAAAGAGGCTCTAGGTATCACAGAAATGGCTAAATTTGTTCAACAAAGGCCAGTTCACTCAAGAATGTTTTAAAAATTGGTCGGGCATGGTGGCTTACACCTGTAATCCCAGCACTTTGGGAGGCCAAGGTGGGTGGATTACCTGAGGTCAGGAGCTTGAGATCAGCCTGGCCAACATGGTGAAACTCTGTCTCTACTAAAAATACAAAAATTAGCCAGTGTGGTGGTGCATGACTGTAATGAAGCTACTTGGGAGGTTGAGGCAGGAGAACTGCTTGAACCCAGGAGGCAGAGGTTGCAGTGAGCTGAAATTGTACCACTGCACTCCAGCCTGGATGACAGAGCGAGCATCTGTCTCAAAAAAAAGGAAAAAAAAAAGAATGTTTTGAAAACTGTACAAGTGCCTAACCTAGCAATACGGCAGGCTCTCAGAAGAGGGTGTTATAGCCACTGCCACCATGGGGAGGAGATGGGGACTGTGCAAGCAAGTCCTCTGTCCGGGCTGGCCATGTGAATCCCCGACCACCAAGGTGTCCAGCAATCAGTACCACTCTCCCTCCTACAGCTGGTACAGAGAAAAGTGGAGGAACATTTGAGGCTCCTCACTTACAACTTCTCTGTTCCAAGAGGAAGCTGATAAAAATGGATCCCAGCACTTTGGGAGGCCAAGGTGGGTGGATTACCTGAGGTCAGGAGCTTGAGATCAGCCTGGCCAACATGGTGAAACTCTGTCTCTACTAAAAATACAAAAATTAGCCAGTGTGGTGGTGCATGACTGTAATGGATCCTACCCTGCAAGGAGCAGGATCTTCTCACATTTACTAGTTCTGTGTGTGGCCAAAGGCACTCTGGACAATGGAGATTATGGAGAACCAGACTATGAATGGATGAGGAGTCTGGGGTTACATGGAAGGAACTTGAAGTCAGGGAAATCCTTTAAGACCATGTCCTCACAAAGAGAAGAGGAAGGTTGCCATTTCCTTTTTTGTCTCATTATTTCTGCTTTTAAAAAAAATTGCTATTGTTTACATCATATACCACAGCAAAAGGAAAATTTTTCTTTTGGTCCAAAAGGGCAAATGGCATGATAGTCTTTGTTCTAAAATAGTAGTATATCATCACGTAGACCAGAACGTTAAAGAGGCAAAGCCTTCTCAGAAAATCACTAAGGATTGTATCTTCTGAAAACATTGTAATTTGAATTTGCTTATTAAGTTTGTTTGATTTTTATATAATATTTTATAGATGCTTGTCACAGGCACTGGTACTTCAATGAAAGGTCAGTCCTTATGTTGTCTTGGTGCTTTGAAAATTAAATGTCATGAACAAGGAGTACATGATTTTTTAATCTACACTTTCAGGACAGAGTTCATTGAGGTGTCTAAAATGCAAACTCAACATTATCATATCATAATACATACATATGATAATATATATATGTTTTGATAATATACGCATTGCTAGTTTTCACTACTTTTATCACACTTGTAATTAAATTTGCATATCTGGTACACATCTGATTTTCTCTGTCATCCAAATTTGTTTTGAGTATGTATTTCTTTGTGCTGCCAAAATATAATAAAAAAAGATATACTTGATAATGCTTTGCATTATTTTGAGATAATTTTTAACACAATTTAAGATAAAGATACTGCTCAAACTGGTTACAATATTTGGTAGATGGCAGATAACACATGAAATGTGTCTTGAAAATCTTGCAATAGAAAATCTTTGCAATTTGCATTGCACATAGATAACAGATCATGGTGATACCATTTATTTGTTTGAATTGCTGAGTTACATTTAGAGGTAGAACTTGTGGTAAAATATTAAAATACATATACCATTTATTTTAGCTAGCAATTGATTAGCAGTTGAAGAACATGGGTTCCTCAAGCTTTTAAGAGAAAGGCTTTGAAATTATAAGTCAGTTCATTTTGAAATTATTTTAAAAGTTTGAAAAAATTTTAGGGGCCATTATCATTGAAATAATATTATATGTAGGTCTGCTGAATTAAAACTATACCTGATTAAAGTTGTTTGTAAACATAACCATACACTTCAGGTGATATTAACTGCTTGGCCCCTAAACATGTTCTGGATTTCCATAAAAAAAGGAATGCCCTGATAGTTACAGGAAAGCAATGAACATTTGCTGCAGTTTTTGACTTTCTTACATGTGTGTTAGCAAGAAAAGAAACTGCTTCATTTCAGCTGAAAATAAAATCCATGTTTTCTTCTTTCAAGTTCAACTCAGAATTGAGTAGTTATACAGCAGAAAATAAATACAGGTTTGACATTAAATAGGTAAATTTCATTGTTTATTTTGAGTTTCAAAAATAATGTTTTATGCATACATAAGCCAATGTAAGAGATGAAGAACCAGTACCTATGCATAATAATTCTGAAACTGCTAGGACTATTTGAGCTTGGATCATGTTACATAGTAAGAAAATGCTTTTAAAAGTCTTGTAAAAAGTTGTGTCTTGGCTATTTTTAAAGTTATATTGCTTTGGTTTATCATTTTATAGCTTTACTATTCAAGAGTATCAGTAAATTTCTAGGTTATATATAATAGGCTATAAGCTTATACTTTCTATTTAAATGAAATCTACCAAGACTATCTTTAGAAAAGTTAACTCCCATTTTGGCTAACCCAATTATATAACATAAATATGTCTGCCTTATGAAATTAAAAAATTTTGAAAAGGAAGGAAGGAAATTAATATCAAGAAAGGTAAGTAAGCTTAACTACCTTTTTTTTTTTCTTTTCATGAAAGACTGCCTAGAAAGTCATTTTAAATTTTAAATCAGAAAAAAACTATTCTTGGTCATACCGTATCTACAAACCATACGTCATACCCTCACACCTCATTAGCTTAACAGTGGTAATGGTTAGTATATGAGTTGTTCAAAACTCATTAAAGGTATATATTTAAAAGAGTGAATTTCTTTTTTCTTTTCTTTTTTGAGACACAGTCTCGCTGTTGTTGGCCTGGGCTGGAGTACAATGGCACAGCCTTGGCTGACTGCACCTCCGCCTCCCAGGTTCCAGCAATTCTCCTGCCTCAGCTTCCCAAGTAGCTGAGATTACAGGTGCCCACCACCACGCCTGGCTAATTTTTGTATTTTTAGTAGAGATGGGGTTTCACCATGTTGGCCAGGCTGGTCTCAAACTCCTGACCTCAGGTGATTCACCTGCCTCGGCCTCCCAAAGTGTTGGGATTACAGGCGTGAGCCACCACGCCCAGCCAAGTGAATTTCATATATGTAAATATCCCAGTAAAACTGATTTTAAATCTTGGGTTCCCTTTGGGTCACAAGAAACTCTTTCTTGCTCTATAATTAAAAGTATCATCTTGCTATTTCAATGAATATAATTTTACAAGTTATTTTTCAATAAGACAGGCCCTGAACAATATGATCCCAAACCAAATATAGTTAATTAAACTATACATACTCTTTCTTTTAGGGGGAAAAAAACTCAGGGACTAGAAGGGTTCAGTAATGCATTTGTATCTCTGAAATGAAATATCACAATGCTATATCAGAATACAAATTCAGTTTGGGCTTAATCTTACATAGCAAATGGATTTATGATAGAAGTTCCTTTTCATCTGGGCAATCTGAACCCCATAAAGACCTTAATCTGCCCATTTCATGATTTACATCATCTGCTTCTTGTTTGCTACAGAAGTACAGTAAGCAGGAAAACAACCAAATCAGATAGAAATTTATAGAACTGGAAGCTACACCAATTACAGTATGTAGTTTGAAAAGGCAATAAAAATTATCGAGTCAGTGAAACAGCAAAATATCTCACTATCTTGGCAATCCTGAAATACCCTATAAAAGCAAGAAAAATATAGCTCTCTCTTCATAAAATAGATTGGAAAAAATGCCCTTGTACCAAAGAAACATTATTAACAATAAGAGCTACCATTGACTAATAGTGCCTGCAATGTTTCCAATAACCCTGCAGTATAGGTACTGTTATTCCCATGTAGAGATGATGATAAGAGTAACAGCCACCACTAATATTCAGCATATGAACAATACAATGCTAAATGGTTTATACTTAGTATCTTGTTAATCTTCACAATAACCTTATGTATGAGTTAGGCACTATTATTATCCCATTTTATAAAGAAACAGAAGTTCAGATTGGTTTAAGACACAGATGCAAAGTCACTCAACTAGTGATTAGCAGAGCCCAGACTCAAAAGCCCAGTTATCTGTTGGTCCAAGCCTATATTGTTCCTACTCCAAATGACTCCTCCTCAAGAAGTATTCAAACTACTGGAATATGAATTATGAAGAAAGCTATCTGAGCAGCACACAGATTGTATTTAACTATAATGGAAAGCTTCTAGAATCTCTTCTAAAATGCATCACAATATTATAGCAGATTGCTATACTTCCTAAAGTAAACTAGTTTATCAGAAATAAAAACTGTACTTTATAAGAACAGAACAGAACAGAACAGAGTAAAGCAGTAATTGGGAGAGGCAAGAAATTTACCCAGGGTGCTTGCCAAGGTTATTTACAGGGAGGGAAGATACTCATGGAGACCTTCCAGAAATAAAAAAGTTTGCCGTATATTCTTTGCTTCCCTAAAACAAGATGGGGAAGAAAGGGCAATTGTTCAGTATCCAGTCCCATGGGTCCACTTTTAACCACCACAAATTGATTAATTAAAGAAGTACTTATGGCTGGATGCAATGGCTCATGCCTGTAATCCCAGCACTATGGGAGGCTGAGGCAGGTGGATCACCTGAGGTCAGGAGTTCAAGACCAGCCTGGCCAACATGGCAAAACCCTGTCTCTACCAAAAATACAAAAATTAGCCAGGCGTGGTGGCATGTGCCTATAATCCCAGCTACTCGAGAGGGTGAAATACGAGAATTGCTTGAAACGTGGTAGGCAGAGTTTGCAGTGAGCCGAGACCATGCCACTGCACGCCAGGGCTTAGGTGACAGAACGAGACTCTGTCTCAAAAGAAAACAAAACAAAAGAAGTACTTAAGACAGTATACAGAAAAGAATTAACATAGCAGGCCTAAGACTGTTATTCTTAGAAAACCTCCTTGCAAGGTCAGCCCATGGCTGGCATCTGGGATCTTGGATTTGGGGAGGGTTCCCACCATTCCCTGGTAAGAATGGTCACTGTGCCAAACTGTGTACACAATATGGTTTGTGCTAAACACCTTGTTTCCTCTGTAGTCTGGAATTTTGGTCTGTGCCAGGCAGAAGGTACCCACATAACCAGTCCCCAATAAAAGCTTTGGGCACTGACTCTAAAGAGCTTCTCTAGTAGACAACATTGTGCATTTCACATACGTTGTCGCAACTTGTTGCATGGGAAATTAAGCACATCTTATGTGACTCTATAGGAAGGGGATTCTTGAAAGCCTGCACCTGATTACCTCCAGACTTTGTCTGTATGGCTTTTCTGTTTGCTGATTTTGTTCTTGCGTTCTCTTGTAATGATTCCTAGCTATGAATACAACTCTATAGCGAGCCTTGTGAGTCATCCTAGGGAATCACTGAACATGGGGATGGTCCTGAGGACCCCTGACACAGAGAGTAAGATAACTTCACACCATACTTATGAAATAGCTACTGCCAATAAAATTTGCCTAAGATTAGAATGAGCTTTAGAGTGGTTGTATTGCCCCACTAGCAAACACCAAAGTAAGTTTCAAACACCCTGACTTTGGATGCAGTTAAGTAATGTTTATTCTTAATAAGTGATACCTACCGGGAACTCTAGCAGGAAAAGAATCAGGAGACCCTGCTCCAGCACCACCCTCTTCTTCATCTTCTTCAAATTCCAAATTCTCTTCTTCACCAGGTGCCAAAATTCTTCTACATGAAAAAGGGCAGAAAAAGCAACGAACTGCAAAACTAAATATACTAGAGAAGCCTCACAAATACTCGTTTCCCAGGCAAGATGCTGATATTAAAAAATGCTGATAGGTTGGGAGCGGTGGCTCATGCTTGTAATCCTAGCACTTTGGGAGGCCGAGGTGGGTGGATTGCCCGAGCTCAGGAGTTCGAGACCAGCCTGGGCAACACGGTGAAATCCCGTCTCTACTAAAATACAAAAACATTAGCTGGGCGTGGCACCGTGCACCTGTAATCCCAGTTACTTGGGAGGCTGAGGCAGGAGAATTGCTTGAACCCGGAGGCAGAGGTTGTAGTAAGCCGAGATAGCGCCATTGCACGCCAGCCTGGCCGACAAAGCAAGACTCCATCTCAAAAATAAAATAAAATAAAATAAAATAAAATAAAATAAAATAAAATAAAATGCTGATATACTGTTATCACTGTTGATGTCAATGATATCAATAATACCAAAGTTGATATTTAAGAAAACCCAGAAATATCTGAAAAAGAGGTATAAAATAAAATAAGAAAACAAATATAAATGTTTCTTTTACCTTAATGGGACAGGCTGAACATCAAATGGGAATTCTTTATTATATGTAAGAATATTCTTTAGGACTAGAATAAGAAGATAAAGAAACATGAATTCTTCCATGAAGCAAAATAAAAAATTATATCTTAAATGACTAATTTTTAATCAATTTTATTATGCATAATATATATTTTTTAAATTCCCAGCCTTACCACCATTTGAGAGCTACACAGTACATTTGTCTACTGAAGGTCTTAGCAAAATTAAAATATCCATGGTGTACTCTAGGTACCAGTATCCTCAGAGTAATGTCAGATCTCCAAGAAGAGTAAGTTCCAGAGTCTCAGAGCCCTCATGGAAAATGAATCCTATCTACAAGGTCTCAGGTGAGACATGGGGTACCAGAAAAAAAGAAGGCCTCCTCCTTATAGTACTTTAATTAAAATATTTGAGCCTGAGCAACACAGGGAGACTCCTGTCTCTACAAAGTAAAAATAAAAATTAGCCAGGCATGGGGGTGCAGGCCTGTGGTCCCAGCTACTCAGGAGGCTGAGGTAGGAGGATCACTTGAGCCTGGGGGGTCAAGGCTGCAGTGAGCCATGATCATGCCATTGCACTGCAGCCTGGGCAAGAATGATACTCTGTTTAGAAGATGCCCAGTTAGAGATACAGGAGTACATTTTATTTTCAGTCCTGAGAAGATTTCCTCTCAATGTCATCAAACTGGTAGTTTGTAGCAGCAAAGTTATAATTCTCATATTTCTTTTATGATAAAATTTATTATACTGAGTCCTGGCATTCTGAGTCTTAAAAATTATTATAATCAGTCATGTACCACATAATAATGTTTCAGTCAGCGACAGACCACATATGTGACAGTGGTCCCATTAGATTATAATGGAGCTGAAAAATTCCAACTGCCTAGTATATACTATACTTTTTATAGTATATTGTTTACATAGAACTTACTGTACTTACTATATTTTTATCATTATTTTAGCGTGTACTTCTTCTACTTATTAAAAAAAAAGTTAATTTTCTTTTTTTTTTTTTTGAGACAGTCTTGCTCCGTCGCCCAAGCTAGAGTGCAATGGCATGATCTCGGCTCACTGCAACTTCTGCCTCCCAGGTTCAAGTGATTCTCCTGCCTCTGCTTCCTGAGTAGCTAGAATTACAGGCGTGAGCCACCACACCTGACTAATTTTTGTATTTTTATAGAGACGGAGTTTTGCCACATTGGCCAGGCTAGTCTTGAACTCCTGACCTCAGGTGATCGCCTGCCTCAGCCTCCCCCCAAAAAAAGTTAATTATAAAACAGCCTCAGGCAGGTCCTTCAGGAGGTATCCAGAAGAAGACACTGTTATCATAGGAGATGACAGCTCCATGTGTATTACTGCCCCAGAAGACCTTCCAGTGGGACAAGATGTGGAGGTGGATGACAGTGATATTGATGATCCTGACCCTGTGTAGGCCTAAGCTAATGTGTGTGTGTTTCTTAGTTGTCAAAAAAAAAAAAAAAAAAAGTTTAAAACGTAAAAACAAACAAAACTTAAAATAGAAAACATTTATAAAATAAGGACATAAAGAAAAAATATTTTTGTGGCCAGCGCATTGGTTCACACCTATAATTCCAGCACTTTGGGAGGCTGAGGCAGATGGATCACTTGCAGACAGGAGTTTGACACTAGCCTGGTCAACAAAGCGAAACCCTGTCTCTACTAAAAATACAAAAAACTAGCCGGGCGATGTGGCGGGTGCCTGTAGTCCCAGCTACTCGGGAGGCTGAGGCAGGAGAATGGCGTAAACCCGGGAGGCGGAGCTTGCAGTGAGCTGAGATCCGGCCACTGCACTCCAGCCTGGGCGACAGAGCGAGACTCCGTCTCAAAAAAAATAAATAAATAAAAATAAAAATACAAAAAAATTAGCCAGGCCTAGTGGCACACGCCTGTAATCCCAGCTACTCCAGAGGCTGAGGCATGAGAATTGCCTGAACCCAGGAGATGCAGGTGGCAGTGAGCGGAGATCATGCCACTGTATTCCAGCCTGGTCAACAGAGCCAGACTGTCTCAAATATATATATATATATATATATATATAATATATTACATATATATTTGTACAGTTGTACAAAGTGTTTGTATTTAAGCTAAATGGCATTACAAAAGAGTCAAAAAGTTTTAAAAAGTTAAAGTTAATAAAGTTTATATATAGTAAACTAAAGTTAATTTGTTATTAAAGACAGGACAATTTTTACAATAAATTTAGTTTAGCCTAATTGTACAGTGTTTATAAAGTCTACAGTAGCGTACGATAATGTCCTAGGCCTTCATATCCACTTATCACTCACTCACTGCTCACCCAGAGCAACTTTCAGTCCTGCAAGCTCCATTCACAGTAAGTACCCTATAAAGGTATACCATTTATTATCTTCCATATGTATTTTTACTATCCTTTTTCTACCATGTTACATACATAAAAACTTACCACTGTGTTACAACTGCCTACAGTATTCAGTATAGTAACAGGCTGTAGAGGTTTGTAGCCTAGGAGCAACAGGCTCTACCATCTAGGTTTGTGTAAGTGCACTCTATGATGCTCACACAATGAAATCACCTAAGGCTGTATTTCCTTGACTGCATCCCTGTCATTAAGTGACAAATGATTGTATATATACACATAGGTTCTTACATATGTATATACACACATGTACTTCCATATTTATATACACACATTCACAAAGAGGGATTTATCCTGAAGAGAAGTCTTCAAACAATATGGGACCACCTCCTGTGTTCTGGCTGTGATCAATCTGTATTTCAATGATTACATTCTGGCATGTATACTTAAAGAAAGGCATCTTACAATTCTAGCTACCTCTGAAGGGTACTATAAGTATGTAATTCAGCTTCATTTCTGGCCTTATGGGTCCCCAGTAACTACCCATGCTTACATTAAAGTGAATTCACGGCATTAACTGGAAGACCTAAAAGGCTTCCACGACTTTGTATTCAATTTATTCAATCTTTAATTTTGGAGTTCTGCAGTTTAGAGCTAAAATGGTTGTGGCACATTGGCATCCCAAAGGAGGAAAACCAGAGACTGCACGTTGCAATTCCATGACTTCCTCCAACATTCCTTCATCTTCTTCTTTTATATATATAATCTATACCTGTATATATATAATCATATATAATCTATACTCTTCATACATATAATCTATACCTTCTTATATAATCTTATATACATAATCCATAGTATATTCATTCTTATATATGTAATCTATATCAAACCCTCCAGTGAGAAAGAACTCTGAGGCTTGTGTCTAGATTCTCATTCATTCTCTTTCTTTCTTCTTCTCAACAAATACGGATTGAGTGCCTATAATGTTCCAGTCACTGATTTAGGTGCTAAAGAGAACAGTGATCAAGACAGAGAGTCTTTGCCCTCATATATGGATCTCAGACTCTCATCAGAAAAAGCAATAAGCCAACAAGTAAGATAATGTAACTGTGATTAGTGTTATAAAGGACACAGACAGGATGAGTGTGCAAATGGATTAAGCAGAGAAGGAAAACTTTAGCTAAGGTAGTCAGGGTAAGCCTTTCAAAACTAAATTATTAGAAGACATTTGAGCCATGACCTAGGATGAGAGGCACCATCTGCAGGCAGCTGTAGGGAAAGGGCTTCCCAGGAATCAGCCTGGAGCAACAACAAAGGCTCTGAGGCAGAAACTAGTCAGGCTTGTTCAAGGAATAGTATCAACTGTATAGCAGAAGTTTGATAAGCAAGGCAGAAGTGTCAGAAGATGAAAGTTGGAAGGTTTGAAATCAATTCCTAGCCCAAGAATTATGCCAATGACTTGGACATTCACATAGCCACTCTGAATCTCAGTTTCCTCAATTCTACAATGAGAACATTTCCTCAGAGTCTGTTATGAGAATTAAAATCATGAAATTACATAGAAAAATTTAAAGTACAAGTATAAACCTACATTATTATACAACTCATTCTCTATCACTATTCAGCTGACTAGAATCCTTGCATTTCAGATCTCACTAAAAAGCACTACTTTTTTAAAAAAATTATAAGAACATCCTTTCTAAACTTTGTACATGATGGCTCATTGTGAGTAAATAACTTCAACTCAATAAATATCAATTAATCACTAACATAATACTGTATTAGATACTAAGAATGGGAAAGGCGAACAGGTGACAAAAAAGACCATGTGTCCTGCATATCAGAAACAAAAACGTACAGTAATATTTTAATAATAAAATGGGGGAAAAATCATCCTTTAATTTGTGTAAAACACCAATAAAAAAGTTGAAAACTGTATCAGTTACTAGGAATATCTTCCCTTTGTATTGTAATAGAAGAATTAAACAGTATTTTCTTTTCTTAGGTATCAATGCTTTGAAAAGGAAATGTTTGTTTTGGCATAATAACCTTTTATTATTTTGTTTTTGCAAGTGTAGAGTGTATCAAATATTTAATTTATGTGGATAATTTTGGAAGCAAAAACAGATCCTTTCTTATTTTCTGTAGAATAGGTTTCCATTTTCATCAATTATAGAATATCAGGGATTCTAATGTCCTTTAAAAACAGGATTTACCTTAAACTTTACATAGGGTTTTCCTTCCACTAGTACTAGTAATTATACTTTAGAAGGATGCAGAGAAGGGGAGAGGTGAGTTTATAATTTCATATAAGGTATTAAATGAACACAAGGTACATTATGGGCTGGGGACTCACTGGTTCATTCAGTAGACTCTACACACTGAGGACCTCTGAATGGCAGATGCAGGGACGTACCCTACTAGTAAAAACTGCACTCCCAGCCTGCTCTCACAGAACATAGACCTGCCACCCTCCTGAAGCTTACACTCTAGAAATGGCACACACACACAAATATCAACATGTGTTCTCTTTGCCACTGACTTGTTTCATTTTTGTGATAGGCAAAATGGGTACCTGTTCCCATCTGAAAGATTATTTTCTAATATGAGAGAAGTTTCCCTGAAGACATTCAATTCTATTCAATGTAACAAACTTTGCCATGCCCATACTACATACAAAGCATTGAATTAGGCTCTGTGGGAAAAATACAAAGGCTATTCACAATCTCTTTGAGGAGTGAAACAAATACAGGACAAACAATGAAGATGGATATAAAAAGTGTTACTATAAAAGATAGGAAGCCGCATTTAATATGGCTAGAGGAACAGAGAAAGATGGGACATCTGAGGGACTTTGAAGGACGAATTTATGGAAGGGAATTTTACAGGGTCATGAAGAGATATGTCTGAGTAAGAAGTAGTATGCAACTGAGGATTATTATAAGCAAATTAAATGTATTTTCACAATCAGTATGAATTTCAGACATGATTTTCAAGAGATTTTTTAAAACTCTGAAGAATACATTAGCAAAACCAACCAACCTAGTTCAACATAATGCAAGTTACAGTCACTTAATGTTCCTTAGAAGAGGCTACTAAGGGTTGAAGTAAAACAGCAAATCATTTCAGCTTTGTTCAACTATAAAGTGAGAGAACTCAACTATATGACTCTTAAAACTCCTTTCTGTTCTAAAATGCTATGATTTTATATGATTCCTTGCTTAGAAATTTGACTTAGATGGATAAATAAACTCTATTTACATGAAAATGTTAAGATGTGCAATCTTGTCTCAATGAAAAATGAGAATATTGACTTAGATTCATTTAGTTTTATATTCAACTCTTGTGCATTTGCCCATATTGCAAAGAACATTCATCCGAACTAGCAAAAAAGCTTTACGTGGCAGCACACTAACCACCAAAATATTTGAAGAAATTATTTACTTCAAAAAAGTTTTAAAGAGAAAGGAAAATGAAGACAACAAAAAAATATTTTGCAGAGTAGCTCTAACAGCTGGACTGTAGTTTTCAATGACATGTAGTGTAAATGGGCATCAATGACTAAAGCTTTACTTTCTCCACTAGATGCTGCTGCAAATGTTTACCAAAGTAACTGTGGTTTTATTAAAGTGAGCAAGACAAAATAAAGGCTAATACACACTTAGATGGTACAACTTCATATATTCTATAGCGAAGATAAAATCCAAAAAATAATTACTATAAATGTTACAGAAGTAACAAAGGCACCCAAAAAAATCACATAGGACTAGATATTAACAGAAATAAATCAAATCAGAATCTTTGTTAAATAGCCTTAACATCTATAATAGATTAATTTTCCAAAGGAGTATCAGAAAAAAATATAAACTTAAACTTACTTGGTTCTAGCTTCTTCAGGTCCTCCAGTTTAAATTCTTCTTGAGACTGTGTGGACTAAATTTAAAATAAGCATATTACATCTTTTCACTACAAAGATTACACTGCACCCTGTCTTTTAAGCAGCAAGAACCAAATATTCAAAAGGAATCTATTTCTTGCTTTCAAGGTAGCAAATGAAAAGTCCCAAACTGGTTTTTGTTTATTTTTGGAACACTCAGGCCACAAATAACAGAAAAAACTGAAGTCATATATTTTATTTTACAATGTACAAAACATGAACTAAAAAAGTATGAATTTAATATACATTGTTATAAAACACTTCTGAGACAATACTGCTTTTGAAATGAATGTCTAATGTTTTATGAGAATAATGCAGAATAACTTATTTTCCTTATATAAGAGAGGAGAAAAACTCTTTACCTGTAAAGCTGCACTTCGCAATTCCAAGCATGTTGCAATTTTGCCTATGGTTTTCTGTAGAGGAATAGAAAAAGCTATAAATACCAAAATTATCATAACTGTTAGTTCAAATCATCAAGTTAATTTTTATTAATAAAAGATCTATAATTCTCTTAAATAAGTTAAACTTTATTTCTTTCTGGCATCTTTCAGACTTTAGAGAAAAGAAATAAGAGGCAAAGGGTTGGGATGAGGGAGAGAAGGTGAGTATATATTCTCCCCTGACCTAATGTGCCACAACTAATTCTAACTCAAGTTTGCTTTGATGACAGCTGTAGATATGATTTGAAGGGCTGCCTGGTATCTTCTGTTCCAAGCTTCACCTTGTCTTCTCCATAAAGCCTAAAATTCACCTTTTAAAAGGCTTAAAAATATCTGAAAGTTAGCACAATGGTATAACTAATTTAATTTTGACTTAAGTCCAACACCAACTTGTTTAATTAAATACATAGGCAACACTAAGCAAAACTGATATTGTGATAAACGGTGATAAATTTTATAGTTGGATCTGTTTTATATAACATGAGCTGTAAAATGGATATTAATGATAGGGCATAGATAGCGTTTGCCTTTAATAAGCTCATGTTGTATTAGGAGAGATAAGACAAATACAGAATCATTATAAAAGAAAGCAGACATTTGATTGTATGAGCTTTAGCAAGATATGCCATTGTATGACCTAAAGAAACAGAACAAGATCTGTATTAGGAATCAAGCCCCAATGACCAGGAGGATTTCTAAAATTAAAGAGTTTAGAAAACTGTCATGGTTCAATTGTCTCAAGTCTCAAACTGAAAGCAGAAGGAAAGTAAAGTTAGAAGTGGGCTGTCATTCTGAGGTGGACCTCCAATAACTAGCTAAAGAATCTGTGATTACTTTAGCAGTAATTACACAGAAGGGTTTTTTTGTTGTTGTTTTTTTTTTTTAAAAACTCTTTCAGATCTGCCCTTTAAGAAGACTACTGTGGCCAGGTGTGGTGGCGCATGCCTGTAATCCCAGCACTTTGGGGCTCCGAGGCAGGCAGATTACTTGAGGTCAGGGGTTCAAGACCAGTCTGGCCAACATGGTGAAACTGTCTCCACTAAAAATACAAAAAATTAGCCAGGTGTGGTTGCACATGCCTGTAATCCCAGCTACTGGGAAGGCTGAGGCAAGAGAATCACTTGAACCTGGGAGGTGGAGGTTGCAGTGAGCTGAAATCCCGCCACTGCACTCCAGCCTGGGTTACAGAGTAAGACTCCATCTCAAAAAAAAGAAGACTATTGTAATAAAAGTATACATAGGTTGAAGTAGGAAAGGGCAAAGATTAAAGGCAAAATCAATCAGGTTATTTCAATGTCCAGGTAAATAGTAATCAGAACAAAAATAGGAATAACTAGGGTGGAAATTAAAGGGAGATTCATACAAGAAACATATATCAGGGCAGGCAGCTAAATTATGTCCATTAAGGCTTTTAAGTCCTTCCAAAAGAGATTCTTCTTAAGTTTTTATTAGGAATACATCCAGATCATAAAAGTATTTATGTACAATGTCTGCAATGCCTACACAATGAATATTCTGGGAAGGAAAAAAGCATGTTTTTCTAAATGTATTGATAACTTGCAAAAGTTTAGTAAATTGGACTTGGTGGTTTTCTCTTTTATCAATTTTCTTTGGAAGGTGAATAAGGAGCAAAGATGAGTAACAAGTGCTGTCCTGGCCCCAGCACTTATGCAAGTGGGCACTACATAACTACCGCATGTACAATAAACGGCTGATACAACAACTCACAAAATAAACCACTACTGAGCAAGATATCACTCGATGCCGAAGAACAAGTGACAATACTGAACCATCTCCACAATCTCTAAAAATTATTTTTAATCCCAATACAAGAGTTTAGAAGATGTCCAATTTTATTCTGAAAACTTAAAGATTACATCTGAAAATTACATTTATATATGGCAACTACAAAAGATTTCATGATATTCATAGATTTATTCACTCTCAAACTGTTGCATAGAAACCAGCAAGTCTTTTCTACATAGAATCCAACATCCTCAAATTATTGTTATTCAAACACACCACTCAATTCTAACACAACTAGTAAATAATTCTAAACATAAAAAAACAGTAATAGTGATGGCTAACAACTACTGAGCACTTAGTAAGTGACAGGCTCTCCTAAGTGATTTACAAACATTAATTCATTTAATCCTCACTATAACTCTATGAGTTAGATACAACCATTTTAAAAGTGTGAAAACTGAAGCACAGGGAGGTTAAGTAACTTGCCCTAGGCATCAATGCCTTCTCCCATACAAGTATTAATCAGGACCAACTCTGCTTAGCCTCCGAGATCAGATGAGATTGGGCACATTCAGGGTGGTATGATGGCAGAGCAGCAATGCCTTCTATGCAATACAGCAATATATACAACAAAACAATATTTCTATATCAATACCATTTAGCTATACTTTTATGTTCTTTGAAAACTGATTTTTAAAAAGAATTTTGTCTGTATTAAGTGAGATATGTCAATTACTAAGTCTTTTAAAGCATTACTTTCTTTTCCTTTCTTTACTATAAAATCCATGTGATTTCATGCTTTTAACATTTAAGGTAAAATGCTGTAGTTTAACAACTATGAGTCCACTAATAAACTATTTTAAATTTAAACATTTCTTGAAGCAGAAGCAACAGTTTTGTGTTGTTGTTGTTATTTGTTTGTTTTTAACATACGGAGTCTCGCTCTGTTGCCCAGGCTGGAGTGCAGTGGCACCATCTTGGCTTTCTGCAACCTCTGCCTCCCAGGCTCAAGCGATTCTCCTGCCTCAGCCTCCCGAGTAGCTGGGATTACAGGCACCTACCACCGCGCCCAGCTAATTTTTGGATTTTTATTAGAGACGGGGTTTCACTGTTGACCAGGCTGGTCTTGAACTCTTGACCTTAGGTGATTTGCCCACCTCGGCCCCCCAGTACTACAGGCATGAGCCACTGCACCCGGTTGCAACAGTTTTTTATACAGAAATCTACTGAACTATGGCAAAATACCTCCATAGGCATTATTCATAACTATTTTAAGGAACCACACCCAACCTCAGTATTTAAAAAGGAGTAGAACACTATCATTTTGGCTATAGCATTAACTTCTAAAACATATAGAATGTATTGAGATCAAAATCAAGTGCTTGCTACTGTAATTGTTTCACTTAGAAACAGATGACTCAGAAAAATGATTAAGAAGCACAAGTTCACATGTGTCAGAGTATATGTATTGACAATTAAAACTTGAATTATTAGCACTCAAATTAACTGCTCATATCCAATATGGTACAAAAATGGAAAATGCTTTCATTTTCAAAATATTGGCGATTATGATTGCTAGGAAAATTGACAGCTCAAAAGATCAGTTAAAGGAAAAGATGGAATAGAAATGGACAATTAAAGAGCTAAGTTGGCTGGGCGCAGTGGCTCAAGCCTGTAATCCCAGCACTTTGGGAGGCCGAGACGGGCGGATCACGAGGTCAGGAGATCGAGACCATCCTGGCTAACATGGTGAAACCCCGTCTCTACTAAAAATACAAAAAACTAGCCGGGCGATGTGGCGGGCGCCTGTAGTCCCAGCTACTCAGGAGGCTGAGGCAGGAGAATGGCGTGAACCCGGGAGGCGGAGCTTGCAGTGAGCTGAGATCCGGCCACTGCACTCCAGCCTGGGCGGCAGAGCGAGACTCCGTCTCAACAACAACAACAACAACAACAACAACAAAAAGCTAAGTTAATTTTGCTAAAATGTCTTCAATCTGTGTAAGAAAAAATAGGTTTCAAAAATACACATAAGGTAGAATGGTCTCACTTAATCCAGACTTAATTTTTTAGATTCAAACAGCCAGTAATCTACTGTCTAGCTGGGAGCTAGAGGTGGTGAGGGTAGAACTGGGGGGGAAGAGATTAGGGTAAGGGTGGAAAGGAGAGCCTTATAAAATATAAAACAAGCATATAGTGCTGGAATTCTTATTACCACCAAATTTGACTCAAAACAGGGAAATGCTTTCTAAGCATCATGAGACAGGATATTCTATTCTGTCCAGAAACTTACTTGAGAAAATCTACTACACCAAAGTCAGGAATTCAGTGGAATGAAAGCTTTTGGCAGCTATTCGTTGGTTACTAAACACAGTTGTTATAATGACAACACTATCAGGAACTGAAACGAAAGCTAAGTGAACTAATCATAAAAGAGGACCAAATAAGTGTCATGAATTTTACACCAGAAATTGCCGAGAATATTAAGAATTAAAAAAATGAAGTTTTCATACTATTTATCACCAGTTAATAAAGTTTAGAGATCAGTAGTTCTGCTTTAGAGCAGTTAGACTTAAAATAAATATCGTGAAAATCAATCTAAGTTATTCTCTCAAAAACGAGAATGTATCCAAAAAATCAGAATTAGTCTTGCCTTTTTTTTTTTTTTTTTTGAGACGGAGTCTCACTCTGTCGCCGGGGCTGGAGTGCAGTGGCTGGATCTCAGCTCACTGCAAGCTCCACCTCCCGGGTTCACGCCATTCTCCTGCCTCAGCCTCCCGAGTAGCTGGGACTACAGGCGCCCGCCACATCGCCCGGCTAGTTTTTTGTATTTTTTAGTAGAGACGGGGTTTCACAGTGTTAGCCAGGATGGTCTCGATCTCCTGACCTCGTGATCCGCCCGTCTCGGCCTCCCAAAGTGCTGGGATTACAGGCTTGAGCCACCGCGCCCGGCCTAGTCTTGCCTTAAATAACAATCACATGCGAGTAAATATCAACACCTAAGACACAGAACAGCATTTATTCATCAATTTTTTTTTTTTTTTTTGAGACGGAGTTTCACTCTTGTTGCCTAGGCAGGAGTGCAGTGGTGTGATTTCGGCTCACTGCAACCTCTGCCTCCCGGATTCAAGCAATTCTCCTGCCTCAGTCTCCCAAGTAGCTGGCATTACAAGCATGTCTCACCACGCCCGGCTAATTTTGTATTTTTAGTAGAGACAGGGTTTCTCCATGTTGGTCAGGCTGGTCTCAAACCCTAGACCTCAGGTGATCTGCCTGCCTCGGCCTCCCAAATTGCTGGGATTACAGGCGTAAACCACCATGCCTGGCCCATCAAACATTTTTAAGAGCTCACTGTGCGCTAGACAGTAAAACAAGTTTCATTTAAAAAGCACTTTAAAAATATGGTTTTTGTTTGTTTGTTTGTTTTGAGAGGGAGTCTCGCTCTGTCGCCCAGGCTGGAGTGCAGTGGCCTGATCTCGGCTCACTGCAAGCTCCGCCTCCCAGGTTCTGGCCATTCTGTTGCCTCAGCCTCCCGAGTAGCTGCGACTACAGGCGCCCGCCACCACGTCCCGCTAATTTTTTGTATTTTCGGTAGAGACGGGGTTTCACTGTGTTAGCCAGGATGGTCTCGATCTCCTGACCTCGTGATCCACCTGACTCGGCTTCCCAAAGTGTTGCAATTATAGGTGTGAGCCACCCTGCCCGGCCAAAGTATGTTGTTTTTTTTTAATCTTCTTTCAAAGTTGTACAAACTATTGAATGGTTGGCATAATTGTAAGATTTGTCACTGCTACAAAAACACTAAAAATAGTAAAAGCATAAAAATTCCAATTCAAGAAAGAACAATTTTGCTTAGCATAATGTAAAGAACATTCTCCATGTTCCTCTTTTGAAGAAAACACAATTGAGTTTTTTCTCCTTTGGCTTGCATGCTAGGTCTGGCATTTAATTAATTTTGCAGATCCAACAGTTTATATCAAAATTTCCCATAATATGTTTCAGAACACTAAACTCAATGAAATGTTCTTTGAAGGGAGAGGGAGACTTCCAAAAGCAAATAAATTTTAAAATACTACATGCCCAAACTCTTTAAAATATTCAACATACACATGTGCATACTAAAGGTCGCAAGAAGTCATGAACTCTATCTGTTTAAATAACATCTATTAATTTTTCAGAACCAATGTTCCCCAGAATACACCTGGAAGATCTCCGTTTTCTAATTATTTATTAATGTAGAGCCTCTGATAACTTCTTATGTGACATTGAAATAAGGCCTACATGTCAGCATGACTTTTTTTGGCCCACTGTGAATGTTTTACTTGCAGTTTTAAAGAAAATTAAACTTTTGAAGTCATACAACTTGCCTTATATTCACAATGTAGTATACAGTGATTTGGGGTTCCTTATCCAAGCCCAGAGAATAGGCAGGCAGGCACAAGCTCTCTCTGTAGTCTCAACTGGCAGCCACAAATGCCTCCTAGGCAGGTATCATAAATAATAAACGCCTCTGAAATCAGGCCTCTAGTAAAGAAGGAGGTGCAGAACACTTCAAAGTAAAGGACATGAGAAGATTCAGGGATACTCTGAAGATCATTTAGAGTTCTCTAGTCCCTCATTTCATACATAAGAAAATTAAGGCCACAGCCAGAGCAAGAGCAAGACTCCCAGTCTTCTGATTCCAGGTCTCAGCTCTGTCCTCTAAGTCATGCTGCCTCCTGTGGCCAAAAATACAGTGGTCATGTGGCTGCTAAGGAAAAGCCATAAATTTAAGACTAAATAGCATTATCAAACACCAGCTTCTGCCTTAGAAAGTTAAAGAAAATTAAGAAAAAGTTAATTTTTTCTCATTAGTCTAATCATTATATGATAGGCTCATTTCTTGATTTTTTTTTTTTTTTTTTTTTTTTTGAGACAGGGTCTCACTGTGTCACCCAGGCGGGAGTACAGTAGCATGATCTCAGCTCACTGCAATCTCCGCCTCCCGAGTTCAAGTGATCCTCCCACCTTAGCCTCCCAAGTAGCTGGAACTACAGGCTTACACCACCATGCCTACCTAATTTTTGTATTTTCAGTAGAGATGGTGTTTCACCATGTTGCCCAGGCTGGTCTTGAACTCCTGGGCTCAAAGAATCCTCCCAACTCAACCTCCCAAAGTGCTAAGATTATAAACATGTGACACCATGCCCAGCGGTATTTTTTTTTTAATATATTTTTTAGTGTCTTTTAGGTCAAATCACTTAATATTTGAGGTCATGTGGCTCATACATCCTATACCTCAGTGTTGGAAACAGGATGTAAGTAACTCAAACAGGTGATTAAAGATTAAACATTTTTTAATTCCCTGAGTTTTCATTCTGTTTCCATATTCATAACACATTCTGATAGCTATTAATTTATATATGTGGCTATCTGATATTCTGTTTATCAAAATTTAGGTACCGTAACTCCCAATTCTGTGATGCCAGCTGATCATTTCCTAATCAACTCCTAGAGAAATTTCAGATTTTACAGAGGCTCCTTTCCTTAAGCTAATCAGTCATTTCCGCTGTGGTCATTATTTTCCAGGGCTAAAATCCTAAGACTCCTAATATCTACTGTGCATACTAGGAATTACTAAGAAAAAAATATATTCTTTTTTTAAAAATTTTATTTATTTTCGAGACAAGAGTCTTGCTCTGGCTGTTGCTCAGGATGGAGTGCAGTGGTCCTATCTCGGCTCATTGCAACCTCTGCCTCCTGGGTTCAAGTGATTCTCTTGCTTCAGCCTCCCTAGTAGCTGGGATTACAGGCACGCACCACTACACCTGGCTAATTTTTGTATTTTTAGTAGAGACGGGGTTTCACCATGTTGGCCAGGCTGTCCTCAAACTCCTGACCTCAAGTGATCTGCCCACCTCGCCCTCCCAAAATGCTGGGATTACAGGCGTGAGCTACTGTACCCGGCCAAAAGAAAAAAAAAATTCTTTTAAATTGTAGTAATTTTTTTTTTAAACACCAAATTAAAAAGTACATTAGATAAAGTAGATCCTAAATATTTTTAAAATGCAAATATACAAACTTGTGTAAAAAATATGGCTAACCCTAATCTTTAGGGGCTTCTTCTTCCCAAAGTCCTATAAATAAGAATCGAATGAACATAGATGAATAGACTAAAATGAATGTTGTTAGGCTTACTGTAAAAGTGTGCAAAAAATCATTACCATTCCCTCTGTACAGAAAGAATAAGTAAGAACAAATTAAGTCATCATAGTTTTCACACTTTTCTTAGGAGATGGGGGATAGACTGACAATTTTTTTTTCATTATCTACAAGATTAAACATTGACTTAACACTAGATACTCTGAACCAAGAGAAAATGGGAGTTGTTTCCTCCCATTTCTTCTCTTTTAAAGCTTCAGTCGCCCATTTTTCATAATAACTAACAGTTTAGAGACTCAACTTGACACACAAAAAATTTAATTCAAGGAGAAAAGGCACGATTGAAACATTTTGCAACCTTATGCATTTATTTTGCAGATGGATTTTTATGCCAAATTCTTGACTTGAACTAATTTTTTTCAGTGGAGAGGTGTTTTGGTTTGTCCTGGTCTTTTGTTTTTTGTGTGTATTTGTTTGTTCTGAGAGGAGGTAGATAGGAGTTACGAAAGTTCAGAATCAAATAAGTGTTGAGGTGGAATGCAACTACCCACAATCTTTCTATTTTCCCAAGGACTCTAGACACACTCCAGTCTCTAGGTTTCCCCAATCTTCACCAAAGTGTGGATTGGGTTCTCCCGCTCTTCAGCAAAAGCATGGATGGTCTCCACTAAAGTTAAGCAAAGTTAAGAAAAGCCTAAATGGCTGAGTACACAATTTTATTGCTTTAAAGTGATAAGTCATATGGTATCTCTAAATAATAATCACTTAATGTTAGGCAAAGCATAATCAGTATCATTCTTTTTACTTAAGTACAACAGTTTTTTGTTTTTGTTTTGTTGTTTTTTGTTTTGCTTAATGAACTCAAAAGACAAAACACTTTTTGTTTGGAATCTGATATATCTACAGATTATTTTATGGTACCTTTTGTTCTTCTGTGAATTCAGAATTATTGTGTTGAGCTTGGGCCTCTTTTTGGAGATGTCTTGCTAATCTGTAAGAAGAAAACATGTTCTTTAGAATGCAAGAAAAGCAAACTACTGCAACAAAGTGTAACAATTTAAAGCTTTTTAACAATGTGAAGTACAATTATATCTTGTCCTGTTTTTAAAATATAAATCTACATTGAGAATCAAACTCTTCTAAAAAAAAAAAAAAACCAAACTCTTTATACAATGATGATGAAAGTAAGATACAATACTTTTCATACCATTTCACTGAAACAAACTTCAGCTCTAGGCAGTAAAAATGAGCTGGAAAGAATCTCAAAGGGCATCTAATCCAACTTTCTTTAGTATGCGTGACTTTATTCTATAATAAGCCAATAAGTAGTTGTCCAGATTCTGCTTAAACACTTCCAGAGAGCACCAGTGATAATACTAACCAGAGATACTGTATCAGTCTATCATTAATTTGGTAGTAAAATTAGTCCTAATCCAAATTACAGCAATGACAAAGTGGTAATAATCCATCCTACTATCAATATATACTTTTGAAAACATGTTTTCATGGAAAATAAAGAAAATTCTCCACCAATCAGCAACAGATATCATTGTCTGTCCAATTATCATTACACTTTAAAATAGCAGCTAGGCCTTGCATGAGTTTTTAATGGATGGATCTATACTATTAGTCCAAGCTCAACAATGAGGACTCAAAGCTACTTCTGAGACAGCAAAAAACCCGTATAGTTTAGTTTGTAAAAGTCAATCCCCTTACAAACTAAACTATAAAGCTATGGTTTCAACTACACAAAGACCAATTTTGGGCAAAGGATTTGAATAGACAGCTCTCCAAAGAAGACATAAAATGGCCAATAAACACAGGAAAAGATGATTAACATTACTAGTCATTAGGAAAACGCAGATCAAAGTCACAATAAGATATCACTTCATACCCACTAGAATGAGTACAATTTTTTTAAAAAATGAAACTGCATCCTTATGGGGGAAAGAGAGAGAAGATAACAGGTACTGACAGGATGTGAAAAACTGGAACCCTCAGATATTGCTGGAACGTAAAATGGTACCAGCCACTGTGGAAAACAATTTGGCCATTCCTCAGAAAGTTAAATACAGAGTTACTGTATGATCCAGCAATTTCAAAATCCTAGGTATATATCCAAGAGAACTGAAAAATATGTTTACACAAAAAAACTGAACACAAATGTACAGCCAAAAAGTGAAAATAACCAAAATGTCCATCAACTGATGAATGGATAAACAAAATGTGGTATATCCATTCAATGGAAAATTATTCAGTCAAAAAGAGGAATGAAGTACTACTAACATGTGTAACACAGATGAACTTCAAAAACATTATGCTAAATGAAAAAAGCCAGATTCAAAAGATTATATGTTATATGATTCCATTTATATGAAATGTGCAGACCAGATCAATCCACAGAGACAAAAAGCAGATTAGTGGTGGCCAGGAGATGAGGGAACTGAGAGTAACTGATACCAAGTATGGCGTTTCTTTTGGGAGTGATGGGAATGTTCAGGAATTAGACAGTGGAAATGGTTGCACAACACTGTGAATACACTAAAAACCATGGAATTGTATGCTTTAAACTGGTGAGTTTCATGTGATGTGATATTTATCTCAATTTCTAAAAAATATAGGGGAAAAAACTAGCAAAAGAATTTGAAAATTAAACTCCCAAACATACTATGTACTATTCTGTGTGGGCAATAGGAACAGGAATACAAAGGGTAGCAAGTGCTAGATTTTCTACCAAGCCAATTACAGAAGAGAGTTTATGTTTCCAAATAAAATGTACTAGATGGGAGTTCTGTGCAATCATGTCTTTAAAGATAAGGCATAAAGTACCTTATTCTTCCTGGCCTCTATCCAATTTATGAAAGGTTTGCATCTTCCTTAACATAAAGCAGACTTAGCTACAAAAAAAACTTAATATCTGCAAGATAGCTCCACTGTGTTACTTAGTTGAACTGCTTCCATTCATTTATTTATTTTCTCCCAAAGCTGGAAGCCTCATATTTTCCCTAAAATGTCATTCAGACTCACTTTTTGTGTATTCTGTACAGGAAAAGGTACAAATAGAAACAACATAGCCATTGTCTTTGTTCTGTACTTGGTTTCTGTTCTAACTCTTACTGGCTTACCACCTGCATGGAGTACTCTCAAGGAATCCATACTCTGTATCCTTAACAACATCAACTATACATCCCTGAACTCAGAGAAGTTACAGTGTGTAATGAGTTTCTTTCTTTGAGTAATTCTACACATAATTTGCAGTGGTGGCCGTCAACCTAAGCAGAATCACTGTCAGAAGGGTGTAATGCTATACTCCTGTTCAAATGCTAATTGGCAATAGGGAAAGGAAGGATGCTCAATTCAAACAGAATCGTGCTATTAAAAATTATGCAAGGCTGGGCAGAGTGGCTCACACCTGTAATCCCAGCACTTTGGGAGGCCAAAGTAGGTGGATCACTTGAGGTCAGGAGTTCGAGACCAGCCTAGCCAACATGGTGAAACCCCCGTCTCTACTAAAAATATGAAAATTAGCTGGGCATGGTGGCCGGCGCCTATAATCCCAGCTACTGGGGAGGCTGAGGCAGGAGAATCGCTTGAACCCGGGAGGCAAAGGGTACAGTGAGCCTAGATCGCCCCACTGCACTCCAGCCAGGGTAACAGAGCAAGACTGCGCCTCAAAAAAAAAAAAAAAAAATCACATACTGCATGATTCAAATTACATAAAATGTCTGGAAAAGACAAATCTATAGAGACAAAACGTAGATTAGTGGTTGTCTGGGGCTAGAGTGGGAATATGGAGTGACTGCAAATGAACACTAGGTATCTTGTGAGGGTGATGGAAATTTTCTAAAATCTGTAATGACGGTTGCACATCTTGGTAAATTTCACTAAAAAATCATTAAATTGTACATGCAAAATAGATGAATTTCATGTATATAAATTATACCTCAATAAAGTTGTTTGTAAAATAACTTTTTTTTTGAGACAGGAAAAAAAAAAAACTTGCCCAGGCTGGAGTGCAGTGGCATGATCTTGGCTTACTGCAACCTCTGTCTCCGGGGCTCAAGCAATCCTCCTACCTCAGCCTCCTGAGTAGCTGGGACCACAGGTGAGTACCACCACATCAGGTTAATTTTTGTATGTTTTGTAGAGACTGGGTTTTGCCATGTTGCCAAGGCTGGTCTTGAACTCCTGAGCTCAAGTATTCTACCCATCTAGGCCCCCCAAAGTGCTGGGATTACAGGTATGAGCCACCGCACCCAGCCTTAAAAAGAACTTTTCAAGCTGACATGAAAAATTAATTTTCTATTTCCACAAATGAGTATACCATTTTAAGACAAAGTGACACCTGATTTTGTCCAGAGAGAAATCTACTGTTCTGAATATTAGATGAGCAAATAAAAGTTGACATTCTATTAGGAAAAGTGAAATAAATCTGTCAAATGTTCTTCTCTAGAGACTCATCTCACCCTACAAAGGTACCTACAAGTAAAACACGACTATTCTCAAGGGAGAGTTTTAAACATACTTTAAGCACATACATAAGTAACTCCTGGAAACCCCACAGCATTCCGTGACACAGAAATTCGTGTTTCTCAAACCATCTGTAGCAAAGGATCACTTTTCCACCAAATTTGTTCTAGACTAATACTTACGTAAAATACAATTTCAAAAATATCATGAGGATGTCAAGTTGCTATAAAGTTTCCACATGTTTACTCTCAATTTCTTTCCTTACCTTACTGCACAACAGTAACAGTTTGTAGACCATCACCAATTTGTGGACCACACTTTCAGCAGCAGAGACATAAAACACAGCAAAAATGACAAGTAGGGCTGGGCCCAGTGGCTCATGCCTATGATCCCAGTACTTTGGGAGGCCGAGGCAGGCAGATCACTTGAGATCAGGAGTTTGAGACGAGCCTGGCCAACATGGTGAAACCTCATCTCTACTAAAAATTTTTTAAAAATTAGCCAGGTATGGTGGCATGCTCCTGTAGTCCCAGCTACTGGGGAGGCGGAGGCAGGAGACTCGCTTAAACCTGGGTGGTGGAGGTTGCAGTTAGCCAAAATTGCACCACTGCACTCCAGCCCAGGTGACAGAGCGAGACTCTGTCTCAAAAAAAAAAAAGACAAGTGGCCATTATCCAGTCTTCAGACTCATCAATTCACTTAGCAGATACTTCTTTGTTTTTTAAGACAGAGTCTCGCTCGGTCACCCAGGCTGGAGTGCAGTGGCACGATCTCTGCTCACTGCAACCTCCACCTCCCGGGTTCGAGCGATGATTGTGTCTCAGTCTCCTGAGTAGCTGGGACCACAGGCACATACCAGCACGCCCGGCTAATTTTTTTTGTAATTTTAGTAGAGAGGGGGTTTCGCCATGTTGGCCAGGCTGGTCTTGAACTCCTGACCTCAAGTGATCTGCCCGCCTCAGCTTCCCAAAGTGACAGGCGTGAGCCACCACACCCGACCAGTTAGCAGATATTTACTGAGTATCCATGTGCTAGATAAATACCTCAGGATTGATCCTGTGAAATGCCTGATTCTGAGCAACAGTTTCTGTGCCACTCTACCGTAAGTTAGGGGCCACATATCCCCAAATAGCGAAATGCAGTTACTTTTAATTGAACCGTCTAATACTTTGGATGACTATTTTAGTCTTGACAGAATCCATCTAAGTCTTCCAATTGTAGTTTGGCATCGACTCCTTAATGCTCCCATAGCATACTCCTAAATTCATTCAATAGAATAACTACATAATATCTAAACAAACAATGACATGTGGAGAGCCTATTACTACTCTGGACACTAAGTATACAGTAGAGAACAAAATAGACAGCGTCCCAACACCCTGCAACATATGCCCATACTCTACCCTCAAAGAGCTTACAATCCAGTGGGGAGAGAGACAGTAAGCAAAACAAATACAGAAAATATACTTTTGACTGTGGCTGGGCACGGTAGCTCACGCCTGTAATCTCAGCACTCTGGGAGGCTGAGGCGGGTGGATCACAAGGTCAGGAGTTCAAGACCAGCCTGGCCAAGATGGTGAAACCTCGCCTCTACTAAAAATACAAAAACTAGCTGGGTGTGGTGGCATGCACCTGTAATCCCAGCTACTCAGGAGGCTGAGGCAGAACTGCTTGAACCCGGGAGGCACAGGTTGCAGTGAGCCGAGATCACGCCACTGCACTCCAGCCTAGGTGACAGAGCAAGACTCTGTCTCAGAAAAAAACAACAACAACAACAACAAAAGAAAATATATTTTTGATTGTGGTAAGTACCATGGAAAAAAAAGAAAAAATGAAGCAGGATGGGGAACAGGAGGTGTGAAACTGAGATAGAGGCAATTGGGGTGGACAAGAGACTTTGCAATTTTAAACAGGGTGTGGCCAGAGACAGCCTCACTGAGGATATTTGAACAAAGACCTGAAGGAGGTGACGAAGTGACTCAAACAGATAATGGGGGAAACAGTGTCCCAGAAAAAAAAAAATACTAGAGGCCTAAGGCAGAACTATGTTTCAGGAAATAGCAAGGAATGTGGGAGCACTTATTCTTTTCATACTTCTATAATTGCAACACCCAGTTACTCCAAAATCTTCCATTGGATTCTCAGTGCTTCGAGGGCAGAAATCAGATTTTATTCATCTTTGTATCCCCAACCCTTACTTGTTGAGTAATGAAATTGTTTAAGCTACAGTATTACTACTGTAGTAATAATACAGATACGTACTATCATACTATCTGAGATAGTATGATAATACAGATACATACTATCTCTCCCCCTACATCCCTCCCATAAAGCAGCTTCTGTATGTTGTATGGCTACAAAAATACTGCTGCCTACCCAATTAGAAATCCCAATTATCCTAGACTCTTCCTCCTTCTACACCCTCGATATCCAGTCAATAACTAAATCCTGTCAATTCTTGTTTAAATCATTATAGTGGCCCTCAATTCATGTCTTTTGCTGCAGCCTTTCCTCCCAGGTATTTCAAATAAAAAAGATAATTTGCATTCATTTCTGGATATATTAAGTAATTTTAAACTCTTGATCTCATTTTATATGTAGCCTACATGTTTACAGAATTTAAGCCAATCATTACATGTCTTCATTGAAATTTGACCCTGGCAGGTTTTATAATTTTCTACTAGAATCATGAAGTTCAGTGGTTAGTACTGAGGTCCTACAATGGATTTGCACGTGCCTATCACTCTCACCTTCATGTTCCTAGAAATTCACACTAAACAGCTTGCATTTTCAATTTTCCTTTGTAATTTCAATTGGACATGGTATTCTTCACTTTCCATTGTGAAGTCAGCCGCCCAGTGTCAACAGCTGCTAGGTCTCACATCACAAGTAAGAGATGGCTTTCTATTTCAAGCTACGCAATATTAGTTAATATACAGAATGGGTATACATAGGTGCTTACTGTCTAATTGGCTGCAGTATGGAAGGGTGTGTTCTCCCGTAATAAAGAAAATCTTATAATTTGTCTAATTCACTTACAGAATTACTCTCTCAGTGCATCTTAAGCGCTCTGTAGTAGAAATAGGATTTGGATTTTCTTCTTTAAATCCCAGATTTCAGTGGTATCAGCTTGTGACCTGAGTAATCTGTTTAATCTGAGCTTCAGTTTTCCTCATTTCGTAAAATGAGAATAATTATATTCTCACTGGGTTATTGCAAGAGCAATTGAAATCATGTGAAAATGCAAAACAAATGCTACTAGTTGTTACACATCGCAAAATGGCCCAGGGCACGGGTTTTTGTCGGAGCTTTTTGAAACTACAGGCAATTCAAAGTCAGTACCTACACATTTAAATTATCTTAATAGATAAAAACAAATAACTATTGTGGGGACAGGCTAAGAGTTTAGATCTTCCAAGTACGAAGCGTTTATTCTTTCCAGAAATCACTGTGTGTCAGGGGCGGAGAGGGGGTGGTGGGGAAGGCCGAGTTATTCTACTCATACATGGTTTAATACTCAGTGAAATCTCAAACAATAACTTGCTTTAAACAAAGAATAATTAATGGCGAGTTTGCAAACAATAGCATTTTGGCAGACAGTTCTTAAGTTCAGAAAAATGTGCAAAAACCTAAGCAAGATTTTATGTGTATATAAATCTTGTCTTTTATTTTTTAAGACATCCCTGAAGTTTTCTGCGGAAACCAGAAAGGGCAAGAAATTGGTCTTAGGTTGCTCAAGGAAACTGGTACTCACTTGTACCCTGCGGCTATACATTATATACAGGAAAAGGAGGAGGGATCCAAGGAGGGAGTGGTGCTCCAGTGCGTGGTCCATTAATTCACATTTTGCTCTCTTCTGTTCACATCCTGCGCGGACTCCACCCAAGGCAACCGAGCGAGGGGGTGGGTGGGACTCAGAGCCTACCAAATAACAGTCCCAGAAACCGAAACGAAATCGAGGTGGAATTCTGAAAACACGGCTCACCAGAAAGAGGGGTGGAGAAGGAGCGCGAGAGGAGACCCTTCTTTTGGCAGAAGAGGTATCCCTGGCCCTCGCTGCTTCCTGGGGAACCCCCTCCCCTCAATCGCAACCAGTTCCCTCCTTTCCTACACATGGAAGGAGGAAGACACACACAGAGCAAGGCCACTCATTCTTGGAACGTGGGCGGAGAACACACAAGTATTCCTCAGAGAATTTCAAAGGGAAATCGAGGAAGGGGAACCTGGGAGAGGAGGAGGAAAGGAAACTGACTGCCAAGTGGTGGACCCGTGAGACCGTGGAAAGGAACTAAGTAGATAGCCTACTAGGGCCGGCGCCCCAGGAAAGAAGGGCTACCTGTTGAATGGAACTGTCCCTGCGGAGGCGGAGGGGGAAGAAGGCGAGTCACCCCAGAGAGCGGAGCCCTTGTCGCCAGAGCAGTCTCGCTGGGGCTGGTGGCGAGGGATTTCAGCCCCAGTGCCTGCGGGGCCCCACCCTGAGAAGCCTTGGCTGGCAGATACAGTGATGAGAGACACCGACAGAAACAAGGGAGAGGCGCACGACTGGAGCCGGTCTGGCCCGCTCCCGCGGTTAGTCACTCACATCTGATACTCGTCTATCGCCTCCACCAGCTGGCCCCAAGAGTCGAAGTCGGCGCCTCTCCTAAAACTGGCGCCCCAGCGCTGCAGCAGACTCCGGGTCACCTCCGACATGGCCGGTCCCCACCCCGACCCCTCCCGCCCCTACCCCAGCAAGGCCGGGTTCTAGGGCGCCATCCTCCCCGGGCCTGGCCCCGACATTAACAGGGCCAGGAGGAACCGCTACGGCCACCACCGCCACCCGCCGAGGAGCCGCCCAAGCCCATTTGCCGCCACAGCCAAACTTTGCGGCTCCAAAGCGACCGCCCCGCCGAGACCCCGCCCCCGAGGCCCCGCCCCGCGTTAGGTTGAGGCCGCCCCACTCCGCCGAGGGCCGCCATCGCTATTGCGGCATCCTCCCTCGGCTCCGCAGGCAGGGGCAACTCTTCTCTTCCTATCTGGGAAAAAGACCATAGCTCAGAAGGAAAACCGAAGGAGGAGAAGTTAGAAAGGGCTGATGAACGGAGCGTTTTGAGGGGACTGTGATGCCGCGGCAATCCCCGCCCCTGAACTGCGCGCACTACCGCCTCGGTAGCTGTCATGGCCGCCGGGCCACGTGACTCCGACTTGGCGCCGGCCTGGCTTTTCGTCACTCTGGTTTTGTAGTCTTGATTCTCCGACTCCCTCTTTTTCCTCGCTTGTGGACTCCGATATTGCCCTTCTTCCCTTGGAAGAACTGCTGTACCGACTCTGAGAAATTTGGTAAGTATGTCAGAGGATGGGTGTTTCTCAGTAATACCCCCCCGCTGTTTCTCCGGAGTCTCAAGCAATAGGGTCACCCCCTTTTACATTAGTCTCCATAGACCCCTGGACAGCGGACCGAAAGTCTCCTTCTAATGCCTTGAAACAAACGACAGAAAGAAAATCCATATTGGTCCCCACAAATCAGTAGCATTAACAGCTAGATCCGCTGAATCCCCTTGCCCCGCATCTCCATCGGTCTTTGGAGAGCTTATAATACAAGCTAAACTGGGGTTCGTTCGGCCGTTGTCTGGCCACTTCTCCCGGGTTGACAGTATCGGCTTTCCACAAAAATGCCTGTTTGGAAAGAGGGGAACTCAAGTGTTGGCGCGTGCGCACGGTCGCCGCCCGCCGCCTCAAACGGAACGGGGCACGGGAGGAAGAGGCTGGGTGGTAAACAGGAAGTGGGCCCTCAGAGCTCGGGGGCGGCGCTCAGGTAGGTTACTCGGGGGACTCGGGGCCACCGGAGTGGGGATCCCTTGTCAGGAACGGGAGTCCTCTTGTGGAAGTGTGTTAGCTTACAGCTTCGATCCGAATGTTGTATTGGTGGCTCTAAAGTCACACCCTTGTCCCTGCGGGTGGGTGTATCCTTCTTCTATCCCACCCTAGGAACTCCCGAAAACTGAAGACCGCCGGGTCACACACAAGGGGAGAAGATGGGGCAGAAACTTACCCTCTTCTTTCCTGAAGTAAAGATACGCAAAACTTAAGACATTTTCATCCAGGAAGTAGGAGGCCACATTAAAAGAAGTATTTGTGGAAGATTTCGCAGCATCAAGTGCTGAGTGTGATACTAGCTCTAAGTTTATTTGTAGGCACGTAGATGCTGTATTAGGCTATCGGAATTTATATGGAAGATGTGTAGAAGATGGTATTTTCTGAAATAGCTCGTTAAATGTTTCGAGTCCTAAATAAACCTGCTCAGTTTTTCATTGGGTACACACTGCGTTCTCTATTCGTTAAATATGTGGTGCTCCTCAAAACAGGCTTTGTCGTGAATACATAAATAGCATAAAGGAAGCACTTAATGTAGGCATTTCATAGACTGTGCAGCCAACATCATTTTCTAATAATAGGAAAAGTCGATCGTCAGGCTTGTACAGTGCCTTAAAATTAAGTAAACCTTACCAGAATTTCTTTTGTTACTTCCTGGAAGCTAATTGCCATGTTTAGGTCTTCGCCTTGGCTTTCTCCGTATAATCTGCTGCACTGCCTACTCAAGGACATTTAGACAAGACATGCTGCTTTTTTGTTTTTTTGTTTTTATTTTTTGAGACGGAGTCTCTGTCGCCCAGACTGGAGTGCAGTGGCGCGATCTCGGCTCACTGCAAGCTCCGCCTCCTGGGTTCACGCCATTCTCCTGCCTCAGCCTCCTGAGTAACTGGGACTACAGGCGCCTGCCACCACGCCCGGCAAATTTTTTTTTGTACTTTTAGTAGAGATGGGTTTGCACCATGTTAGCCGGAATGGCCTCGGTCTCCTGACCTTGTGTGATTCTCCTGCCTCGGCCTCCCTAAGTGCTGGGATTACAGGCGTGAGCCACCGCGCATTTATTTTTTAAGCAGAAAGTATGGAACTTCAATTTTTTTTTTTAAGTTGGCATCTCACTTAGGTAGCTTTTTTTTTTTTTTTTCTTTTTCCTTTTTTGAGACAGGATCTTGCCCTGTCGCCCAGGCTAGAGTGCCATGGGGAGATCAGGGCTCACTGCAGCCTACATCTCCTGGACTCAAGGGATCCTCCCCCCTCAGTCTCCCCAGTAGCTAGAACCACAGGCGTGGCTACAATACCTGGCTGATTTTTGTAGAGACGGGGTCTCAACAAATTGCCCAGGCTGGTCCCAAATTCCTGAGCTCAAGCGATCCACCCACCTCGACCTTCCAAAGTGCTGAGATTACAGGCGTGAGCCACCACACCCAGCCCAGTGTTTTCATTTTATAATAGAATTTATTGGTCAAGTATTGTATTACATTTTTATTTTAAGAATATTCTTTAGATATTTTTTGGAAAGTACATTTTATTGTAGAACACGTTATAACCAATCCACTGTTGTCAGCGATATGTCGGAAATACAGCAATTAACTTGAAACTTATTACAAGTAGCCTTAGCAATATAATCAGGGTTACCATTTGAACCCGTTTTGGAAATTACATTCATCTGGTCCTGTGCCCTTTTTACTTACAGTTGTCCAACCAAAATCTAGTACTTTGCTATTCAAAAGTGTGTGGGGACCAGCAGCATCAGCATCTCAGGTCCTGCCCCAGGCTAATGACTTAGAGCCTGCATTTGACAAAACCACCCACCCCCAGGTGATTTTTATGTATGTTAGAGTTTAAACATTACTGCTCCTATATAGGTATGTTAACATTGAAGTTATTGTTGGCAGATTTTCAAATTCTGTTCTGCTTTTTTTTATAGGCCTGATTTGAACATAGACCATCATAAATAGACAAAACATACCTGAGGCCGGGCGCGGTGGCTCACGCCTGTAATCCCAGCACTTTGGGAGGCCGAGGCGGGTGGATCACTTGAGGTCAAGAGTTTGATTCCAGCCTGGCCAATATGGTGAAACCCCGTCTCTACTAAAAATACAAAATTTAGCCAGGCTAATTTTTGAATTAGATTTTTATACTATTGAAATAAATTTTTATACTATTTACCTTGTTTATTAAATATTTTATATTTAATTTTTGTACATTTTATACTTTTTTGTCTGTAGAAAACGTCTGGAGAAAATGACCCATTGGTTTCATAGGAACCCATTAAAAGCCACAGCTCCTGTGTCTTTTAATTACTATGGTGTAGTCACTGGCCCTTCTGCTTCAAAAATATGCAAGTAAGTTTATTGATTAAACCACTCTTAGATGCAAGGTACTTTTTTTGGTTCCATGGGCAATACAATAATATGTAACACACTGTTTCTAACTTTAAGTTCGTTATAAATTTATAAATAACATGTAAACAGTTAAATCATAGATTATTTAAACTTTGGTAGTCTTCTAGCCCTGGATCCTTAATTTTAGATCAGTAAATAAGTCCCAGAGAGGCTAAAGCAGTCATAGTAAAACAGTGAATCTGCGTATTACAGCAGTACAAGAGACTACACAAAGTAGTGTATGAAAATTTTTGTTTTTTATTTTTGTTTTTATTTTTTGAGATGGAGTTTCACTCTTTTCATGCAGGCTGGAGTGCAATGGCTTAATCTTGGCTCACTGCAACATCTGCCTCCTGGCAGAGGTTCAAGCAATTCAAGCAGTTCTCCTGCCTCAGCCTCCCAAGTAGCTGGGATTAGAGGCGCCCGCCACCATGCCCTGCTAATTTTTCTACTTTTAGTAGAGACAGGTTTTCACCATGTTGGCCAGTCTGATCTCAAACTCCTGACCTCAAGTGATCCACCCGCCTTGGTCTCCCAAAGTTCTGGGATTACAGGCGTGAGCCACCATGCCCAGCTGTATAGGGACATTTTAAATTGGCCACATATTAAACTTCTTGACTTCAGAGTAGGGAGGGATCCCTATGACCTGAAATGCCTTCAAAGTGTTCACATAGGAAAAAGTACTTGTGATAGGTCTTAAATGAATTGTATGGCTTAGATCAAGGGTTGGCAAACTGTCCTATGGATTTGGATCATTGCTTGTTTTTATTGGAACACAGCCAGCCCCACATCACATACTGTGTATGGTTGCCTCTGGCTGTTTTCCTCTACAACACCAGAATTGAATAGTTCCAATGGATACCTTTTTACCAGAAAAGCCTGAAATGTTTACTATTTGGTGCTTTCCAAAAAAATATTTGGGTATTCTTGATTTAGATTGTCAGAGGGGAAAGGAGAAGGTTATTTCTGTCAGGAAAACCTTTGTGCTAGTGATAGTGAGTAGAGCAGTTTGGCTGAAACAAAAGCGATAAATGCAAAAGATGTTTTGAAGGAGGAGTCAATGGACCTGATTAACTAATTTGCCTTGGGAGGCTGAAAAGGATTCAGTCTATATGAGATACAGAACCTAAATGATTAAGACATTGGTGGTGCCAATAAAGGAAAATCTGAAGACTTGCCGCTTTTATGGGAAGAAGTGATTACAACAAAAGATAGGATAACCAGCTTATTAATCTAAACCAATGGTCCTCAGACTTTTTTTGAAAGCTGCATAGTATTTATTTTAGGCTTTGTGGTCCACATGCAGTCACTGTTGCATATTATTCTTTGTTCATTTTTACAAGCCTTTTAAAAATGTGAAAACCATTCTTAGTTTGAGGACTGAACAAAAATAAGCTGTGGAGTATACAAAAACCGGTTACAGTTTGTAGATTGTCAACCTCTGATCTAGACTCCTGGAGGCAAGTCCCAGCTTAGCTGTTTTATCTGTACCATTGGGCAAATCCCTTAACTTCTTTGAGCTTAATTCCTAATCTATAAAATGAACAGCCTCAATTAAATATATCTGAGGTACATTTTTCTCAAATTCTATAATTTAAGATGAATAGAACTTTACAAGTTGAGCTGTAGGTGATGATCAAGCATCAATATGGAAATAGCTAGCAAACTATTTGAGTGCAGAATAGGCTTTGGATTCAAATTTCTGCCTAGTCCAGGAATTGAATCACTTTCCAGCTTCTAGAGATATACCTCAAACAATGATTAATTCATAAGATAGCCAGTCACATTTTCAGTCTGCTGTTTGTAATTGGCAATACATACATACACTTCTTGGAATAAGCCTCCTTAGAGTTAGTACCAATGAATAAGTACTACATCTAGACCATTCAGGATTAAGTCTGTGCTCTCTTCTAAACATCACTGCTACCTTAATCTAAATCTCAAAAGAAAATATTTGAAAAGTTAGTATTCTTCCACTCAACAAGTAATTTTGAATATGTGCTTTATCCTACGCACCTACCAAATTCTGGATATATAGCTTCTACTCTCTTGATGCTCATTTAAATTTAGTCTTTCTTTAATGATTTACACATATTTCAAAGGTCTTTGGTCACATCCATGTATTGTAATTTCGGAAGCCTCACTAAGCTAATTGCCTTCTGAATTCGATTTGGAACTGAAATAGAACCAAGTGAAAGCTAACGATGGAGAGCTAGGAATTGGTATAGTTGAAGCTATACTAATCGATGAGATCTCAAAAGAGAGAAAACCAGAAAGCCAAAGACTGAACATTTCTGGAGTTGGGAATGAAAAGGAGACACAGAAAAAAATATAAAAGGAACTTTAAAATGATAAGGGGAGCACCTGGAAAATTTGGTGTTACTGGAATCAAAGGATAAATAATTTCAAGAAGGAAAAAGTGGATCTACAACATTTATTGCTGTAGAGAAGTAAAGGAGAATATAGATTAGGGAGCAGTTTTAAAACAACTAATGGCCACATGTTTTGCATATTCTTGACGTATATATTGAATTATACATCAAGAATATGTAATTATATATAATGTAATTTTATGCAGTGTATTTTCACATTTTTGTGTTTTATGTCAGATTTAGAAACTTTAAGGAGATATTAAAATGATACACAGATAAATTTTCATTTTTCAGGAAACTTATTGTGAACTGCTTAGTTTTTTATTCATTTTTCTCTCCCCACATCTTAAATGCATGCATTTGTTTGTTTTTTAATGAAAACTTGCTATACGTTTTTATTATGTAATTGAATTTAGTATTTGCCTCTTTAATTGGTCTGAGTTTATTTTAGTACAACTTTTAAAACAGTTATTAGAAATTTTTTCTCTAGATTTAGTTCTAATTAAATTCATTTCTGTGTATTTGGTAATCCCTTAGAGGAGGTGGGCATGTGCATGCATGTGTGTGTTTTAAAGCTTTTACATTGAAACCTGGTGGGTGGGTGGGTGTGTGTGTGTGTGTGTGTGTTAAAGCTTTTACATTGAAACCTGGAAACCACTTTTATGTGAGACTGATTGCAGTACAGCTAACTTTACTGTCTTTTTCTATCTCTTATAAGTGACTTGAGGTCATCCAGGGCACGACTCCTTGAACTGTTCACTGATTTGAACTGTAATCCAGAAATGTTGAAGAATGCAGCAGATTCATATTTTTCACTTTTACAAGGTGAGTTATTTATATGAACTTGAGGTTTTTTAAAAAACTGTCTAGAAGTTTACATTTAATTATTTGACTTTTCAAATTTGATTAGTTTACTCTTCCAGACTATATTCTTTGTAAAATGGCAAGAAGTTTCATTCAGATACCTGGAAAAGTAATCTGAAAATTTTTCCAAACAGAACACTCAATATTTCTTCTAAAACTAAAATGTCTTGTACTTTTCTGTAGGTTTCATAAATTCTTTGGATGAATCTACCCAAGAAAGCAAGTTACGATATATTCAAAATTTCAAGTGGACTGATACGTTACAAGGACAGGTTCCAAGGTAAGCAACACTAAGGTAGTACTAAATTGGAGCCAGTTTTTGTAACTGTGTAGCCAGTGGTTAACTCATAGCCTCTGTATTTGGAGAAGAAAAATACAGGTCTGCTCGGCATTTTCTCTTACCAGGAAATTAATTAAAAGAATTTGAGCTCAATCCTAGTACATAGTAAGTAAAAATATAATTTGTTTCTCCCAAACAAATCTATTTTTGAGGTAATCAATACAAATGTCAACTGTAGTTGAACAGCCTTGACCTTTAATAACACACAAAGGATGATTTGAGGATTTAGAACCCAAACTGACATTCCATACGTGCCTATATTCAAGCTGAGCAGAATTTAAGTTTTTCCCTTACTTTTCTTTTGCTGATGGATATGTCATGTGTCTTCCATTAGTCTTTCTCTGTCTCATTCTTTCTCTCCAACTACATACTCTTGATTCACAGTATGTGTTTTCTTCCTTATCTCTCTTCCCTATTTCTATTCTTTTTAAAAACTTCTCTTCAGAGCTTATCACTCACTTGAAACTATTTCTAATAGGTCTAATTATAACAGGAAATAGATCATAAAGATGTTAATTTTTTACTTACCTACTGTTTTTCAACACTATTTTGTTGTTTAAATGCCCATATATTTTCATCTCCATTTGCTTTAGAATTACTATTTTATAAAAACAGAAAGGAAGGAGTGGAGGTTGCTGAAAGACCAGAGCAGGCTATACATTACAGTGGAAAGAGTATGAACACTGGGTTTGTACATATTTAGATGCAAGTCCAGGTTTTCTACTGCATGAACATCTGCTTCTTCAACTGTATCTTGGGGCTATAGATACAGTATTTTGTGAGAAGCAAAATAAGAAAATTTTTGTTAAGTGACTGATAACAGTACTAGGCTTATAAGACATTCATTAAATATTCATTTCCTTTCTTCCTTCCTTGGGAATATTTTATGTAGAATTCATAATATTCTGGGATACTCAGATTTTCTAAGACCTTGTTTCCTGTTTTTTATTGTGACCCATTTGTTTTTAATCCAAAATTAAGGAATTTTTTTGAATTAAGACTTTTTTAAAGAATCAAACCTCTGTCATTATTTTGACAGATTCTATAATGTGTGCATTTCATAAATTTGGTGCTTTTCCAAGCATGCCACATTTTGCTTCCGTGTAGTAGTGAGCTAAAGTCGAGTACAGTGGCTCATGCCTGTAATCCCAACACTTTGGGAGGCCGAGGCAGGCAGATCACTTGAGTTCAGGAGTTTGAGACCAACCTGGCCAACGTGGTAAAACACCGTATCTACTAAAAAATACAAAAACTAGCTGTGCATGGTGGAAGATGCCTATAATCCCAGCTACTTGGGAGGTTGAGACAGGAGAATTGCTTGAACCCAGGAGGCCAAGGTTGCAGTGAGCTGAGATGACGCCACTGCCACTGCGCTCCAGCCTGGGCAACACAGTGAGAGTCCATCTAAAAAAAAAAGAAAGAAAAAAGTGAACTACTATTTAACCTTTTTCCAGCAGTTTTATGAGATTGTGAAGAATTATGTGATGAAGACTTTAATACTAAATATACAGCACAAGTGAGGCTTCTAAATTACTTTATTCTTGATTGCTACTTACTTAGTAGAGATCATGTTGTGAGTTTATCTGTTCTGAAAAATATTTTTTCCATTATAGATGCTATGACTACTACTTTTATGTGGTATCATAGAAATGGAGTGTTTGGAAACAAGGCATGTTGACATAAATGAAAGATTACAAAGGAAGAGAGTTATTTATGAGACTTCACATAAATTAGCCAAACCGTTATATTATTTAAAGGTAAACTTATAAATTAGACATGTCCACTTTAGACATGTCCAAATTAGACATGTCCAAATTAGATCTCCAGATGTAATTCATTTGATAGTTTCCGTGCAGAAAAGAATAAGCTATTACACTATGTGTTAAATTTTTTTTCAGGAGGATAAAACTGTTTTGAGAAGTTTGTTCATAACTGTCGTTTTTGGATGTTATAATCTATACTAAACGATAGTTTAGACATTATGTTTTAGTTACTACATATAACACTTTTTTTTTCTTTTAAAAAGTTGCCATTTCTCTTAAGACAGGGTCAACAAGTAACTAAAAAATAAAAAGTGGAGCGATAATTCTGGTTTCGTCTTCTTTTTGGGCAGCTTTTCTGTGTCTTCGTATTGCATGTGTAAAATAAGAATATTCTGCTTTCTTCATCAGTTGAAATAAATGAGATCATGTGTAAAAAATTTTCAGGTTTTTCTAAGAACAGTAGTGAATATATATTGTTATGAATATCTTATTTGCTTGATATGCTTTTGCCATCTTTATTTCATACTTAGAATCTGAAGCAAACAAACAAGGTATAAAAGATACTTGTGTTCAGGACCTTTTTCTGGAATACTGATTGGATAAGCATTCAGAATCTTACACAGTTTGCCTTCAGCTTTCTTTTTGCACTTATTTTCCTTCATTTCTTATTTACATACCATCTGCTTCAATCAAGCTCATTGGGTCACTTCTATCTGAAAAATTTTTATACTCCTATTGTCCTTTGATGGCATTGTTTCCTTAGCTGGGATGTCCTTTTGCTTCCCTTCTAGTCGTCTTTCCAGGGACAGTTCAGATTTTGTATATACCATTAAACCTTCTTAATTATTCTAGCCTGAAACAATCCTCTGAATTTGATTTTTCTAAAATGTTGTATAAGAGCCACACCTTTGAGAATCGATTGAGTACTTGTTAAAAATACAGATTCTAAGCCCCATCTCAGGTTTTCTGATAAGGCCCAGAAATCTGTATTTTAAAAGCTACTCTGTGTACAGTAAACTTTGGGAGCTCCTATTCCCATGCTTATTATTAAGTACATAGTACCTTCTGGACCATTATACTTAGGCATTTGTAGTTAATTAGCTGTATGTCTTATCTCCCCATCTGTATGAAACACAGCCATTTTCTTCATACATACCAGTTAGCATATACTTCTTTGTACTTTTGAGTCGGATGTCCAATAGGCTTCATGGTGTGATGTCTTGATAATTGACAGAACCTAATGATCCGTGTTTATAATTCCAGTGCCCAGCAGGATGCTGTTTTTGAATTAATTTCCATGGGATTTAATGTAGCTTTATGGTATACCAAATATGCTTCAAGACTGGCTGGAAAAGAAAAGTAAGTTAAAAGGAGAGGATTGTGTACATCTGTTTTATTTTTCAAGTATATGGTGCTTCATTATTTTAAAAATCTATTTTAAAAAGTACCACTTTGGACATGTGAAGGATTGCCTTGTAATGTTAATATTTTGAGTGTCAGAATTATGGCACCTAGTGTTAAGAGGTAAAATAAATTGTAATAGTCTTGTCATATGGAAGGTCTTGCTAAGTAAGACCCCAAATCTAGAAACCATAAGGTAAAAGCATGACTATTTAACTGCATCAAAGGACCATAAACAAAGTTAAAAAACAAATGTCAAGATTAGTCAAAAACATTGCAATTCATATGATACATTGTTTTTATGATGTATACTCTTATAAATCAGCAAAGGAAAGACCCTCAAATCAATTGAAAAGCAAAGGACATGAACAGGCAATTCACAGAAAACAAATACAGAAGGCTAATAGTATGTGAAAAGATGTTTTGAAGGATTAAAGAATTATAAAAGGTGATACAATTTTTATAATAGCAATAGTTGATACAGCAATAGGAAACTGTCGATTTATAGTTCATCCATACATGGAAACAATATGCAACCACTTGAAAATGATGTCAAATTTTATGTGCTGATGTAAAATTATCTCTAAAGTAAATTAGATGATTAAAATAAGAGCAGAGTAATGATTATAGCTACCATTGTATATCTATGTGTTTCTTAAGCATGTATATGCATTAAATATGTAATATTTTGTCTTATTTATGTACAAATGTCTGTAAGGAAAAGTAAGAAGGCTTTGTGCAGATTTTATTTTGTTTTTTTTTTTGTAGAGGTTAGGTCTCACTATGTTTCCTGGGCTGGTCTTGAACTCCTGGCTTCAGGTGATTCTCCTGCCTTGACTTCCCAAAGTACTAGGATTACAGGCATGATCCACCATGCCTGGCTGCAGATTTTACCCCTAGTTAGCGTCTCTCTTTTTTCATTTTTAGTGTTTTCTTTTTGGAGACATATTGATAGACTTTTGCCGTCTTAATGTTACCTTTATGTCATATACTTGTTTTCAAGACCTTTTTGTGGAATACTGATCGGCTTGGCATTCAAAATCCTTTACAGTTGTTACGAGTTTTCTATAAATGTACATTTCATGTGCGTTTGTTCCTTTTCTAGGTGTCAAAATTAATTTTTTTTTGATAGGGGGTGGATGGAGTGTTGCTCTGTCGCCAGACCAGGCTGGAGTGCAGTGGCACGATCTCGGCTCACTGCAACTGCTGCCTCCTGGGTTCAAGTGATTCTCATGCCTCCCAAGTAGCTGGGATTACAGGTGCCTGCCACCATACCCAGCTAATTTTGGTATTTTTAGTAGAGACAGGGTTTTGCCATGTTGGCCAGAATGGTCTCAAACTTCTGGCCTCAAGCAGTCTGCCCGTCTCAGCATCCCAAAGTGCTAGGATTACAGGCGTGAGCCACCCTGCCTGGCCTCAAAATTAGATTTTTTTAAAAGGAAGAAAATTAGCAGTGAGAAACATAAATGACTACTTTGGATATATAATAATGTATTGGTTGTTGTGTTTTAATACCAGAAATGGAATTCATCCTCTAACTAATGTAACCCCTATCTTTAAGTATAACAGAAGATGAAGCAAAAGAAGTTCATCGAAGCCTAAAGATTGCAGCTGGGATTTTTAAACATTTAAAGGTAAAACAAACAAACAAAAACCATTATTTGTTCTTAATGCTTTAATTCTTGAGTAATTTTTCTTTTGGGGGGATATGGGGAAAGAATTGTTTCATTATATTAAAAAAGGTACTATATGTTCTGTTTACCTTATGTTAAGTATGTTATTGATGAGTGCAGCCAGTTACTAAATATTAAATGTCTCCATTTTTGTTTTAAAATCACCAGTGACTTTTCTAATTAGAAAACTAAAGTTTTAGTGCTCTGCTTATTTTTCTGTGTCCTTGAAAACATAGGAGAAAAGAAAGCAGAAGTATTGATGGTTATTACCTACCTCATTACCCTCCACAGAAGTTACCAGGAGCAGTCCTGATTCTGCAAAACTGAACTTCTGATTGTATTCTCTGTATCTCACTAAAAACATTAGAGGGACAATCAGTGCACTCCAATTATATTAAATTGCCAGGAGATGGGAATTAGGATAAAGAATATCGTGTCTTTTAAGCAATGTCCCCCCAGTTCATTCTAATTAAATCACTTTATTGAAGGCCTCCTAGAGGCCAGTGTTGAGTTTTTTCATGTTAAAATAAGACACTTTTATAGTGATTAGAAAACTCTGATCCTGAGTTAGATGTAGAATTGTAGTGGGTTTTTTTTTTTCCCTTTGAGACAGAGTCTTGCACTGTTGCCTGGGCTGGAATGCAGTGACGCGATCTTGGTTCACTGCAATCTCTGCCTCCCGGTTCAAGCAATTCTCTTGCCTCGGCCTCCCAAGTAGCTGGGATTATAGGTGCCCGCCACCACGCCCAGCTAATTTTTTTGTATTTTTTAGTAGAGACAGGATTTCACCATGTTGGCCAGGCTGGTCTCAAACTCCTAACCTTGTGATTCACCCACCTCAGCCTCCCAAAGTGCTGGGATTACAGGCGTGAGCCACCACACCCAGCCTCTTTATATCTTTAATTATTAATGTGAATGAACATTTCAGGCTATCCTGCAAAAGGAATTTTGGTTACTATTTCAGTTAACGTTTTTCAAGATGATAGTGTGACTTAGGTATCTCAGCAGTCTATCATGACTTAAATTTTGCTCTTGAATTTCTTGTTCTTATAAAAGCTGTTTTATTATACAGGAACTTGTATTCTTTATAAGCTCACTGTTGTTAAGTTGTTAGAGTTTTTGTTTATACCCCGAATTTCTGCTATGTATCCAAATTGAGTGTCTCGTAACTTTCATTTTCTTCATCTCTAACAACTGGATTAAAATAAAATCTGGCTGCTTTATTTTTTGTCTTTTTTGTTGTTGTTCTCAGGAAAATCATACCCCAAAACTCATTACACCTGCAGAAAAAGGAAGAGATTTAGAGTCACGACTCATAGAAGCATACGTTATTCAATGTCAGGCTGAAGCTCAAGAAGGTATCCTAAATATTGTAAGATTTTTTTAAATGAAAGTCTATATTGTCATTGAATTCCTCTTTAAAAATCAGACGTTGGGCACTGTGGCTTATGCATGTAGTCCCAGCACTTTGGGAGGTCAAGGTGGGCAGATCACTTGAGCCCAGGAGTTCAAGACCAGCCTGGGCAATGTGGCAAAACCCCAGCTCCACAGAAAATACAAAAATTAGCTGGGCATGGTGGCACATGCCTTTAGTCCCAGCTTCCCAGGAGGCTGAGATGGGAAGGATCGCTTGAGCCTGGGAGGTCAAAGCTGTAGTAAGGCAGAACCACGCCACTACACTTCACCCTGGGCAACAGTGTGAGACCCTGTTTCAAAAAAGTTAATTAATAAATAAAAATCAGAATTAACTAGAATCAGGTTTTAGATTTTGAGAAATTTTTGAATGAGGAATAAGTTTACCTTTAGCATTTGCCTTCACTCCTAGTTAGCAGGAAAAGGCCTTACAGTTTAATGGCTCTTTTTAAGAGGATTTTGATTTCACGTTATTTCTGACAGTACAACATTAATTCTTTAATTCGTCTTTTCTCTCTCTCCTGTGCTCATTCTTTTTTCTCTTTCACTCTTTGGCTTACCTTAAAGTCTTCACCTTTCAATGGCAAGTAATAATGACACTCAGCGTGAAATAGTTAAGAAACTTTGTAGGCTTTCGTTTTTCTTTATTTCAAACTCTAGTGTTCCTCTGAAGATGGCTGGGCTGGTGGCTCACGCCTGTAATCCAAGCAGTTTGGGAGGCCAAGGCAGGAGAATTGCTTGAGCCCAGGAGTTTGAGACCAGCCTAGGCAGTATGGCAAGACCTCCATCTCTATAAAAAGTTATTTAAAAAATTAGCCAGTTGGCTGAGTGTGGTGGTGGCTCACGCCGGTAATCTCAGTGCTTTGGGTGGCGTAGGCAGGCGGATCACCTGAGGTCGGGAGTTCGAGACCAGCCTGACCAACATGGAAAAACCCGGTCTCTACTAAAAAATACAAAATTAGCTGGGCATGGTGCCGTATGCCTGCAGTCCCAGCTACACGGGAGGCTGAGGCAGGAGAATCCCTTGAACCTGGGGGTTGGAGGTTGCGGTGAGCTGAGATCATGCCATTGCACTCTAGTCTGGTCAACAAGAGTAAAACTCCATCTCAAAAAAAAGAAAAAGAAATTAGCCAGGTGCCATGGCATACACCTGTAATCTCAGCCACTTGGGAGACTGAGGCAAAAGGATCACTTGAGCCCAAGGGCTGCAGTAAGCCATGATCAAGCCACTGCGCTCCAGCTTGGGTGACAGCAAGACCTTGTCTCGAAAAAAAGAATTTGCTGTTAGGTCATGCTGTTTTGTAGTAGTGATTCTCTATGATTAGCTAGTAATTCACTGATGATTTATTTAAAGAAATGGCATCAGAACCAACAAGTTCAGTGTTTTTTGTTTGTTAATGTTTGCGTTTTCTGTAACTTTGCATGTTAAAACGTTTAACAAACTGTATTAAAATCCCAGAGAGATTGTCAGACTGTCTTTTGCTATTATAATTAAATTTAGGATGAATAGAGTGAACTTAATTATAGATTCACTTTATTGTGTTTGGTTACAGTAACAATTGCTCGAGCAATTGAACTAAAACATGCTCCTGGACTGATTGCCGCACTGGCGTATGAAACAGCCAATTTCTATCAAAAAGCTGGTAAGCTTCTAATTCTGTTGTTACATTTTTTAGTCTTTAGCTTTTCAGATTTATTTGATCTTGAATTAATAGGGAACAAAACAAAAGGTTTCTCAGATTCTGTCATTATTTACAAAACTGGAGTAATACTTTATCGCATTTAAAATAGAGCTGTTCATATTTAGTATGCTACATAACTTATAATGGAAGGGAAAACCAGTGATGTCTAATAAAATTATACAGCTTTTTTTGCTTAAAAATTTTTTTTGGTCTTTATAACAATCTTATAGTTACTATGCTTTAGATAAGAATCTGAAATCCAGAGAGTTAACATGACCCGTAATTTAACTGCTAGAAAGTGGGAGATTGGGCGTAGAACACAGCTACTGTGATAAGCCTATTACTCTTCATTTACTTATTTAGGAAACATGCATGTGTTTTTATATATGGGATAGTTACTGTTTTTGTTGCTAAGGAGAGGTAAATAGAAAAGATTTGCAGTTTAGGGAAGAAGAACATGTCACCCCATTATTATATCCTGAAGTAAGACACCACAGCAGTGAATTAGGAACCTTAACAAGCTGGGCATGCTAGAGAAGGACTCTAGAAGAAGATGCTTTAGTCTTATTGTGAAGTGTAAATAAAAGTCTTATGTTCCCTGGGAAGCTTTAGAGTTTGGGTGTATAATTCTATAGTAAGTACGGACATAAGAAAGAATTTAGCACATTCTGGAAACTTCAGACAGTTGCTTTTACCTGAAAGACAGGATGAGTGGTAGGAGAAAAGTTTGAAAAAGTATGCTTGCTTGGGAATAAAACATTGGTTTGTAAGCCTTTGACTTTTCATTCTGTAGATACTTGGGATCTGTTAGAATACTAAAAGGCTGACTTGATTGGATTTGAATTTAAGGAAGGTCCCTATAGTTGCAGTATTAGAGATAGGCTTGCTCCATGAAGGAGTAATAGGCTAACTTAACTTAGCACTTAAGAAATTCTTCAGCCGGGCGCGGTGGCTCAAGCCTGTAATCCCAGCACTTTGGGAGGCCGAGGCGGCGGATCACGAGGTCAGGAGATCAAGACCCTCCTGGCTAACACGGTGAAACCCCGTCTCTACTAAAAATACAAAAAACTAGCCGGGCGCGGTGGCGGGCGCCTGTAGTCCCAGCTACTCGGAGGCTGAGGCGGGAGAATGGTGGGAACCCGGGAGGCAGAGCTTGCAGTGAGCCAAGATCGTGCCACTGCACTCCAGCCTGGGCGACACAGCGAGACTCCGTCTCAAAAAAAAAAAAAAAAAAAAAAGAAAGAAATTCTTCAAGTTTATGAAGGAAATGATGAAAGCTTTGGCAAATACAGCAAAGTAGCAAATAGGAAAAAATAGATTTGAGAGATGTTTGGTAGAAGGATATGTGAGTGAATATGTGTGTGTTTTACATAAAATTCAGTGATGGGGTTGGAGAGGAGAGTATCCTATTTCTGACTTGAGTGACTAGTCTACTATTTGCTATATTATATACGTTTTTTAAATTAGCTAATATAATGGTATAAACAGTATTCACTTTGAAGTTCTTGGTCACAATCTGTTTTTATCATTATCTTTAACTTAAAGTTGTATTAACCATCAAATCAAAGAGCTGCCATAGTATTTAACCAATCTTGTGTAACTGAAAGTATAGATTTGGGAAAATCAAGTAAAGGTGTTTTTTTAAAAAAAAATTAAATTATTGAGTTTTAGACTTGAATGGCATTCTTTCTGCTTTTATCATCAGAACACATGAACTAAAAGTCTTCTAGTGAATCAGGGTGAAATTATATTTTGCTTTTTAAAATGTAACTTTAGATCATACTTTATCCAGTTTGGAGCCTGCATATTCTGCCAAATGGAGAAAATATCTTCACTTGAAGATGTGTTTCTACACAGCTTATGTAAGTATTCATAATGCTAAAAACAATGTAAATTATTGTTTCTCCAGTCCTTGGAGTGCCAGGTCTCTCATCTCACCAGAGTCTTTCATTAGCATTTTACAAATAATGGACAGCTAACTCTCAGTAAATGTTCACTGAGAGTCAGTGCAACCATTGTGAACTAAAGTGGGTGGAAAGAGATGATGTAGGATTGTAGAAGGGGATTACAGCAATAGAATTATTGTTTGATTCAAAACCCACTTTCAGCATACTTAATGAAATTCTTTCAATTGTTTCATTCTGTGCATTGAGAAACATATTTACTAATTCTAATATTAAGGCATACCACACAATATATCACCTAGCTTAGTGAAGAACCATCAATAAACATCATTTTGGAAGTTACGTACCAGTCTGTTATACCCACCAAACTTAATTGTTTTGTTAATTAGAGTATCATATGAGAGATCATCAAAAACCTTTTTCAGGTCTGAGTAGATAATATTTCTTATGCCTCCTTCCTCTGCATTAGCACAGTTTCCTCCTTTATCTGCTATTTCCTAATTTTAAATACAGATTTCGGCAGATAACTTTTGCTCAGTACATGGTTAGAAGGCTGTTTTGGCTCAAGACTTGACATATTTCTACCTTTTCTATGAACAAAGGTTGGGGAAGAGCTTACTCAAGTAAAGAAATGTAAGGGATTGCATTGATACTTCAGTCTGTGAAGATACTAATTTATCTGATAGATACGTAAAACAATAATAGGGGAAAGCATCTTGAAGGGAGAGAATGAATAAAAATTTGTTTATTTCATCAGGCTTACTGTTACCATGGTGAGACCTTATTGGCTAGTGATAAGTGCGGTGAAGCAATCAGGTCTCTCCAAGAAGCAGAAAAATGTGAGTATTCCTGCCAGAATATTAACTCCTCTTTAAAAAACAAATGACTTTATCACAAAAGGGAATATGTGCTTAAAGAGATTTTGGCTGAGTTCATGAAAGGGAAATGGGAATGGGTGACATAATTGGAGAAAAGAAAAAAATGTTTCAAAAACCTAGAACTGTAGAAAATCCACACCTTCTACTTACAGTATTATTATTGGTATTGCTATTGTATTAGGTAAAGAGCAGTAAATGTCTTACCACCTCCAATTTAAAGCCTTATAGGGATAAATGGGCCATGTTAATTATAATCAAAAGACTTTATATCTCTTTTACATGCAGTGTATGCAAAGGCAGAAGCACTGTGTAAAGAATATGCAGAAACCAAAGGACCTGGACCAACAGTCAAACCTTCAGGACATCTGTTCTTTCGGAAACTTGGAAACCTTGTGAAGAACACCTTAGAAAAATGTCAGAGAGAAAATGGATTTATGTGAGTACAGCTTAATATTATTTTAGTAATATTAATATTATTGATATTGATTTATAATCAAAATACTAATATTTTAGTAATACCATTTTTGTTAGTCTCTATTCCCAAAAGTTTTATGCTGAATAGCACTTATGGGCTAGGCGTGGTGGCTCACGACTGTAATCTCAGCACTCTGGGAGGCCAAAGTGGGTGAATCCCTTGAGCCCAGGAGTTTGAGACCAGCCTGGGCAACTTGGCAAAACCTGTCTTTACAGAAAATACAAATAAATTAGCTGGGCATGGTGGCACACGTCTGTAATCCAAGTTACTCAGGAGGATGAGATGGGAGAATCATCTGAGGCTGGGAAGTCAAGGCTGCACTGAGCCATTATTGAGTCATGGCACTCCCACCTGGGCAAGAGTGAGACACTGTCTCAAATATATATAGTGTTTACATTTCACATTAATTTTCTCTTTAAATTGGTGATAAAGTTCAATTGTGTAGGGCCTTTTATTCTGCTTAGGATGATAGTATATAAAAGCAGACTTTAAAATTAAAACATGAGTTGTTAACGTAGAGTTCACTTCATTAGGACACGCACAGTATCCTGATTTTCTCTTAACTCTGTTTCCCTGCCATTCTTCCTCCATATGTTTTAAATATATCTTCTCAACCTCCTTTGCATATTCATCTCACTCTGGTTTCAGCTACCTATAAAGAAGGAAAACAAATTTTCTCTCCAGTTTTTCTTGTTTTTTTTTTTTCAAGAGGTTTTCCATTATTAAATCAGTGATGTTCAAACTGTAGATCACCATCTGTGTAGGTGGGTAGACTCAATCTCGTTCCTGCTTTTATCTCCTTACACTCTTCCCCTTATATTCTTCATCTAGTCATACTGAGCTTTTCACTTCCTTAAACATGCCTAGTTCACCTTTAATCACTTCCTTTGGAAGTCATAGAACTTAATTCTGGGTTAATTCCCCTCGTCTGCATTCTCATGGCACTCTACATCCATGGTAGCTCCAATTGCATTGCATTGTAATTGACAGAATTTCTTGACTTTTTCACTTTTCTACATGAGGCAGAAAAACCTCTTATCCATCATTAAATTGTCATTGTCCCAAACAGGACCTTGAACATACTAGGCATTCAAATAATGAACAAATGAATGAATTGCTATTTAAATTACTTTTTGCAGTTACTTTCAAAAAATTCCAACAGAAGCCCCACCGCTGGAACTCAAAGCAAATTATGGTCTCGTAGAACCTGTACCTTTCGAATTTCCTCCTACAAGTGCTCAGTGGACACCAGAAACATTGGCTGCATTTGATCTCACCAAAAGACCCAAGGATGACAGCGTATGAGATTTTTTTTTTTTTTTCTCTCTCATTCACAGAAGTTTAAAGGAAAATTCAGAGTTCGCATTTTGATATTTTTCTCTAAATAGATACATATCTTTGTCTAAATGTTAAGTTAGCTAGTTATAGTGCTTAGTGTAATCTGTGGTAGAACACTGTCAGAGATAAGACCTCTAAGCCTTAAATGTCTTCTGATTTTCTACATAATGACATTCTTTTCAACACATTATCTTGCCTCTTTACAACTTGTCAGTGCCTCCTTTAAGAAGAATGTGGGAGAAAAGATCATCCATGTTTGTATTGCTATGGCAATACTCTGTTTTAGCAAATTGCAGAGTGTTTGAAGATTTGGCCTAATTTCAGTATTCTGTGAATCCAGGGGCAAAATAAGAATGCTTTTATTTATTGATATCTAAGTACATCTTGGTGTTCTAAATCAAATGGTAAATTAAGTAGAAATTTTGAGGTCTAACTACCAAAAGACTAGGGATCTGTGACAAATGAACAGGAATTATTTTACAGCCATTGCTCTTTTCTTGAGATTGAGTTGTATTTATATAATTTCCTTTCCATATTAAAATGTATTCCTTAAAATAACTATATTCTGTTCAGCTATAAAATAATGCCCTAAGAGACAGCCTATTACTGTCATAAGTTATGTCTAAGCTTTAGGGTTCTACATGTATAGATAGTTCACTTAGAAAAGAGCGTGGAGTAGGAGTACCAGTATTTTGATTTTTGCCTACCAAACTAGGTTTTCATCTCTACTGAAATGTTGGTTTCTGATTGTATCTTAAAATGAATTGGTCTATAGTTTCTGGAAATAGCTTTGTCAGTATCCGTGTTATATAATTTAATATAACATCTTTTAAAAGTCTGAAGTGGAAAAGATTTGGGGTTTGTTTTCTCAGTCTTAGTTTATGTACTTAAACTGTGGTTTTTTTCTCCCTAGACTAAACCCAAACCAGAAGAAGAAGTGAAACCCGTGAAAGAACCAGATATTAAACCTCAAAAGGACACTGGGTGCTACATCTCCTAAAATACTCCTGAAATACAGTTTGCACTTAGAATTTCTCTAACAGGAGATAAGATAAACCACAGAATTTCAGTTCTTATTTCTCAAAATGATTTCTCTGAAGCTTGTAGAATAAGTATTACATTCAGAGGGTTATCTGCCTTCAGCTTACTTGTTCTTGATTTTTAATACAGTGGAGATGTTTCTTGCTTTGTTTTCAGCCTCTCCTTTTTAATCAGGACAACATTTGAAAGATTTTATTGTGCCTCTAAAGGGTGTATTTGGGGGTTGGGTCTTTTTGTTAAACTCTGGATAGTAATAAGTTTCAGGTCAATATAGGCCCAAATCATGTGGTTTCAGGTATGTTTTTCTTTTTTTTTTTTTTTTTTTTTTTGAGGTGGAGTCTCCCTCTGTTGCCCAGGTTGGAGTGCAGGGACACGATCTCGGCTCACTGCAACCCTCCGCCTCCTGGATTCAAGTGATTCTCCTGCCTCAGCCTCCCTAGTAGCTGGGATTACAGGCACATACCACCACACCCAGATAACTTTTGTATTTTTAGTAGAGACGTGATTTCACCATGTTGTCCAGGCTAGTCTCGAACTCCTGACCTCAGCTGATCTGCCCGCCTTGGCCTCCCAAAGTGCCGGGATTACAGGCGTGAGCCACTGCGCCTGGCCTCAGATATGTTTTTCTATCTACACACAAAAAAATTTATTTTCCTTCCTCTTACTTGACATCAGAATAATGACAGGAATCAGTTTTTAACAGAGATAGTTTTTCCATTTCTCCATTGTGTTAATCAGAGCACAGACTTACATTCTCAGTCATTTATCTTTTCTGGTGGGGGATAAAAAGTCACTTATAGTTAAAGATGAGAAAATTATCACACCAAATCCTTTACATATGTTAGAATCAATAATTTACTAAAAAATCAGTTTTTATAGGTATGTTGGGACCTTATCCAAGAACTTATCCCTGTTCCAGTAGCCCTGTGCTTCATTCAGTATCAGTAACCCTACAATGATTTTTACAAATATCTTTTCTAGTGGGTTTTTTACTTAGAGGACAGAACTTTGTAATAGCTCTTAATGTTTATATATAAGAGAAGACAGAATGGAAAATGTTTTTTGAAGTCAAATATTGCGTGATGTAAAGAAAAAACTTTAAACTTAAATGAGTAGGTTGTCCTGAAAGAAGTTACAGTAAGATGCCTTTGTTACCTGATTTCAGTGTACATTGTTTTTATGTGGTTTTCTGATAATGTCCGTCAGAATTGTATTGGTTTAGGCCAAAGGCCATAGCAAAAACAGAGAACAAATATAGATACAATATGATCTTAAAAATAGATTGTAGCATTTTAAACAATTAGTTTAGTAATTTGGGAAATAGTGGATGCATAATACTTTAACAGAAGTCACACATCTGTAGGTTTATCTTTTGATTATTCTCCTGGGGCATTAGATAATTTTTCTATTATAAGTGACAGATTGATTCACTTAATATAAATAATACAAGTAGCATACACTAAAAGCTTACTGTGTGCCAGATACTGTGCTGGACACTTACATAGATAAGCCATTGAATCCACAAAGCAGCCCTGTGAGAAATAAGTAAAATCTGCATAAAGTGTTGAAATAGGAATATGCATTTCATTATGAAAAATGAGTAATTATGCCAATTTGAATCAATATAGCATTCAAATAAATGATTACTTAAATCATATATCATAGTTTACACTCCTTAAAAAAAGGTACATGAATTCAGTGAGGTTTTTTCCTTAACATATAGAAATACTAAATACTGCTTGCAACATAATATTAATATTTGAAGCTGTAGTTTCCGGAATAAATGGAGTAATAACTAAACAAGCATTTAATTTTATTTCAGTATCTATGGAAAAAATACTTCATTACCTCTCTATTTTATGTTGTCTTTATTGCAGAATCACTTGTCTGTTTGTTGTGTGCCACTTACTGACAAAACTTCAAATAGTACTTGATGCCAGCTCTTTACTCTCTGGCCGTGGGACGTATTTCTCTTAGGTACTTGTGCTTATTAATCTACTTACTAAATTTTCACATTGACAGTTTTGGGAATGATACTACCATGTCTGAACTGGAAAATGTAATATGCTTAGTACTTGTAAAATGCAGCAATACTAGTATTACTTTACATCAGTAGGCATCTTTGACGTGAGCAGATATTTTGTTGACTCAGCAAAGGTAACACTTTGTGACTAAAGTATCCCATTATATATAATGTTTTTTGAAATGTTGGAAATTTTGGGAAATTATCACATATATAGAAGTTGCATGAAGGTTATAGAGAGATGTAACTATTTGTTAACTATTACATGGATTTCATAGGCAGTGACAACTAATGTTACTTCAGCTAAAAAGTGTATAATGGGTTATCTTTTTATTTATGAAAATAAAAGTAATTTTACTTACAATTTCATTGAGATCCTTCATTTTTTGACAAATAATTTTATACTTACTAAGCCAGTAACAGTTAAAACAGTGCAAAATTATTCTTCACAGTAATGTTTTAAAATGACAGATAACTAGGCATGGTGGCTCACGCCTATAATCCCAGCACTTCAGGAGGCTGGGGCGGGAGGATTGCTTGAGCCCAGGAGTTGAGACCAGCCTGGACAACGTGGTGAAACCCTGTCTCTGCAAAATATAAAAAATTCGCTGAGTGTGGTGGCACGTGCAGTGAACCACAGTCATGCCACTGCACTCCAGCCTGGGTGACAGAGTGAGGCCCTGCCTCAAAAAAAATAAAATGACAGATACATTTGCATCAATTGTTTTATGCTTCATGGGTTCGTTAAATATTCAACACTCCTTGACTTGTTCAGTTTCTACTTACATTTATTGGTACCTATCACTTCTTAACCTCAAAGGATTTTGATTGGTCTGTTTATGTCTCATGCTTAGTAAAATCCAACATGATGCAGTATTTGTACTATGGTATGCTAAGCTAAAGAGTTTATCATTATCTTTGTACAATAATCTGTACAAAACTTTATTCCTTGCAAACTTGAGGCAGCACTTTTAGCGTTGTATAAATGCATGTAGAAATAAAACCACATTCAGAATTCTTTTAGAATTAGAGTAATCATGCCTTAGAAAATACTGCCTTTCTTATCTCTTAATGTGTGTAAAATAAACTTGGAATGTCACTTTGGGTTACCATAAGTTTGTATCTAAAGATTTTATTTGACATTTGAATAATTTGTTTAAAATTTAAATTTTTGTTTAAGAATGTTGTAGTAATAAAGGGATCAAAATAGTTAATCTGGAAGGGGAATTGACAAATTATAAAACAGAAAACTATATTTGTGCATATCCAAAAAGCCGGAGCTATCACTTCAGCAATTTAATGTATCTAATGCCTGTGATTTTCTTGAGGTTGGTAGAAGCTTATATAGTCACTTTCAGAGCACTCCCCTGAGATGTCAGACTTGAATTTGCTTCTCTAATGCAGAGCTTCTCAAGTAGTTTGTCTTGAGGCCTTCTGGGTGGCTAGCTGGGCAGCACTTAAGGTGGCTGGAGCTCCCAGGCTGGTCGCCTCCAGAATTCCAAACAATTTTCTCTATCTGCCATGATGTAAAAAATGTTGGGAAACACCACAGTGGGACAGGCATGCAGGCAGTGGGGTGCATGTGTGTGGTTTAATACTGAAAATAAGGATACAAAAATCCTGCCAGGTGATGCTCTGTAATTCTCAAGGAACAGCAGTGATTTCTTATTTCACATTTTTCCTCACTCTGCCCTTGCCCCTGACACACACACTGCAAGTCACTGATTGGAGAAGGCCAGTTCCCTCAGGCGAAGGGGCCTAGAGAAATGTCAGTGAATACTGTGCAGTGAAACTGCATCTGAGGCACACAGTGGGGCTTTGGCTCTCTCCTCTCACCAGGGGTTTGACCTTTCAACCACCTAAGAAGAAGGAAAGGTGGAAGCAGGAAGGGGAACCGGTAGCTCCGGGCAAGCAACACTCATTAGCTCCAGTGTGATGACTCAGCGTCAGTTCTTAGCTGAATTTTAACATAGTCCATTTGAAAACATTTTCTAGATCAATGAAAGTGGCCAAGAACTCTAGAAAAATGTTTAAGTGTTATATACTTAAAATAGTATATTTACTTATTGAAACTAAATGCCAAGATGTAGAACTAGTGTGTTATTTTCTTGGTACAGATTACAATGCTGTGTTTCAGTGAAGGAGCTAATTAAAATGAAATGATTCGTAGATAGATGTAATCAGAAAAATCTTAAATGAAGATAGTCATTTCTAAAGTAGGAAAGAAAGACAGTTACAAGTCTGTTCTTATTTTTCCGATATGTTATATACCTCCTCCCACCCATTAACATTAACTACATGTATGATTCATTTGCTAAACAAATACTGAGTTCCAGCCATGTGTAAGGCATTGTAGGGGCAGAAGATACAGCAGTGAACATAACAGGTAAAACCCTCCCCTTCTGCCAAGGAGTGGGACAGGGAGGAAAGGGAAGACAGAGACACGTGGAATATGAAGTGTTCAGCGTTGGTAAGTGCTAAGGAGAAAAAATGAAACGGGAGGTAAGATGCAGAAGGTGGTGGTGAAGGCAATGGGAGGTTGCCTTGAAAGCGGAACTCAGCATAGTCTCCATTTGAGTTAAAGACTGGAAATGAGCAAGGCAACAGTCTAAGGAAAGAAAGACTAATAGAGCAGCCAGCACAGAGCTCTCTGCAGAGAGAGAAGGCGGACCTGTGTGGGCAAGGAATTGCAGTAAGAAGACCCGTGTGTTCGAGTGATGTCAGTGGAGGGAGAGTAGTACAAGATGACATCAGAAAACTCATAAGGAGGCCGGGCGCGGTGGCTCAAGCCTGTAATCCCAGCACTTTGGGAGGCCGAGACGGGTGGATCGCGAGGTCAGGAGATCGAGACCAACCTAGCTAACACGGCGAAACCCCGTCTCTACTAAAAAATACAAAAAACTAGCCGGGCGAGTTGGCGGGCGCCTGTAGTCCCAGCTACTTGGGAGGCTGAGGCAGGAGAATGGCGTAAACCCGGGAGGCGGAGCTTGCAGTGAGCTGAGATCCGGCCACTGCACTCCAGCCTGGGCTACAGAGCGAGACTCCGTCTCAAAAAAAAAAAAAAAAAAAAAGAAAACTCATAAGGGTTAGATATACAGCCTTTTAGGCCATTGTGAGGACTTTGGCTTTCATTCTAGGTGAGACGGGAACCCACTAGAGAGTTTTAAGCAAATAAATGACATGATCTCACTTAGGATTTAACAATTCTGGCTCCTTTTTGAGCATAGACTGGAGGGGGCCAATTAGGAGGCCGCTGCAATAACTAGGTGAGAGACGATAGCAAGGGTGAGAGATGATAGACCGGGGTGGTGGCAGTGAAGTAATGAAAAGTATGATTCCAGAAATATCCAAGAGAATTTCCTGGCAGATTTGATGTGAGGTGTGATTAAAGAAGAGCCAAGAATGACTTTAGTGTAGTTGGCCTGATCAACTGGAAGTTGCCATTTATTGAGATGAGAAGGCTGCCAGAAGAGTAGAGGTAAATGTGTGAGTATGTGCATGTTGGGGGAATGGAGGGAGAGTTGCACTGACAGCGTGAGCAAAGATTTAGACAAATTAGGATTGAGATGTCCATTAGACAACTAAGAAGAGATGTCAAGCAGGTAGTTGGATCTATGAGATTCAGGGAAAAAGTCTGACCTGGAGAATATAAATGTTACAATCATCTGTGTGTGGATAGTATGGAAAACCATAGGGCCAAAGGAGAACATCAAGAAAGGAGATAGAAAAGAAGTCCAGTCACTGAGCCCTGGGGTAATACAATATTTAAAAAGTCAGATTATATGGCCTGTTAATTACATTGCATACTTAGGAACTATCCTTCATAATCTATATTTGGGGTTTTTAAGAAACAAAATGTAGAAGTGCTCCCAAGAATTAAACTGAGCCAGGTGTGGTGGCTCATGCCTGTAATCCCAGCACTTTGGGAGGCTGAGGCAGGAGGATCAAGGAGGATCGAGTCCAGAAGTTCAAGACTAGCCTGGGCAATATAGGAAGACTTCATCTCTACAAAAACTCCAAAAAAGAAAAGAAAAGAAAGGCTGGGCATGTGGCACACACCTGTGGGAGGTTGAAGTTGCACCACTGCACTCCAGCCTGGGCAAAAGCAAGATGGTGTCTCAAAAAAAAGAAAAAAAATTAAACTGAAGCCAAAAGAAGATCACTTACAAAACATTCACATCTAGGTGTGAAGCTAGCAGTTCTCCCAAGGTTTTTGTAAATAAGTTGAGTTCCAAGCTGTTCACTATTGAGACCCCTCTGTGTGACATGCACTGATTACAAAGATGAATTCTGCATAGCATATTCTAAAATGCCCATTAGGTGGCAGAAAAACATTCAGTAAACCAGCTGTGAGCTAGCTAGTGTTCACTCTTGTGCTCATTCACAGTCTCTCTCCACTCCCCTCCAACCTCCCAAAGAGCCCTCTGAACTCAAAGATGTGTATGGCTATTAATGCACAACACCATAATCATGAAGAACGAAGACTGGCATTTTCGGAGCCCACAGCTACCATCAGCCTGTGAGCTAATAGAGGCGAGCAGGTGCACAGGGGATCAGGGTGTGTGTTTCATTTGGGTTGGAAATGTGTGAATTTGGACAGTCTTAAGAGGAGTAAATTGACTATAATGAGACTATTAGGCCTTATTTTTAAATGTTTCTTATTTAAGTTTTTTAGCTTGGGGCAGGGTGAAGAAGTGTTCAGAAAGTCAAAAGCAAGAAAGCCTCTTGGAAAAAAAATACACAAGATGTCTTACAACTAGCCTGATGTTTAAGCTTTCTGCAATACACCGAATCCCTAAATCACAAGTCTCTTTCTGTTTCAGTTTCAAAGTTTCTTCTTTTCTCACTCTCTTTAGGGCACTGGTCCCCAAACTTGCCTGAACATTGGGATGACCTGACAGCTTCAAAAAATACTAGTGCCTGAGTTCCACCCACAGAGATTGTGATTTAAGTGGTCTGCGGTGTGGCCTGTCTTTGAAATTATTTAAAAGACCCCCAGATGATTCTCATAACAAAATAATTTTGAGAACCACTGAGCTTAGCTAATATTGGATGTGTAAATATTGACCTTCCCACAACTCAAACATGTTCCACCCTGTAAGACACGCAAGAGAACACTTCCACGTCAGCATATCCAAACGCACTGTATGGCCTCAGCCTACAGAACCCTTAACTCTTAACTTTATCATCTATTGAACAATTTATAACATCAAAATTTGTACTACTTTCAACATCACTAATTAATGAAAAATACAGAGGAATCATGTAAGTTACTTCTTGAAAATGTTTTATTTTCTTTTGTTTGTTGCAGAACGTGGTTTGTTTCTTACGGCACTGATAGTATTTATTTGTGCAATAGTATTATGCTTAACGTATTGTTGATCTTACATACCAAATTAAAATGGGTATTTTTTGCTGCTCTTCAGCATCAGAAACTAAATGATAATACCTCTTCCTACTTCTTACTGAGGCTTTTCTATGATACACCATATGTATCATATGGTTATGATACTCAGGGGAAACCACGTGTACCATTCAGAGGTCCCCAAACAGGGCAGATATCACATCATCTTGCTGTGGATGACAGATGTAACCTTTGGCAGATCTTTTGCAACTCTGACCTTTGACAAAGGCATTAAACTCAGCATTGTAGCAATAAGATTTGGTGATTTATTTGTGTATATATATAAGCATATGCATGTATGAATATATATGTGTGTGTATTCAATCATGTTTGCATTGCCTATAAAATATTTTTAAAATTCGATCTGCTAGTCTTCATTTTAATGGATGGCTGACAATCCATTTGCATTTATTATGATTATTGACTTACTTGGAATTAATGCTAATATTTTATTTAGTGTTTCTTTTAATCATGATTTTTCTTTACTGTTTCTTCTTTCTTGCCTTCTTTCAGAGTGTTTCTTTTTTATTTTCTTCTGCTGGCTTTGAAGCTATACATTCTGATTCCATTATTTGTCTATTTACCTTTCAATTGTTAATATGCATACTTAACAACATATCTTATCCAGCCTATCCCAAAACAATACTTAGAAGTCAACTTACATTTTTTGTTGTTATCTAATACTTAATACTGTTTTGTCTTTATACTGTCCCCACCAAAATAGTGTTTTTGTTTTTTGTTTTATTTTTGAGACGGAGTCTCGCTCTGTCACCCAGGCTAGAGTGCAGTGGCACCATCTCGGCTCACTGCAAGCTCCGCCTCCTGGGTTCAAGCGATTCTCCTGCCTCAGCCTCCCAAGTAGCTGGGACTACAGGCACCCGCCACCACGCCTCGCTAATTTTCTGTATTTTCAGTAGAGATGGGGTTTCACTGTGTTAGCCAGGATGGTCTCCATCTCCTGGCCTCGTGATCCACCCGCCTCGGCCTCCCACAGTGCTGGGATTACAGGCGTGAGCCACCGCGCCTGGGTTTGTTATCCTGTTTACTAATTTTTTACTTATATTTATTGCATCTTACTTTTTTGTGTGTGTGTGTGACAGAGTCTTGCTCTGTCACCCAGGCTGGAGTGCAGTGGTGCAATCTCAACTCACTGCAACCTCCGCCTCCTGGGTTCAAGCGATCCTCCCACCTCAGACTCCTGATTATCTGGGACTACAGGCGCATGCTCCCAAGTCCAGCTAATATTTTTGTGTTTTTTTTTTAGTACAGACGGGTTTTCACCATGTTGGCCAGGATAATATTGAACTCCCGGCCCAGCCTTCCCTCCCAAAGTGCTGGGATGATAGGCATGAGCCACCATGCCTGGGACATCTTACTTTTTCTTACCTCTGGGTTTAGTTTTCTTCTTCTTGATGTAGAATTTCCTATTATTAATCTTTCAATAAAGATGCCGGAATGGTTAATGATCAGTTTTTGTAGGTCTGAATGTATCATTACGTTACTCCCACTTATTGTTTAGCTGGATATTGAACTCTTTCTTTTTTTTGAGATGGCATCTTCTCTGTCTCCCAGGCTAGAGTTCAGTGGCATAATCGCTGCTCACTGCAACCTCACCTCAAACTCCCAGACTCAAGCAAATCTCTCACCTCAGTCTCCCAAGCAGCTGGAACAACTGGCATGCACCACCTTGCTCAACTCTTTCTCTTTCTTCCCTCCCTCACTCCCCTCCCTCCCTCCCTCCTCCCTCCCTCCCTTCCTTCCTTCCTTTCTTCCTTCCTTCCTTCCTCTCTCTCCCTCTCTCTCTCTCTCTGTCTCTCTCTTTCTCTCTCTCTCTTTCTTTCGTAGAGACAAGGTCTCACAATGTTGCCCAGACTGGTCTCAAACTCATGGCCTCAAGTGAGCCTCTTGCCTCAACCTCTGAAAGTGCTGGGATTATAGGTGTGAGCCACAGCACCCAGCCTGTATTCACTTCTGAAACTCCTGTTAGACGCACTGAACTTTCTCATCTATTATTTTTATCACCTAACGTTTCTTTCACATTAAATATATATCTCTTTTTCTCTCACCCCACACTCCAACATAAATTATACTATATTGTGAGAGCTTTTCTTAGATTTTTTCGTATGCTTAATATCCAACTTACCACTATGTGACGATTTTTTTTTCTGCAATTTTTTTCTGCAGTTTTTCTGACTTTTTTCAAGTCAGCCTTCTTTTGGGATTTTATATTTTGCCTCTTTTATGTTTTTGAATATATTAGGTTGGTGCAAAAGTAATTGTGGTTTTTCCATGACTTTTAATGGCAAAAAATGGAATTCCTTTTGCACCAACCTAATATTAAGCACACTAATTTTAAAGCTTCCTGTTGTCCTATCATTCCTAATTCTCAGGTGAGGACTCTCCCAGTTTTCTCATCAGCTGAACCTTCCTCCAGATGCTTAGTTTCCTCATGTAGTTTGTAAGTTTTTACAATAAGCACATCCTCAGCAGGCATTTGTTGGGGTTTTGTTTTGTTTTGTTTTGTTTTTGTTTTTTGACACAGAGTCGCACTCTGTCGCCCAGGCTGGAGTGCAATGGCATGATGTCGGCTCACTGCAACCTCCGCCTCCTGGGATAAAGCAATTCTAGTGCCTCAGCCTCCCGATTAGCTGGAATTATAGGCTCCTGCCACCATGCCTGGCTAATTTTTTATTTTTTGTGGAGGTGGGGTTTCACCATGTTGGCTAGGCTGGTCTGGAACTCGTGACCTCATGCGATCCGCCCGCCTTGCCCTCCCAAAGTGCTGGGATTACAGGCGTGAGCCACCGTGCCCAGCCAGGAATTGTTTTTAGTGGAGATTAAGTATACTGTGTCTTCTTGAATTATTCCTCCAAGATGACTTTGTACTTGGCGTCTGACAGAGTTCAGTGGATTACACTGCCTTTAGTTCACTCAGCTTTATCTTAGGTTTTCACAGCATATGAGGACTATGAATTTGGCCACACACCAGCATGTGGTACTGGCAGGGGTTTCCAATTTTTTTAGGTGACTATTTCTACCCTTGTTGCTAGGAGATAGCAAATACTTTGCTACTTTTGCAAGCCAGGGGATAGATTTTCCTGTCCATATTTTATAGATAAGATAGTATTTTATTATCTTAGTTTTATGCAGGTGACTTCATTTCAGCTCTCCACACTCATGGGATCTGAGATTTGGACTCTCCTCTCTCTATGGGTATTAAAACTCCAGCCCCAAGGCCTGTATCTGGTTCCGAACCCCCAGCAACCATCTTGGCTTCAGCTCATACTTATAGTTTTGTTCTTTCTCTTATTCTGACATCTAGACTGGCTGACTCGCTTTCAACCCCCTGCCCCTCTCTCTCTCATCTCTATCCCTAGGGCTATCTCTTTTTTCTACTTCCTTGGTGTACTTATGATTTAACGTTTTCATTTAATTTCATCCAGCATTTCTGTGTGTTTGGAATAGGAAGAATTATTCTACATCAGTTCAACCATATTTGTTGATATAATCTTAAAATATCTTAAATATTAATTAAAACAATACAAGGCCAGGCATAGTGGCTCATGCCTGTAATCCCAGCACTTTAGGAGGCCGAGGCGGGTGGATCACCTGAGGTCAGGAGTTTGAGATCAGCCTGGCCAACATGGTGAAACCCCGTCTCTACTAAATATACAAAAAATTAGCCAGGGGTGGTGGTGGGTACCTGCAGTCCCACCTATTCAGGAAACTGAGGCAGGAGAATCACTTGAACCTGGAAGGCAGAGGTTGCAGTGAGCCGAGACCATGCCGTTGCACTCCAGCCTGGGCAACAAGAGTGAAACTTCGTTTCAAAAAAAAAAAAAAAAGCAATAATACATGTGTACGTATGCTTACAACACTGGAATACTGCCTGACATATACACTGCTAAGTAAATTATAGGTACTTAATAATAGCCAGCTTTTATTAACCAGTTACCATTTGCTAAGAATTGTTCTAACTTCTTTATGTATCTTTACTCATTTACTCTTCATAACAATTTTATAAGGTTGCCACTGTATCATTTCATACTATTATTTTATAGATGAGAAAACCAAGACACTGGGATATTATATAACGGGATTTTAAATCCAGGAAGTCTGTCTCCAAAGCTTTCCAACTTTATTAAGATATACCTTAAATACAATAAAATGAACTAATTTTAAGTGTAGAATTTGACTCATTTTGACACATTATACAGTCAACCAACATTATGATCATGATATCTATTAGAACATTTCCATCACCCCAAAAAGCTCCCTCTGTCACTTTATAGTTAATCTTAACCCCTTACCCACTCTCCTCTAGCAAACAGTGATCTGTTTTCTACTATAATTTTGCCTTTTCTAAATTTCTACATACATGGAATTATATACTATGCAGTGTCTGGCTTCTTTTGCTTAGTGTAATACATTTGAGAGTCACTTACAGTGTTGCAAATATTCACTGTTTATTACTTTTAATTGGTGAGGAGCATTCCATTAAATATATGGACCACATTTTGTTTATCCATCATCAGTTGATGGACATTGAGTTGACTCCAGTTTGGGGCGTTCACAAATAAAACTGCTACGAATATTACCATACAAATCTTTAGGGAGACATATGTTTTCATTTATCTTGGATAAATATCTAGATGTGAAATTACAAGATTTTATGTTTAACTTTTAACAGCCCAGGCATAGTGGCTCACATCTGTAATCTCAGCACTTTGGGAGGCCGAGATGGGAGGATCTTTTGAGCTCCGGAGTTCCCGAGCAGCCTGGGTAACATAGTGAGACCCCATCTCTATAAAAAAAATTTTTTTTTAATTAGCCAGGCTTGGTGGCACACACCTGTGGTCCCAGCTACTCAAAAGGTTGAGGCAGGAAGATCGCTAAAGCCCGGGAGGTCAAGGCTGCAGTGAGCCATGATTGCACCACTGCACTCTAGCCTGGGCGACAGAGCAAGACTCTGTCTCTGCACCTCCCCCAGAAAAATTTAGGCCAGGCACGGTGGCTCATGCTTGTAATCCCAGCACTTTGGAAGGCCGAGATGGGTGGATTATTTGACATCAGGAGTTTGAGACCGCCTGACCAACATGGTGAAACCCTGCCTCTACTAAAAATACAAAAAATTATCCAGGCATGGTGGTGAGTGCCTGTAATCCCAGCTACTCAGGAGGCTGAGGCAGGAGAATCGCTTGAACTCAGGAGGCAGAGGTTGCAGTGAGCCGAGATCATGCCATTGCACTCCAGCCTGGGTAACAAGAGTGAAAGTCTGCTTCAAAAAAACAAAAAAAAATAGCCATTACAGTGGGTATGTTATGATATCTCATTACGATTTTAATTTGCATTTCTCAAATGACTAATGACATTCGTCGTCTATATATCTTTGTTAAATCTCTAGTCAAATATTTTGCCCATATTGAGTTATTTGCCTTTTACCTATTGAATTGTAATCGTTCTTTACATGTTCTGAAAATAAGTCCTTTACCAAATATATACTTTGCACATGTTTTCTCCTGTCCGTGTGAAGTCTATACTCTTAACCATTTCCTACATTGCTTCTCAATATTTATTGAAATAATCAAGAAACTTCTGCAGGGCAGTGACCCCTTCCTTCCAGCAATTATGGGTTTTAACGTTAACAAAAGGTAAGAAAATCCTATTGACACTTTTGTTTGAAGACTGAAAGTTCACATTTTCACTACTTATCAAATCTCTTCCATTTTGGTACACCACAGAACAATCCTTTTTTGGATTTGAAGAATTGATGAGGTCACAACTGTGATTACCTCTGAATTCTATCTTTACTATCCATTGAAAATAACTAGATAACTCTCAGCTCTGGGTAACTTGCCCTAAGGTGCCCTGTTTTTAATTTTCTAGTTGTTTTGTTTCGTTATGGAGATAGACGGTTTCCAGCAGTTAGACCTAGAGAAGAGTGTACCTTCCAAAAAGACTACTCCTAAAAGGATTATCCATTTTGTTGACGGAGACATCATGGAAGAATATAGCACAGAGGAGGAGGAGGAAGAGGAAAAAGAGGAACAGAGCACAAATTCAACACTTGACCCTGTAAGCTTAGTATATCAATATTAGGGAACATGGTGAGGGAGGCGGTGAATGAATGAGAGATTGAGCCAGATAAGGTGTATAGAAAGAATAGCTTTAAGCTAAGTCCTTGGTCTCCTTTTTTGCTTTCTAGATCCATGTGTAGGCAACGTATAGTTTTAATCATCTTAGTCTCTTCATCTGTGACAGAGAAAATAGAACATATTACGTAGAGCATTTTGAAATCTCTACATTAAAACAAATCTGCAGTCACCATTCTTCTTATTAATTACTCTATCTCGATTTCTCCTTTTTTCAGTCTAAACTTTCCTGGGGACCCTACCTGCGATTTTGGGCAGGACGGATAGCAAGCACCTCATTTTCTAGTAAGTACTGCTAAGGTTATGTTTTTTCTATCCTAAACAAATATATATATATATCGATAGGCCCTCAGAGTTATGTGGGACTTCCAATTGTGTAAGCCACTCCATCGCATCCTGAGTAAGTGAGATCTGGGCTAAGCTTTCATTCCCAAAGGCACAGAACCTCGCATCCTCAGGCAGACCCTTCATCTTTTACCAACTCTCATCAGGAAATTCTTATCTTGGCCCAAATGTTATCTACTTCTAAAGTTCCTACTTACCTTTCTTAGAACCATACAAAACTGGTCTAGATGCGTCTTTCATAGGACAAAGTTTCCCATATTTGAGGGCAATAATCAGTCCTCCCTGGGTTGACTCTTCACCTAATAAACTTCCAAGTTAAAAAACAATTATTGTTGTATGACACAGTTCTAAGTTTCTAACTTCCCTAAACATAACTGCTTTATTATAAGCATGAACTTTATTGATCCCTCCTAGGGGCATAATGAATGGGCTAAGTGAATATTTATAACAACTAAAATACTAAATCTTATTTTGCTTGACTTTCACCAATTTTTTTAAGACATAGTTGACAACATCTAATTACTCATTTCCTTCTAACTTGCACATCTTGTGAATATGATAGGAAGACAAACTACTTTAAAAGTCTGAGAAAATAGAAGTTGTATTAATAGCTCTTAGAAACTGATCTTCATTCATTCGTTTAAAAAACATTAGTAAGTGTCTACTATATGCTCAGCACTGTGCTGGACCCTGTGACACAAAGATGAATGACAGTCTCTGCTTTCAAGGGGCTCAATATTCAGTGAATCGTATAGACCAGCAAACATGCTCGCAATTATAATTTGTTGTCACAATTGCCAGGGTAGGAAGTGCATAGGGACTCTGACCTGGAAGACTCGGGCATGCTGACATATGGAGAAGGCACCTTAAGAGAGCTATGGAGGTGTGACTGGCTAAGGCTAGCTTGAGGACCATGAAAGTGACCAGGGAGTCTTTAGATTACGTAAAAAGTAAAGATGGGGTGATTTAGGCAGATGATATGAACCTTCAAGAAATAAGCGCTTTTATACAAGCGCAGAGGATTAGTGATTTGGAAGTTACATTGAAAATCCCAGTGAATACTAACCCTACTCTGACCATAATATGTTAACAGAAAAAAAAAAAAAAAAATGCTGTCTTCCAGAGAGCTCTTTACACTTAGGTTAAGGGAAAAGGGTTTGAAAAGATATGTTTTAGAGGGAGGGAATCAGAGAAGATTAGGTTGCGTAAAAGAAGCAAAACTCAATATGGGATTGAGAGTATGGAGAAGAAGAGTGATTTGCATGTTGGGTTTTGATTTAAGATTGCAGGGATAGGATGCATGGTGAGCCTAGCTTCCTTGTAAGTTCCAAACAGAACTGCAGTGGTAAAATGCTCCTGACTGGGGCTTCAAGATTGTAGTGGAGGCATAAAGATGCTAGCAGTCAGTGCTGTGGTCTCTCTACACAGAGATTTTGTCTGAATGGAGCTAGAACCCAGATGATACTGGTAATTAACTTTTTCAATTTAAAATTCTAGTAGGTCGTAAACAGGAAAGCTTCCTAAGATTTATTTTAATATTAAAAAAAAAACCTATCTTCTACACATGTACTAGGCACTGCAGCAAATAAACAGGACAAAGAGATAGCATATTCATGAAAAGATAAGACATTTTAAAATAGCATCATTTTGATGCCCTATATGAGCAATATCCCAAGAGGTAGAATGAGTCAGAGGAATCAGAAAGTCCTGTAATTGGGAGGTAAGAGAAGGCTGTCAGAAATCCTGTAATTGTAAAGGAAAACTTTTCTAGGAGACATCTTTAGGAAACCACTCATTAATCATGCTACGCCTTTATCCCTGACTCTAACGATCCCAGTGCTGAGCCTGCAGGCCACCTTGCTACTGAAGGCAGACAAGGAAGGCCTTAAACGTCTTCTGAGAAGTCTGTCTGGATGCATGGAACAATTCCTGATGTGGGTCTTGGTAACACTGGATTGAGTTTGGGTTTAATTTGAAATATACTTGGAGCGGATGTTTAGCTGGTATGCATGGGGATAATGAGCAGTACCTGTTCTGATTGCTCAGATGTGAAAATACCTGTTATGAAAGTATATTGAAAATCTCTCCTGATATGTACATCTGGAAAAAAATAGTTTATATATAATCCCATATAAAGATAGAAGATTTGACAAATTTCCTTTGAATCCTAGAATCTTTGAGAGGCCAAGGCAATTGAAATGTTTTGTCGGCCTTGAAGTTAGGTATAGTAATAGGTCATTTGCAGAGTAGTTTAAACTCTGGGCATCTCAACTGATGTGAAGCTTTAGTTAGTAATTCAGTTTATGCAAGTGCTTGTTCTTTCTTTTAGCATGTGAATTCCTTGGTGGAAGATTTGCTGTCTTCTTCGGTTTTACTCAACCCAAATATCAGTATGTGTTAAACGAGTACTATAGGATACAAAACAAGGTATGTGACACTCTGGGGGAGACAAGGGGCCTGAGATGGGAATATTGATTGCTCCAACTTTAGGCCAGTATAGAAAAGTATTTTTCCCACCTGGTCATCATGCACTATAGTTTCACCAAGCTCCCATAGTCAGACTGACTTATTTTTCTTGTTCTCCTTGCCCCAGGCCACTTCTTCATATTTGCCTCACTCCTGTGAAGTTAGGATGCCATGAGCTGTGTTGTAGAAGAAGGTAGTTGGGTGTGAAGCCTGAGACTGCTTAAAGTAGAAGCTTCTTACATGGGCATTATATACAAGAGGGGGAGTTCAGAGGTCTTTGTTTGTACAGTTAAACATTTCCTTATTTCTCTCCGAAACAGAAAAGTGACAACGAAAGTGAAGGGAATGGATCAAAGACCCAGGCAGCTGAGGTTCCTAATGAAAAGTGTCACTTGGAGGCTGGGGACCGAGAGTATGGAACCATACAACAGGACACAGCAGAAGCCATTTCTCAGTGAAGCACCTCATCCAGGGAAGGTCTGGTGGCAGATCCTAGCTCATGATGGCAGCAAAGACTATAGTTTCCCTGGATCTCTGTTCCTTGGCCATTGATTACCATGGCAACAACACCAGAGGTAGCACTTCTGGGCCAGATCTGATTCTAATCTCCATGTAATTTAGTCTCAAGTATCCAGGAATTACAAGCAATAAGGAGAGTAATTTTTGACACTTTCTCAGAATAATTTTTATATGCAAGCCACCCCACCTAAACTCCACCCCAGTGATACAAGTCCAATGAGTACTGACATTTGCATAGTAGCATAAATGTCTTAAGGAACTTTGGGACTGGAAGTTTTTGGCTGAAATCCTCTGTCATGGGATGAGGGTACAGTAAAGAAGCTCTATTCCTCAGAAGAAAATTTGGGCAACACAAAGTCTAAATAAATCCCCTTTCAGGGTTTGACATAGGTGTGTACTTCCAACAACCATCCTGGCTTAGTTGGGGATTGCTTTACAATAAGTAAACATTGCTAACAGCTCTGTTATAAGATCATTATCAAGATCTTTGAGAATCAGGTACATCCCTCCAAATTAAAACAATCAATAAATAATATATGCTCTAGAAAAAATATTTTTAATGGATTATTTTCTTATTCATTTGTCAAGAAATTTTCAAAACCTGGAAAGATCAAACACGGAAATCATTGTTAGATAACACAGGGTGTGCCAGCCAAAGTAACTGTGATACAGTAATAGTAAAAAACAAAAAGAAAAAAAGGAAAAAAAGACAGGGCCTGCAGTAGTAAGACATGAGTTCCAGTTTCACTTCTCCCATCTACTAGTTGTGTTATTTGAGGTGTCCAGATTTCTGAGCTCCAGTCTCCTTTGTAAAATAGGAGTGACTTGACTTTGCTTGTTATTGTTATACAGAATTATGAGAAATAATAATTTATTGTTGTTTTAAGCTTTGGAGTGGCTATGCAACCATATATAACTGAAATTGTAGCTGTTAAGAGAAGAGGAAGTTGGAATTAATTTAATATGAAATCAAAGACAAAAGGAGTCCTGGAGCATAAGGGGTTGTTAGTTGACTATAGTAGGATAAGATAGATTATGCTGCACAGACACCTCCAAAACCTCAGTGTCCTAAAACAAGATAGTTTATTTCTTTCTCTTGAGAAGTCCACTGTCAGTTTAGGTGGCTTCCCAGACAGGTGTTCTCCATGTGATAGCTCAGTGTTGTATGCTTCTTTGATCTTATGTTTCCTCCATGCTGTGATGTGCTCTCGGGGTTGCTGGAAAAGGAACAGCATGGAGAGTTAAGCAGTGGCAATCAATACTCCACTAAGAATGAATCATGTCACCTCTGTGTATGTTTCTTTCACCAAAGCAAGTCACATGACTATAATTAATTTTACGGGAGTCTGAGCCTCCTAAGATAGCTGAGAAAAGGAAACACTTTCTTCTAATGGCATAGGAGATAAATGGTAGGCTCAAGGGTTAATATGATACTGATTTAATCTCAGTTCTGCTGCCTCTTTGTAACTCAGTAGCCCTGTGCAAGTTACTTAACTTTTCAATGTTCTCGGATACAAAACAGGTTTGAGACAGGAAGCAGGAAGCAAATATAATTTGAACCACCTTTGTGCAACAAAAAAGAATTTTGGGGAAAGTACACTGAGTTATCAAATGGATGCCAAGGGGAGATTAGTCTCAATAGGATCTGAACAATGTGACAAGCAAGCACCCAACAGGTACTCTCTGTCCATCTCTCATCTTTCTTGCACATGAGGAAGATGTCCACTCTATAGCTCTTCATAACTCTTCCGTTCAAGTGACTGATATACTAGTCTTTCATCCCCATTTCAAAGTATAGTGGGAATAGAATCTGTTTTGCTCCTTTTTGTCAAGTATCACTCTCTAATTCAATCAACTGTGGCCAGGGAGATGGAGCCTTGTAGTAGCAACATGGTTATGGGACCTGTTTCTGGGTAAGGATGGTTCTCAGGAAAAGGAAATTGAGGTGAGCTAGGTGGGTATCCTATGACTGTTTCATGTTAAAATTGAGGAAAAGCATATAAAGCTGTGGCTCTAATTAGGTGCATAAGTCATAGTATCAATTATTGTTATTAATATTGATGAGGTTAATTCTATGTGTCAACTTGATTGGGCCACAGGATGCCCAGATTAAACATTACTTCTGGGTGTATCTGTGAGGGTGTTTCTGGATGACTTTAGTATTTGAATTGTTGGGCTCAGTAAGTGGATTGCCTTCCCAATGTGGATGAGCATCACCCAATCCACTGAAGGCTTGAATCAAACAAAAGGCCAAGGAAGGAGGAATTTGCTCCTTTTTTCTGCCTCACTGCTTGAGCTTGGATATCTCATCTCATTTCACCTTCTTCTGCCCCTGGACTGGGATTTACTACATTGGCTTCTCTGGTTCTCACGCCTTTTAACTCAAACTGATTTACATCACTGGCTTTCCTGGGTCTCCAGTTGGTGAATGGCAGATTGCAGGACTTCTCAACCACCATAATCGTAATGCATTCAGTTCCTCATAATAAATCTCATTGTATCTATCTATCCAATTATCTGTCTATCTACCTATGTCTCTATAAATCTATCCTATTGGTTCTGTTTCACTGGAGAACCCTGACTAATATAATATTGAATGAGAATCCTGGTTTCATGGATTCTGAATGACTTGTCCCCACTGAAGAGTCAGTCTTAGTTCTTCATCTGACGTGTTCCATTAGTCCAGTGTCAAGGTGAAGTAAATCTGAAGGTTTTATCGTATTGCAGAAGAAGTGACCAAGTCTAGCATTTAAGCATTGGTTACTTCAGTCAGGTGTCCGGTCATACTAACAATCTATGCCTGTTTACTTACTATTTTGCTTCAGAATAGCCCTAGGAATGGACTGTTTTTGACTTTTCCACTTTCCTTTTTGTTTTTTTTTTTTGAGACAGAGTCTTGCTCTGTCACCCAGGCTGGAGTGCAGTGGCGCAATCTCGGCTCACTGCAAGACTTGCCTCCCAGGTTCAAGCCATTCTCCTGCCTCAGCCTCCCAAGTAGCTGGGACTACAGGCGCCACCACCACGCCCAGTTAATTTTTTGTATTTTTAGTAGAGATGGGGTTCCACCATGTTAGCCAGGATGGTCTCGATCTCCTGACCTTGTGATCCACCTGCCTCAGCCTCCCAAAGTGCTGGGATTACAGGTGTGAACCACCGCACCCAGCTGACTTTTCCACTTTTCTGAAGAATTATCCACTTCTTGAATATCCACTTACTGATGATTCTAAGGAACCAGGTGGGCTTTTCCCTTTCAGACACTCCCCTCTCTCATGAGAGAAAGAGGGCTGCTCTCCTTTCTCTTTCTTTTGCCCATTAAACCTCTGCTCCTAAACTCAAAAAAAAAAAAAAAAAAGAACTAGGCAAAACAAAGTGTGATATTTGAATTGAAGAAGTGGATTTTTATCTAGCAAATGTTATACTCTCAATTTAATTTTCTTTCTCACTAAAAGAAAAGATTCTCTTATGGTCAGTGACCATATGCAAATCAGTTGAATCTTGAGCAAAATATAATAAAGAAGACAAATGGAACCAAATACCCAGATCTTATCAGACTGTTCCTGCAGGATAGGTCCACAGTTTCTTTAATATTAAAATTAATTCATTATTTAATATTAATTGGATATCTACTGTGTGCCAGTTTTTTCTTTTTGTTTTTTTAAGGTACTATCAACCAAACAGACAAAAATCTCTACTTTCCTGTTGGTCCTTAATTCCCAACAGATAAATTATTAGGACATTCAGTCTTTGTATGGCCAGCCTCTCAGATGGTCCTCAACGATCTCCACTTCCTGCTATTCATACCTCGTGTAGTTCCTTCTCATACTGCACCAGGGTGATTTATGTAACCAAAATAATATGGCAGAATTAATGATATGCCACTCCAGAGATTGTTCTAAAAGATACTACGGCTTGTGTCTTGATCTTTCTCACTACTTTTCTCTTGGATCATTCATTCCGAAGGAAGCCATCTGCCGTGTTATGAGAACACTCAGCCAGCGCAGCAGACTGAATATGTTCCCCCACAAATTCATACGTTGAAACCCTAATCCTAGTGTGATGATTTTGGAGGTGGGGCCTTTGGGAGGTAATTAGGTCATGGGGGTGCAGCTCTCATAAATGAGATTAGCACCCTCATAAGAAAGGCCGGAGAGCTAACTGGCTGTCTTTCAGCATGTGAGAATACGAGAAGTCAGCAGTCTGCAACCCAGAAATGTGCCCTCACCAGAACCTGATGATGCTGACGTCCTCATCTCAGACTTCCAGTCTCCAGAGCCGTGAGAAATAAATTTCTGCTGTTTACAAACTACCTAGTCTACAGTATTCTATTATGGCATCCTGAACTGAACTGATTAAGACTTGGAGAGTGCATTGTGCTAAGGAACAACCAGTGCTAAGGATCTCCAGTGAACAACCTTTAAGGAACTCGAGGCCTGCCTACGACTACATGAGAGTGCTTGGAAGACTGCCTTCCTCCAGTCTGCAGAGGATTGCAGCTCCAGCCCACAGCTTGCTTGCAGCCTCATGAGAGATGCTGAGCCAGAACCTCCCAGCTAAGCCACTCCTGGATTCCTGGCTCATAGAGAATATTAGATAAATGTTTATTGTTTTAAGCTACTAAATTTTATGATAATTTCTTATAGTGCAATGGATAACTACTGCATTTTTTATTCCTAAATATTCCTAAGGTTCTAAGGATAAACTCATCCAAGAACTATAATACACCCAGAAGGAGTGCAGAGATTTTACCTTACTCCCTCAAGGCTAGATGAAACTCACTGAGCTGTATCAGGTATGCTTCCTGCCTTACTGCACTGTGTGGGGGCCTAACTAGGCAACCATTGCCTGTAAGTTGAATCTGGCTGTTTTATTTGCCATCACTGCCAATTCCCATATTTGCCACCTGCTGATTCACCCAAAGGGGTTTTCGATATACCAGGAAAAACATTAGTCATGAACATCCCAAAGCAAAAAGTTTAGGTTCCCAGAAAGTACAGCTTTTTAGCGATAAAATATTTTACTCAGATAACCGTACCATTTGCACCAAAGCACAATCATAATGTCAAGTTGACTCAGTAGGAAGGTATATTAGTTCATTCTCACACTGCTATTAAGAAATACCTGAGACTGGGTAATTTATAAATAAAAGAGGTTTAATTGGCTCATGGTTCCACAGGCTGTACAGAAAGCATGGCAGCATCTGCTTGGCGTCAATCATGGTGGAAGGCAAAGGGAAAACTGGCACTTCGCATGGCCAGAGCAGGAGGAAGAGACAGGGGGAAGGTGCCACACACTTTTAAACAACCAGATCCCATAAGAACTCTGTCATGAAGATAACATTAAGGGAATGGTGCTAAACCACCAGAAACCTCCTGCATGATCCAATCACCTCCCACCAGACCACATCTCCAACGTTGGGGATTACAACTGAACATGAGATTTGAGTGGGACAACCATATCAGAAAAGGTTCCACCACTGGCCATACTCTATCAGAACCAGTGCTCTTCATCAACAATCTGGACACTGGTATAGTACTTGCCAGGGGTCCAGACTCCCCCTCTTTTATAGTATATTTCCTCTTGAGCTTTTATTATCTTTTCATGCCACCTGGTCTTGGTCAGTGTCATCCCAGCCCATCTTAACTCATTTTTCTCCCCTTGAACCTGAGAGAAGGAGTTGCAGTCCTAGTCCTTTTCCTCCCAGGAGGTATTTCTGCCCCTTGTAAATTTATGGATGCTAAACAAAATGTGGAGAAAACTATTACCTTGCTCTATCTGGCAGCTTCCAAGATTCAATGATACATTGGGAAAGGAGTAACTCACTTCCCCTTCCAGCAACATGTAAGCCCTAGACTCTTGCCAAGACAAAAATATCCCCAATTAAACAAATTATGTAGCAGAAAGTCTTTTAATTAATAAACTAAATTTGAATAATTATCTGGTTCTTGATGTTTTTAGTTATTTATTATGACCATACTTCATTGTGCGTAATGCAAGTAAATGAAAGTTAATTTTATTATTTCTCTTTCTAATGATGGAGTCATATAAACCTTAACCTTCAGAGTGGAAATTCAGGGAGTCTCAAGTGATCAAAGAAGCTCTTTAGCAAATGCACACAGGCAACACCCCCCCACCGCCCCTCCCCGCAAATGCACACAGGCAACACCCACCCCCCCACAGCCCCTCCCCGCCCCCATCTGCCTTTATCTTCCTACATACATAATTAAAATGGCTTTCCCTGAATGGGCAGCCCTGCCAAGATTTGTTTGGGTCTTTCTCATCTTTGTTGGTGAGGTGGTTCTTCAATTATGTTTCTATCCTCTGCCAAATTACACCACTTCCAACTGCAAGATATAATTATTTCCTCTACCTACAGCAAAGTGAAGCCAAGTACACCTTGAACCGTTTTCGTTCTCAGGTACCTTATATAGGTTTGCCAAGAGCCGAGAAACACAGTGGTCAGCTTTTCGGGCAAAAATGGTGAAAGCTCTTTAGGGAAAATCTTCTCTGTAAGTTTTCATTTAAGTTGGGAACCAGAGGGGAGTGGCATGTTTCTATCAGTCTGAATTTAATCTGGGTGGGAAGTATTTTTACTGGGAAAAAGAAAATGAAGGACCCCCAACAAATTACTCAAAAGGAAGTGGATACTATTTTCCTGGAACATTTTCTTAATCTGTCATCTTCAAGCCTGCCCTCAGGCTGACTGGCTGTATAAATCAGGGCAAAGTGGCAGAAACAGCATTCTCTTCAGACTTGAGTGAATTTCTGTAGAAAATGTGTCCTAAGGTAATAAGCATTTTATGATGGTCTTTGGTGTCTTGGGGAAAAAATTTGCTTCAGTGACAGAGCGAGATGACCCCAAGAGTAAGACAGCTCCCAAGAATGTCGTGATGGTGGAAAAACCTACTTCTTTCTCTTCAGATTGTAAGAAGGTAGTTTTCGAAACTTTGTATATAAAATTATTAGTGCCAATTTTAAGGAACTGATCAAAATATCAACTTTTCCTCATTGGTTGATGTGATGGCTAGTTTCATATGTCAACTTGGCGAGGTTCTAGTACCCAGTTACTTAATGAAATATTAGCCGGGCGTGGTGGCTCAAGCCTGTAATCCCAGCACTTTGGGAGGCCGAGACGGGCGGATCACGAGGTCAGGAGATTGAGATCACGAGGTCAGGAGATCGAGACCATCCTGGCTAACACAGTGAAACCCCGTCTCCACTAAAAAATACAAAAAACTAGCCGGGCGAGGTGGCGGGCGTCTGTAGTCCCAGCTACTCGGGAGGCTGAGGCAGGAGAATGGCATAAACCCGGGAGGCGGAGCTTGCGGTGAGCTGAGATTCGGCCACTGCACTCCAGCCCCGGGCGACAGAGCGAGACTCCATCTCAAAAAAAAAAAAAAAGAAATATTAAGCTAGGTGTTGCTGCAGAGGTATTTCATAGTTAACATCTACAATCAGGTGACTTTAAGTAAAGGAGATGATGCTAGATAATATGACTGGGGCCCCATCCAGGTAGTTGAAGGTCTTTAAGAGCAAACCCCTGAAAAGAAAGAAATTCTGCTTCAAGACTATAGCATCAGCCAGGCGGAGGCCAAGGCAGGAGGATTGGTTGAGCCCAGGAGTTCGAGACTGGCCTGTGCAACACGATGAGACCCCCATCTCTACAGTCAGAAATTAGTCTGGCATGGTGGCATGAACCTGTAGCCCCAGCTACTTGGGAGGCTAAGGTGGGAGGATTACTGGAACCCAGGAGATTCAGGCTGCAGTGAGCCATGATGGTGCCACTGCACTTCAGCCAGGGTAATAGAATGAAACCCTGTCTCAACAAAAAGAAAAACAAACCAAAAAAAAAAAAAAAAAAAGCCTCTACAGCCTCAAGTCTTGTATGAGTTTCCAGCCTGCTGGCCTGCCCTACAGATTTCAGACTTGCCAGCCCCTACAAGTATGTAAGCCAATCCCTTGAAATAAATCTCTTTGATTCTGTTTCTCTAGAGAAGTCTGATAAAGCTGTTACCCAACATGCATTTAGGACAACTACCATATTTAGTTAACTATTACATGGGCCAGTTGGCCAATATTATCATCACGCAGTGTGCAGGGAAGCTGTCTTCTCTGCTTCATCTTAGTTCACACAGTTCAGATTTAAACAGCTTACACTCTCACATTCTTGCACAAAAACCTTTCAAATGACGTTTAACATCTTTATATTTACGAAGAAGTACCTGGGCCTGTGTTCACTCTTTCTACAGATTAATTGCGATCACATAGAACTGCGTAACTGAGAACTAAAACCTTGCCATCCAGCTGGCTGTGGGACAGCGAGTGGATAAAAGACAGGCCCAGCAGTTCCTACCAGAGGTGGAATGTGAATGCCTGGAATCTGAGAAGGGAACTTGGAGATTAAAGGAAAAGCATAGTGAGTATTCAAGAGCCAGGAAACCTAGATTTTAACTCCAGGGTCTCTAGTCATTAGCTGGGGGACCATAACACAGGCCAAGTATCAGACTTGTCCTCAAAATGAGGATAATAAAAAACCAGCATCCCTAAAAACGGTGAGAATTAATTGAGATCCTGTATGTGAAAGCATTAATCAAAGCTCTATACCAATGGCACATCAGTGTTACCTTATCTCCTTTGGTCTCTTCAACCCCTATCAATAATATCTAGAAATAGAAAACTGGACAATGAGAACATGTGCTAAAGATTATTCCTATGCTCTTCTCTGCATTAATTCCCATAGGAGGTGTGATTTTATGGAAAACAAAATATGTTATATTCACCCCCTCCACCCCATGTTTATACAGTTATAAATGGTTCAATTTAGTCCCTATCTAAGGAGATATGTCATTGTGTGGGAAACATATATAATAATATACTCTTTACCATACAATAAGCTCTTCACCAACCTTGGGGGGTTTGAGAGCTTCTTGCCTGGGGTGGAAGTGAGGGAAGTGGGCAGGATGGGGCAAATGAAGTCTCACACCCTTCAGCTGATAGTAGTTTAGGAAAGAGACACGGATCATCATCTTCATAGCAATTAGAAACCTAGAGAGGTGGGAAGAACGCTGGATAATGAATCATGAAAATTAGATTCTAGTCCTGATTCTGCCACTAAAAAGTTATATGACATTAGAAAAATTTACTATCTATGGGTTTGGTTTTCTAATTTATGAAATGAGGTGGTTTGGACTAAATTGGCTTTACCTAAAGTATGTTCTTCTGAATATTAATAAATTATTTGTTTTGTTTTGTTTTATTTTTTGAGACAGGGCCTCGCTTTGTTGCCCAGGCTGGAGGGCAGTGGCACAAAAATGGCTCACTGCAGCCTCGAGCTCCTAGGCTCAAGTCATCCTCCCACCTCAGCTTCCCAAGTAGTTGGGACTACAGGTGCATGCCACCATGCCCCTCTAATTTTTTTTTTTTGGAGACGAGATTTTTCCATGTTGCCCAGGCTGGTCTGGAACTCCTAGGGTCAAGTGATCCACCTGACTTGGCCTCCCAAAGTGCTGGGATTACAGGCGTGAACCACTGCAGCAGCCAAATAAGTTTTATATAAAAATGGAGGATCTGAGAAACTTAATTTTTTGGAGGAATTTGGTTAAACAAAACAAAAAAGTATCATTGCCACAGAGTTTTTCAGGGTATTAATAAACTAATGTGCCTCACTAAGCTCCAAAAGGCAGATAGTCGCAACCACTCGGGAGGCCGAGGTGGGAAAATCGCTTGAGCCCTGGAGTTCTAGGCTTCCGTGAGCCATGTTCCTGCTACTGCACTGCAGCCTGGGTGGCAAAGGGAGGCCCTGTCTCAAAAAAACAAAACAAAACAAAAATACACAGTATACAATATTTCCCAATGTATTTGGTCATAAAATCACTTGTGCATGGAGTATTTCCAGAAGTAGCAGGCTGAGGAACTTACTTTGAGAAACACTAACTTAGAAAATCTATAAAGTGCCTTTTAATTCTAATGTTCTTGTTCGATAAAGCTGGTGTGGTGCCAAGAAAGTGGACATTTGCCAGTTGTATGAATGACATACTAGAGTAGAAAATAGTTTTCATTTTACCAGCATCTCCTTTAAACTTTCTCCTCTTTTAATGGCGTCACTATTATTGCTGTCAGCCAAGCTAGGATACTTCAGTACTTTAGGGGCCACTTTGACTCTCGGTCATCAATCTGTCCATTGCTAAATCCTGATAATTCATCTGAAACTCATTTCTATGTCACTAATCCTGTTTCCAGGCTTTACTGATGGACCTGTGTTTTGATTGTTGCTTTTGCTGGTGGAAACCCTGAAAATTTCTCTAGCAAAGACAGGAAAAGTCTCCTTCTCTCTGCCGGTCTATTCTTTACCTTCATGCCAGAGCAAACCATGAATCTAATCAGGTTACTTCTCTTCTCAAATATTTTCAAAGGTCCTACATTGTCACAGAATAAAATTTTAAATTCTTCAAAGTCAGTCAATGTCCAGGCCTAACGTTCCTTTCTTATCCCTATAAGCCAAGTTCTCTGCTCCTTAAAGATATCTTATTTCACGCTTTTTCATCTCTTTTCACATAACTTTCTGTCCTTGAGATTCCTCCTTTATTAAAACACTTGTCTCCAATAAAACATTAGTATCACTCAAGACCCAGCTGTAATGCAACCTTTTCTTTGAAAGGTTCCCTTGCACACTTATTTAGATGTGAGCTCTCCCCTCTCTGAACTCGGCTAGTACCTCTCTCATCTAATATGCCCCCTCCTGGTATTATGATGATCTATAAAGTCATGCTAATCATTCTTCAAATAATACATTTATTGAACACAGGGGAACAGCGAATGACTTGACTAGGCACAAAAACTGCAGCCAGTTCAATCATCTCTGATCTCATTCATTCAAGCAGTCATTCATCAACTATTTATTATGTGTGGGGAAAAGAACGAGAGATCAGTTGGTTACCATGTCTATATAGAAGGAAGTAGACATAAAAAACTCCATTTAGTTCTGTATTTGAGATGCTGTTAATCTGTGACCTTACCTTCAACTTTGTCCTTGCAAGAGACATGTGCAAAGGTGACTTAGGTTAAAAGGATTTTGGGCGGTGCAGAATGTGCCTTGTTAAACAAGTGCCTAAACGCTGCTTATGGTTAAAGGTCATCAACATTCTCTTAAATCTCAAGAAAGAGAAAAACATTTGTCTCCTGCCCCTCCCTGGGCAATGGAACATCTCCGGGTAACACCCATTGTGCATTCTGTTTACTGAGCAAGGAGAAAACCACCTTTAGGAATAAGGTGGGGCTTGCTGGAGCAATACTGCTAAAAGGTTTATGGAGATGTTCGCATATGCATCTCAAGGCACAGCATTTTCCTTTAAACTTATTCATGTCACAGGGATTTTTGTTCATATGTCTTACTGCTGATTTCCTCCCTACCATAGTCCTATTGTCCAGTCACTCCCTTATCTTTTTGATGGTAAAGATAATTATCAATAAATACTAAGGGAACTCAGAGGCCGGGGCCGGCGTGGGTCCTCTGTAAGCTGAGCGCCGGTCCCCTGGGCCCCGCTTTTCTTTCTCTACACTTTGTCTCTGTGTTTTATTCCTTTTCTCAAGTCTTTCGTTTCCACCTAACGAGAAACACCCACAAGTGTGGAGGGGCAGGCCACCCCTTCAATTATGTGCTAGGCACTGGGGAACATAAACATGGTTAAGACCTTACCATCAATTCCTTGGTTGCCCTAGTCCAGTTCCTAGTTCTCTCCTTCAGGAGAGGCCCCACTGCAAGTCCATCCC